>NW_027361679.1:86747500-86860000 GCF_039654945.1 Dendrobates tinctorius | reverse complement strand
TTCAGAAGAGGAGGCGATAGAGCTGGAGGCTTTTTCGGCAATGTAAGGCAAAACCAGTTCCTGATGCTCTGGCTTTAAAAGCAGTTTACCTACTCCCAGAAAAGAGAGCCTTAAAGGCCTTCTTGTGCCAGCTGATGACGCAGGCTCAACACCTCCTGCCTTAGCTGCTATTGTGCTTTTGGCAATACCAGCAGATGCACCACCACCATCAGAACCAGCTGGCCCCCCACACCCACGTCCGCGGCCTCTTCCACCATGCGTAATAATTTTTGTGAAAATGGACTAAAAATACCAGCAGATATATGGTACTGTTTGAGAAGCGGACAGCTCTATACAGTCTAGGGATAATTGTAAATCTCCGTATATATTTCATGAGTCAGACACAGATGGTCACAGGCTCAGTATGGATTAGACAGTAATATAAAAATTTGCAAAAAGGTACAGTATCACTAGATACAAGGTATACAGTTGTGGCCAAAAGTATTGACACCCCTGCAATTCTGTCAGATAATACTCCGTTTCTTCCTGAAAATGATTGCAAACACAAATTCTTTGGTATTATTATCTTCATTTAATTTGTCTTAAATGAAAAAACACAAAAGAGAATGAAGCAAAACATTGATCATTTCACACAAAACTCCAAAAATGGGCCAGACAAAAAGTCTAATACTTGGTTGCACAACCTTTAGCCAAAATAACTGCGACCAACCACTTTCGGTAACCATCAATGAGTTTCTTACAATGCTCTGCTGGAATTTTAGACCATTCTTCCTTGGCAAACTGCTCCAGGTCCCTGATATTTGAAGGGTGCCTTCTCCAAACTGCAATTTTTAGATCTCTCCACAGGTGTTCTATGGGATTCAGATCTGGACTCATTGCTGGCCACCTTAGAAGTCTCCAGTGCTTTCTCTCAAACCATTTTCTAGTGCTTTTTGAAGTGTGTTTTGGGTCATTGTCCTGCTGGATGACCCATGACCTTTGAGGGAGACCCAGCTTTCTCACACTGGGCCCTACATTATGCTGCAAAATTTGTTGGTATTCTTCAGACTTCATAATGCCATGCACACGGTCAAGCAGTTCAGTGCCAGAGGCAGCAAAGCAACCCCAAAACATCAGGGAACCTCCGCCATGTTTGACTGTATGGACCATGTTCTTTTCTTTGAATGCCTCTTTTTTTTCTCCTGTAAACTCTATGTTGATGCCTTTGCCCAAAAAGCTCTACTTTTGTCTCATCTGACCAGAGAACATTCTTCCAAAACGTTTTAGGCTTTTTCAGGTAAGTTTTGGCAAACTCCAGCCTGTTTTTTTTATGTCTCGGGGTAAGAAGTGGGGTCTTCCTGGGTCTCCTACCATACAGTCCCTTTTCATTCAGACGCCGACGGATAGTACGGGTCGACACTGTTGTACCCTCGGACTGCAGGGCAGCTTGAACTTGTTTGGATGTTAGTCGAGGTTCTTTATCCAACATCCGCACAATCTTGCGTTGAAATCTCTTGTCAATTTTTCTTTTCCGTCCACATCTAGGGAGGTTAGCCACAGTGCCATGGGCTTTAAACTTCTTGATGACACTGTGCACGGTAGACACAGGAACATTCAGGTCTTTGGAGATGGACTTGTAGCCTTGAGATTGCTCATGCTTCCTCACAATTTGGTTTCTCAAGTCCTCAGACAGTTCTTTGGTCTTCTTTCTTTTCTCCATGCTCAATGTGGTACACACAAGGACACAGGACAGCGGTTGAGTCAACTTTAATCCATGTCAACTGGCTGCAAGTGTGATTTAGTTATTGCCAATACCTGTTAGGTGCCACAGGTAAGTTACAGGTACTGTTAATTACACAAATAAGAGAAGCATCACATGATTTTTCGAGCAGTGCCAATACTTTTGTCCACCCTCTTTTTTATGTTTGGTGTGGAATTATATCCAATTTGGCTTTAGGACAATTCTTTTTGTGTTTTTTCATTTAAGACAAATTAAATGAAAATAATAATACCAAAGAATTTGTGTTTGCAATCATTTTCAGGAAGAAACTGAGTATTATCTGACAGAATTGCAGGGGTGTCAATACTTTTGGCCACAACTGTATATAGTATAGTTTAAACATACTGAATCTCCGTATACATTTCAGGAGGCAAACACAGACGCTCTCAGGCCTAGTATGGATCCGACAACAATATAGAAAGTTGAGAAAGGGTACTATGGTGCCCCTGAGGGTACGGTCGCCACAGAGATACTGCACCTCATCCAAAGGTGTGGTATCCCACCCTCAGGTAAGGAGGGATCACCACTCAGGACTCCTAACCCTGCACTCAACACACACACTAGTTAGTCAGTGCTTTCTGGATGTACACGGCGGGAGGATGGCCTCATCCCAGACTGACTAGGAAAGGGTGTTGGGGGTTAGTGTGGAAGGTAGGTACAGTGGGAGGAGCTTAGGTAGTGAAGTGATTGTGGGCATCCAATCAGAGAGAGCAAGCTGACAGTTGATGGGTGGAGCTAGTCTGAGGTAAATGGATCTTTCTAGAGAGTTGTCAGTCGGTGACAGGACAGATTAAGAGCAGGACTGCTGTGAGAGGGCTGAGGGTCAGAGAAGAGAGAAAAATCTTGTCCAAGCTCCTAAACTGGAAGGGGTCCTTGGGGCACGGGCAGTGCAATAAGCCACCTGTGAAGCCCATTTCTGGAGAAGGAAGGACCAGGCCTCTTTGGGGAAGGTGGCTCCTGAAGGTAGTGGAGAAATACAGGGCTCAGCTAGAAAGACGTAGGCTGAGGTAACTTTAAGTGCCTCAGTCGCAGCCGCATTCAATACTCAAAAAGGCAGCAGTTGGAATAAAGGACCCCGGAGCCTGACCCACATCGCCCGGTGTGATCCATGGCTGCTGGCTTGGGACACTGTTTGCGAAGGCGCACAGCAGGAAGGAAGGGAGAGATCAGCGCAGAGACACGGCCTAGAAAGGATACACAAGGAGGAGTCTTGAACAGGTATTCCTGATCTACCTTGGAGTTTGCCGGACCCCTCCCTCAGATGACACAGTACCAATCGGGTCATCTTGTGCACAAAACTTTTGAGGAAAAACACAGAAGCTGCACCCAACTGTGTCCTTGGTGGCTTTTACAACTCGCCTGCTACACACACTACACTCACCATCACCATCAATGGCTCACAAACACCATCTCAACTACCCGGGGATACAGCTCTGCCTGTGGAGAGCTTCATCATCTTGGCTGCTTTAACACTGGCCCAGAGGATCTGCATTGCAGCGTCGGCTACCCTAGCCGAGTACCACGGGTGGCGTCACGATCCTTTTCCAAATTAATTATCATACCATCTTCCCCCTCATCTGAACTGTCATTTTCTTTATTGGACACCCAGGGCCACGGACCGGGTCCCAATCACCACCGTGATATACTTTCCCCTTAAAATAGCCTGAAAGGCCCGGTACTGAGTAACCCCCGACCCTGCGTGGCATTTCATTTTAACACCAGATAACAGGGAGATATTGTATAGTTTCATGTTATGAATGGGAAACCGAGGAGGAAAAACAAGACAACAAGCTAAGTCTCAGAAAACCAGAGAAGTTGGTAACTATGCAGATTGCATATCCCTGATCTTAACCGCACAACTAGCAGCAGTCGTGGAGCATTCCTACGTTGGTCCTTGATGCCTCGTCACAACCGGAGAACTACATAAGCCTAAAGCAGGAAAAGAGGAAAACTAACTGCCCCAGAGCAGACCCCAAAGGAAAGACAGCCCCCCACATGTATTGACGGTGAAAACAAGATGAAAATACAAACAAAGGCAGGAAAATAGGCTGAGGAAACGATGGGGCCCGGCTAACTAAAAAGGACAGAAAAGGAAAGACACTGTCTGCAATTTGCCAAAAACAACCTACAAAAATATTGTCCAACACTTCTGATAGCAAAATTAACCCTGAAGTCACTAGACTTCAAAACCTATATCAGCACTCTGAAATATTCTGAGACAGAGCAAAAAAGAGGCCAATCTAATAAGGGACAAAAAGCAGATTGGCAAATACTGATTAATAGGAGTGGAATTTCAGCATAGCCCCAGCAGCGGCAGGCTGATTACAACAAACTGAATTGACCAACAAGCGCAAGTGTGAAATTAGCAAAAAACAAACTTAACTTGAGAAGACTGAAAGAGAGCTGAAGTCCAGGACCTGAGAAGCAGACTGAATCACCAGCACCCGGATAGGGCGTCGGCTGTCTTATATCCAGTCTGATACTCCAGAGATCCAATCGTTATCTTCCTCATCAGGTGGCAGATCACTACCACTTAAACCAACCGCACTACCTCCTGTCACCACCAGAGGGAGAACGGAAAGGGAACTCTCAACTGGTGGAGCAGAAAATGAGGTAATGACAGTACCCCCCTTGAGGAGGGGTCACCGAACCCTCATCCATGCCACCAGGCCGATCAGGATGGGCCCGGTGAAAAGCACGAACCAATTTATTGGCATGAATATCAGAGGCAGAGACCCAAAAATTATCCTACTGGCCATAACCCTTCCATTTGACCAAATACTGGAGTCTCCGTCTAACCAGGCTCAGTGGTTAGCGCTGCAGCCTTGCAGCGCTGGAGTCCTGGGTTCGAGTCCCACCAAGGACAACATCTGCAAGGAGTTTGTGTCACGGGGGCTTAGTTCAACTAAGGCTGAAATACCCGGGGCCCCTGTGGTGTCCCTTTTACTAGGGGAAACCCTGTCTGACCCTCAACCCAGGGTTTTTGCTGAAGGTGCAAATGCCTGAGCCTCCGACCTTTCCTTATCTCCTGCTCAGCCCTGCACTTAACCCTCCACCCTCCACCCAGTGAGGAGTCACACCACCAAAGCTCCCACACAAATAATGACAGACAGGGAGAACTTAAACTGCACTGCGCCGCACACACACAGGAATAAACAGTAATGTGAACAGGGCACAACTAAACACAAATATGGGAAGGAGAAAGGATAACGACGGATCATACGACACCAGATATGAATCTCTCTCTCTTGAACACCTCCACTCCAGACCGGAACCACTTGGTATGAAACACAAGCTATAATCGGCGACGCCCATATGCCAGTATCACTATTTAAAGACCGTGGGCGTGACTAACCTTCCAACCTGGTCTCCAGCAGGATTAACCCCCGAGAGCCTGAAGATCAAACCGGCGCCACTGAGGCTATAGTGGCTGGAGGTGGAACTACCTCTGCCTGCCGGATGCTGTGGTGTGAACAGCGTCCGACATGACAGTACCCCGTCTTCTACGAGGGACCCCAGGGCCCTCAAGACTCATAGGACCCGGCTTGTCCGGATGACGACGGTGAAAAGAACTGACCAGCCGATCCGCATGTATGTCTGAGGCTGGAACCCAAGACCTCTCCTCTGGACCATACCCCCGCCAGTGCACCAAATACTGAAGAGTACGGCGTACTACTCGAGAGTCCACCACCTTGGCGACCTCGAACTCTAACTCGCCATCCACCATGACTGGAGGTGGCATCGGCGTCGTGTCCACCAAGCCTACCACCTTTTTCAATAAAGCCCTGTGAAAAACGTTATGTATTCTGTACACCGCAGGAAGTTCCAACCGATAAGCCACTGGGTTAATGATGGCAGAAATCCTAAAAGGCCCAATAAACCTTGGACCCAGTTTTAAAGATGGGATTTTGAGTTTTATGTTCTTCGTAGCTAACCACACCCATTCACCCACACACAGGTCCGGACCTGGCACGCGTCTACTGTCAGCCACCCGTTTGTACCTGGCACTCATGCTCAACAAACGCTGTTTCACCCGCCTCCAGACTGATGACAATTGGGCTCCTAGCTGATCCTCCTCCGGGACACCCCCGGAGTCACCCTGACGTAAGGTACAAAACTGAGGATGTTGACCGTACACACAAAAGAATGGAGACTCTCCTGATGACTCTTGGCGGTGATTATTTAATGCGAATTCGGCCAGAGGAAGGAAAGTAGACCACTCCTCCTGGTTGTCGGACACAAAGCATCGTAAATACTGTTCTAGATTTTGGTTCATGCGCTCAGTTTGTCCATTAGACTGTGGATGAAACGCCGATGAATGTGACAACTTGATCCCCAACCTAGAGCAAAAAGCTTTCCAAAACCTCGCCACAAATTGCGTACCCCTATCAGATACTATGTCAGACGGTACTCCGTGGAGTCTGACCACCTCCTTCACAAATACCTGAGCCAACGTCTTAGCATTGGGCAAAGAGGACAACGCCACAAAATGCGCCATCTTTGAAAAACGGTCAACCACCACCAGGATGACCGTGTTCCCTGCCGAGGCTGGCAAGTCAGTGATAAAATCCATGGAGATTTCTGTCCATGGCCTATTGGGTACCCCCAGAGGCTGTAGCGTGCCAGCAGGACGGGTTCGGGGTGACTTAGCCCTAGCGCACGTGATGCAAGCTGCCACGTACGAGACCACGTCCTGCCGGATTTTGGGCCACCAGAAACGACGCGATACCAGCTCTAAGGTGCCCTTCACCCCTGGGTGACCAGCCAGTACCGAATCGTGGTGTTCCTTCAACACCTTAGGCCGAAGATGCAGGGGTACAAATGATTTGTTGGCGGGAAGTCCTGGTGGTACCTCCTCTTGGGCCTCGGCAATCTCCGCCTCTACCTCAGTCGTGAGAGCCGAGACCACTACCCCTTTCTGGAGGATGGGTACCGGCTCTTCCCGAGGTTCTCCCCCCGGAAAACACCTAGACAAAGCATCCGCCTTGGTGTTTTTAGCCCCGGGACGGTACGTCACAAGAAAATTGAAACGAGTAAAAAACAATGCCCAGCGAGCCTGCCTAGGAGACAGACGCTTGGCCGACTCCAGGTAGAGCAGATTCTTATGGTCGGTGATAACTGTGACCTGGTGAGCCGCCCCCTCCAAGAAGTGTCGCCATTCCTCAAAAGCCAGTTTGATGGCCAACAACTCCCTGTTGCCGATATCATAATTCCGTTCGGCCGGCGACAGCTTCTTGGAGAAGTAGGCGCATGGATGCATCTCGCTCAAGGACGAGCCTTGAGACAGTACTGCCCCCACTCCCACCTCCGACGCATCAACCTCTACCACAAAAGGTTTAGACACGTCTGGTTGCACCAGAATGGGGGCTGAAGCAAAACTATTCTTCAGACGCTCAAATGCACGTATAGCCACCTCAGGCCAGTTCGCCAGATCGGCACCCTTCTTTGTCATGTCCGTGAGCGGTTTGGCGACAGTCGAAAAGTGTTTTATAAATTTCCTATAATAATTCGCAAACCCAAGGAACCGCTGGAGTGCTTTCAGACTCTCCGGCCTCTCCCATTGCAACACCGCTTGCACCTTAGCGGTGTCCATTTTAAAACCGGCTGCGGACACAATATATCCCAAAAAGGGCAACTCCTGGACAAAAAATAAACATTTTTCCAGCTTAGCATAGAGCTGGTTCTCCCGGAGCAACTGTAACACCTGCCTAACATGCTCCAAATGAGTGTCCCGATCGCTAGAATAAATGAGGATATCATCCAGGTATACAATCACAAATCTCCCCAGGACATGAGCAAATACATCATTAATAAAATGTTGGAAAACGGCAGGCGCGGTGGTCAACCCAAACGGCATAACCAGACTCTCAAAATGACCCTCAGGAGTGTTAAACGCCGTCTTCCACTCATCCCCCTGACGGACCCTTATGAGGTTATACGCCCCCCTGAGGTCCAGCTTGGAAAACCATTTCGCCCCCGCTACCTGGTTGAACAAATCCGGGATCAACGGCATTGGGTAGGGATCACGGATAGTAATCTGGTTTAACTCTCGGAAATCTAGACACGGGCGTAACCCCCCATCTTTCTTCTTAATGAAGAAAAACCCCGCGGCTACAGGCGAGGACGAAGGCCGGATGTGACCTTTGCTCAGACTCTCCGCGATGTAGTCTTTCAGAGCTTGTCTCTCAGGACCAGAAATATTAAACATCCTGGCCTTAGGTAATTTGGCCCCGGGTTTTAACCTAATAGCACAGTCATAGGCTCTATGTGGAGGCAGTTCTGAGCAACCCTTCTCAGAGAAAACATCCGCGAAATCCTGCAAAGCCTCCGGCAGGCTGGGCGTCACGGCGGACACACATGTGGCCAAGCAATTGTCTTGGCAGAAACCACTCCATTGTACTATGTCCTGAGTTTTCCAATCAATTACCGGGTTGTGCCTGGACAGCCATGGAAAACCCAGGACCATTTGAGCTGGAAGATTACGGAGGACCCTACATGTAACCGACTCAGAATATAGGACCCCAATGTGGAGTTTCACCTCTGCCACAAACTCAGTAATCTCCCCTTGAGGGAGGGGAACAGCATTAATGGTCACCACCTGTATGGGGTGAGGAAGTTTTTCGATCTTAAACCCGGCGGTGTGTGCAAACTCCTCATCTATGAGATTGGTGGCGGAACCGCTATCCACAAACACTGATATAGGTAGCTCTCTGCCGGCGATAATAACCTTGGCAGGGAGCATACATTGAGATACCATCATGGAGGATATGCATACGCTCAGTTGGGTCTCCTCCATACCCTCTGAGCTTAACAGTTTTCCGCCGGTGTGACCCTCTTAGGTAGTACCGGGCAAACGTTAACATAATGACCTCCTTTACCACAGTAGAAACATGCTCCGGGCTTCCGGAATCCCGGAGCGCGAGGCTGAACCTGTGCCACGCCAGCAATCTGCATAGGTTCAGGGGAGTCATCTACTTCAACCACACCTGCACCTCTGTTTTCCCCCAGAGGTAGCGTCTCCTGTGCCCCCTGACGAAAACGGCGATCAATACGTATCACCAAACTCATGGCAGACTCCAATGATGCCGGAGTCTCATACATCAGGAGGGCTTGTTTCACCCTCCCTGATACCCCATGAATAAACTTGCTCCGCAGTGCTAGGTCATTCCACTGTGTGTCTACAGCCCAGCGGCGAAATTCCGAACAATAGTCCTCTGCCAAGCGCTCCCCCTGGCGGAGGGCGCGGATTTTAGATTCCGCTAGAGCCAGTCGGTCAGGGTCATCGTAAATGAGCCCGAGGGCAGAAAAAACATTATCGACCGAATGAAATGTAGCAGAGTCAGCTGGTAAGGAAAATGCCCATGCTTGGGGGTCACCACTCAGTAATGACAACACCAGCCCTACTCGCTGGGCCTCATTACCTGAGGAGATTGGCCGCATGCGGAAGTATAATTTGCAGGCCTCCCGAAATACGACAAATTTGCTGCGATCGCCTGAAAATCGTTCTGGCAGCGGAAACTTCGGCTCTGCACCGATACCTGCAGATGCCGTTTGCACCTTTGCTACTACCAGGCCCTGCTGCTGAACTGCCCCTTTCAACTCGGAGACCTGTATGGACAGCGCCGCCAACTGGCGGGTTATGGAATCTAATGGATCCATGGACTCCTGAAAAAATGTGGGCCGATTATAATGTCACGGGGGCTTAGTTCAACTAAGGCTGAAATACCCGGGGCCCCTGTGGTGTCCCTTTTACTAGGGGAAACCCTGTCTGACCCTCAACCCAGGGTTTTTGCTGAAGGTGCAAATGCCTGAGCCTCTGACCTTTCCTTATCTCCTGCTCAGCCCTGCACTTAACCCTCCACCCTCCACCCAGTGAGGAGTCACACCACCAAAGCTCCCACACAAATAATGACAGACAGGGAGAACTTAAACTGCACTGCGCCGCACACACACAGGAATAAACAGTAATGTGAACAGGGCACAACTAAACACAAATATGGGAAGGAGAAAGGATAACGACGGATCATACGACACCAGATATGAATCTCTCTCTCTTGAACACCTCCACTCCAGACCGGAACCACTTGGTATGAAACACAAGCTATAATCGGCGACGCCCATATGCCAGTATGACTATTTAAAGACCGTGGGCGTGACTAACCTTCCAACCTGGTCTCCAGCAGGATTAACCCCCGAGAGCCTGAAGATCAAACCGGCGCCACTGAGGCTATAGTGGCTGGAGGTGGAACTACCTCTGCCTGCCGGATGCTGTGGTGTGAACAGCGTCCGACATGACAGTTTGTATGTTCTCCCCGTGTTTGCGTGGGTTTCCTCCGGGCACTCCGGTTTCCTCCCACACTCCAAAAAACATACTGATAGGGAATTTAGATTGTGAGCCCCATCAGGGACAGTGATGAAAATATGTGCAAACTGTAAAGCGCTGCGGAATATGTCAGCGCTATATAAAAATAAAGATTATTATTATTATTATTATTAACCAAACGAGAATCCAATATTTTCTCTACCTCATATTCCACATTGCCTTTAACCAATACAGGATCAGGAGGTGCCGCCACAGGTACTACTGGCTCTACAAACCTCTTCAACAGTGACTTGTGAAATACGTTATGGATTTTGAACGTAACTGGAAGAGCCAATCGAAAAGAAACAGGATTAAGAATCTCCAAAATCTTATAAGGTCCAATAAATCTTGGCTTAAATTTTGGAGATGCAATATTCTTAGACGACAGCCAAACCATATCACCCACTTTAAATCGGGGACCAATGGTCCTACGCCGGTTGGAAAAACGCTGGGCCTTTTCCTGAGAGAGTGACAACTTATCCACCACTTGGTCCCATATCTGCTGCATTCTCACAACCACAGTGTCCACACCTGGGCAGGACGAAGATTCCACTTGCCCTGAAGAGAATCGAGGATGAAACCCAAAATTACAGAAAAAGGGTGACATCAGAGTGGCAGAACTAGCTCTATTGTTCAGCTCAAATTCGGCCAAGGGCAAAAATGAGACCCAATCATCTTGATCAGCAGATATAAAACATCTTAAATAAGACTCCAGGGTCTGGTTTGTTCTCTCAGTCTGCCCATTGGTCTGGGGATGAAACGCGGAGGAGAAGGATAACTGAATTCCCAGATTGGAAGAAAAGGCTTTCCAGAATCTGGAAACAAACTGGACCCCTCTATCGGACACAATGTTCTCAGGAATCCCGTGTAACCGAACCACCTGTTGTAAAAACAAGGGCACCAACTCAGCGGAAGATGGCAACTTTGGGAGTGGTACAAGATGGACCATCTTCGAAAATCTATCACAAATCACCCAGATAACAGTCATTCTCTGAGAGACAGGAAGATCAGAAATAAAATCCATTGAGATATGGGTCCATGGCCTCTTAGGCACCGGGAGGGGCATCAGCAATCCACTAGAACGAGAACAGGGTTTAGACCAAGAACAAGTCCCACAGGACTGTACAAAATTCCTGACATCACGAGATAAGGCAGGCCACCAAAACGACTGACTCACCAAATCTCTGGTACCAAAAATACCTGGATGACCAGCCAATGCGGAGCAATGAACTTCAGACATCACTCTCTTTCTCCACTGTGTCAAATATAGCGTGGCACTACCGCAGGGTGCGCAAGTAGGTTACCCAGACCAAAGTGAATAATAAAGTAACTTGGCACTCAACTGAACTGAGCGGGGGAATACCGCGTCCCACCTGTGTATGCCACCTCCATATCTAAACAAGCTTCATATGGACCCATTTACCTCCTGGACTATACAGCACTAGTTTCAAACAGATTAAGCGTCCATGATACCTCCAAGGAGATTTATACATTTCTCTATGTATGGTTATATATTCCTTTTTGCAAAGCATTTAAATCAGTATATCCACTCTTATAATAATAGGAGATAACATTTAGATCAACATGACATTCTGAAGTAGATCTCCATAGGAATCCTTACTTGGGTAGCGGATTAGTATTTCGCGATAACAGTCGGCAGACTGAGGAAGGCCGATAATAGGCCGAAACGTTTCCAGGACTGCAATAAATTATAAAATAAATCTAATCTGCAAAGGATTATTCAGTTGAGTGCCAAGTTACTTTATTATTCTCTTTCTCCACTGGTCAGGAACATACAATCTTCCCATAGGGCAACGCTCAGGTTTATCCTCCTGAAATTCCTCCAGGGCACGTCTCAAATCAGGCGAAATGGCAGAAAGAACCTCCCCCTCAGCTAGGATAGTAGTAGGCTCGGTCACATTAACAGAATCAGCAAAGAAACTGCTAGAAAGGGCGTTCGCCTTAACATTCTTAGTGCCTGGAAGAAAAGAGACCACAAAATTAAAACGCGTGAAAAACAAGGCCCATCTAGCCTGTCTAGGATTCAAGCGTTTAGCCGACTCCAGATACATCAGATTCTTGTGATCGGTGAGGACCACAAATTGATGTCTAGCTCCCTCCAACCAATGTCTCCACTCCTCAAATGCCCATTTCATGGCCAACAATTCCCGATTCCCCACCTCATAGTTGCGTTCAGATGGGGAGAACTTTCGAGAAAAGAAGGCACAGGGATTCATCTTAGAAGTCACAGGATCTTTTTGGGACAAAACAGCTCCTGCACCAATTTCAGAAGCGTCTACCTCCACTTGAAATGGAAGTGAGACATCAGGTTGCCGTAGAACTGGAGCTGATATAAATCTCCGCTTAAGCTCCTGAAATGCTGAGACAGCCTCAGGAGACCAATTCAGCACATCAGCTCCCTTCTTGGTCAGATCAGTCAGTGGTTTGACAATACTAGAAAAATTACCTATAAATTTACGATAGAAATTAGTAAAACCCAAAAACTTCTGGAGAGCCTTCAAAGAAGTAGGCTGAACCCAATCATAAATGGCCTGTACCTTGGCCGGGTCCATTTCAATAGTCGATGGAGACAAGATAAATCCCAAAAATGAAATCCTCTGTACACCAAAGAGGCATTTCGATCCCTTAACAAACAGGGAATTCTCCCTCAAAATCTGGAACACAGTCCGGACATGTTCCACATGGGAATCCCAATCACTAGAAAAGATCAAAATATCATCCAGATAGATGATCAAAAACTTATCTACAAAGTCTCGAAAAATATCATTCATAAAGGACTGGAAGACAGAAGGGACATTAGAGAGCCCAAAAGGCATCACCAGGTACTCAAAATGTCCCTCCGGAGTATTAAACGCCGTCTTCCATTCATCCCCGTGCTTGATGCGAATAAGATTTTATGCCCCCCTGAGGTCAAGCTTAGTAAACCAGCAGGCACTCTTAACTCTGGAGAATAAATCAGACATCAGAGGTAACGGGTACTGATATTTAACCGTCATCTTGTTAAGGGAACGATAATCAATACACGGTCTTAATGAACCATCTTTCTTGGCCACAAAAAAAACAGCGCCTAAAGGTGACGAGGATGGTCTAATATGACCCTTCTCCAACGACTCCTTAATATAGGATCGCATAGCATCATGTTCAGGTACAGATAAGTTGAAAAGCCGACCCTTGGGAAATTTACACCCAGGCATCAACTCAATTGCACAGTCATAACTCCTATGAGGAGGCAAAGACGCAGACTTACTCTCACTAAATACATCAGAGAAATCAGCCAGATAATCAGGAATATCATGAGACTGAGGAGAGGTGGAGAAAACAGGAGCATCCCTAAGAACACACTGACAACCCCAACTCACCACAGACACAGATTTCCAATCCAACACTGGGTTATGAGTTTGCAACCAGGGGAAACCCAGAACAATAGTATCATGCAAATTATGCAGCACCAAAAATTTACAATTTTCTTGGTGGTCTGGGGCAACTCGCATTATCATCTGGGTCCAAAACTGAGGTTTATTCTCTGCCAAAGGAGTGGCATCAATACCCCTCAAAGGAATAGGCGTCTGCAGAGGCGTCATGGACAAACCACAACGTTTAGCAAAGTCCAAATCCATCAGATTCAGAGCTGCTCCTGAATCCACAAAGGCCTCAGTGGAAAATGTGGACAAGGAGCAGATCAGAGTAATTGCCAAAAGGAACTTAGGTTGTATACTGCCCACAGCAAATGTGTGTGCAAAACATTTCTCTCGTTTAGGGCAGACAGAAATAGTATGAGAGGCGTCTCCACAGAAAAAACACAGCTTATTACGCCTTCTAAACTCCCGACGTTGCGCCCTAGAAAAAACCCCATCACATTGCATAGGTTCAGACATTTGTTCAAAAGATGGCAGCGCCTCCCATGTAGTTTTACGTTCACGTAAACGCCGATCAACTTGAATGGCTAATGACATAGAGCCATCCAGACCAGAGGGAACAGGAAATCCCACCATAACATCTTTTACGGTCTCTGACAAACCTTTCCGAAAGAGAGCTGCCAATGCACTATCATTCCATGTAGTAAGGACCGCCCACTTTCGGAATTTTTGACAGTACAACTCTAGGTATATGTATGCTTTGAGGGCCCACTGGGTGCTCATCGTAAGAAGGAGGTGCGGGAAAAGATATAGAAGGACAAATATGTCGCGATTGTGTCACTGCTTCCTTTGTAAAAGTTAAACTTGGACAAAGGGAAGAAGGATGCTAGCCAAAAAGAGAAGGAAAAACGGAGATGGTGATTGATTCCGCATAGATTATCTAATTGGCTACAGGCATTCGATATTTTGTCTAGCGTGTTTGGAGAGAAGGCGCCTGAGAATTGTTCTTCTCTTTTTTCTTTTTTAGATTCGATTGGGGAGGCTTATAGGGTGTAGGGAGTTCAGGCTTGGCTCCGTTGCGACAAACAGTTTAGGCAATTCGGTGGGAAAAGAAAGACATACGTCTGTGGTTGAAGGTTATGACGCCGACTAAGTTCGGCCATTCCTTTCCTGGGGATGCCGGTTCGTGAAATGCACAAAGCATTGGACAAGGGGCAAGGGGGTCACTCGGGGCAATCGGTCAGCCAGAAGCAAGGTCTCTGCTGGCAATTGAATGATGGCCAGTGTAAATTTGGGGCTACATTGCTGCAAATTCAAGCACCTTTGATCCCATTGCAAAGGAACCTCGCATGGTGGTTCCAGATACTTTAGGAAGCAGAAAGGAGAAGCAGAGTGAGAGTGCAAATTCAAAAGGGGTAGACGCCATTGAACCTGGCCGCGACAGTACCTTATGTAAGTTGTTTTCCTGATGGGGTTAAGTAGGAACTGTTGTTATCCGTTTTCAGTGAAGGTTTTAAAATTCCCACCCCTCCTTTTGAGATACCATGGGTGATTTACAATCTGAGGTCAGCTGACCAATTTGCTGAGGTGGTGTCATAACAGTTGGGGAAGGAGGTTATGTTGGGAAGGATGTCTGTGCTGTTTATGGATCCTCCGTTTGAGGATTTGTTAGTCTCGCCCCTGGGTGTAGTGCCTAAGAAACAGCAGCATAAGTTCAGGCTCATTCATCATGTCTTTTCCTCGTGGTAGGTCGGTGACTGATGGAATTGACCCGGAGCCGAGCTCTTTGTTTTATAAGTCATTTCAGGAGGCGGCAAAGTTTGTCCGGAAATGTTGGAAGGGGGCACTTTTGCCTAAAATGGATATTGAGTCGGCGTTTATGTTGATACCTGTTTATCCGGATAGTATTAAGTTGTTGGTGTGTTACTGGGGTGGTGTTTTTTGGGTTGATAGGTGTTTGACAATGGGTTGATCGGTGTCTTGTGCGTTTTTTGAGCCATTCAGTTCTTTTCTCAAATGGGTTGTCCGTGAAGTATCTGTTTTTGATTCCTTGATTCATTACCTGGATGATTGTTTGTGGATCGGTGGTGATAATTCTGGTTGTTGGGAGAGGTTACTTAGAGTGGCGGAATGGGTGGCGGAGCGTTTTGTTATACCGCTTGCTCCCGGGAAAACAGAGGGGCCTTGTATGTGCCTATCTTTTTTGTGAATCATGATTGATTCGTTAAAATGTGTTTTCCGTTTGACGGAGACTAAGGTGAAGGCGTTGCAGGATGAGGTGTCTCGGGCAAGACGGTTGAAGAAATTGTCATTGACATAGGTGCAGTCACTAATTGTGAATTTGACTTTTGGTTGTCGCACTATTACAATGGGTCGGGTCTTTTCTCGTTGGTTAGCGAGCGCTACGGCGGGAGTGCTGGCTCCGTATCATTTTGTTCGGCTTTACAGTGAACATAAGGCTGATTTGGAATTGTGGGACCATTTTTTGGAGCAATACAATGGACGTTTTTGGCTCATGGAGGAAGCAGTTGTAAATGATGACTTGGAGTTGTTCACAGATGCGTGTGATGGAGTGTGTTTTGGGTCATATTTTAGGGGCCTGTGGTGCGCGGCTGCGTGGCCTGAGGAGTGGTGTCAGCTGGGCCTTGTTAGGAATATTGCTTGGTTGGATATTTTGACTATACTGGTAGCTGTGAACCTATGGAAGGAGGAGTTTTGGGACAGAAGGATCCGTTTTAATTGTGACAACATGGGAGTTGTGTGTTCCATTAACAGCTTGACGGCTTCCACTCCTCCAGTGATTCGAGTCCTGCGGCACTTAATTTTGACTTGTTAGACGCTTAATGCTCATGTGACGGCTTCTCAGGTGGCAGGTATTAGGAATTCCATTGTTGATTCTTGATCTCGTTCACAGAGGTAGCGTTTTCCGTAATTGTCCTCGGATGCAGAAGAAGCGGGTTTCTTTGAGTCCAGCCGGGCTTTGGAAGGTGGTCTCAGGGCTGCAGAACCTTTCATACGAGCATGTCTGTCTTCTATTACTTGGTCGATCTATGAGTCAGATGGATTTAACCGTAATACAAAATGTTTGAAAAAGGTACTGTATGAGCAGATCCCATGTGTTTCCAGTCTAGGGGTAATTCTAAATCTCCATCTATACTTCAGGCTTCAGACATGGACTACACAAGAATATAAAAACTTGAAAAAGGGTAATGTTTTACAATCGTTCAGCTGCATACAGTGTTGGTGTCATTTTAAATCTCCTCATATTTTACCAGAGTAAGACACAAACTCTCACAGGCTCAGTATGGATTACACCTGAATATAAAAATGAGAAAAAGGGAAATGTATTTGAACGTACACCAGTATACAGTGTTGGAGTACTTTGAAATCTTCGTTTATATTTCAGTGTCAGTCTGCCAGTCCATACTCTCCGCTAGAGGAAGGTAGATGGATAAAAGTACAGACATAAAGTCGAGTGATTTTAGATGTTTTGAAATTAGTAATCACGGGAAAACCTCCCGGGAGAATTTGCAGAGGCGATGCTGACCCTCAATAACTTTAACTGTGGATACAGCTAAAACGCAAATTAGTGAAGAAAGGGTTGCTGTATTGCAGTAGCGTCGATCCCATCACCGTAGCTCGTCTCCATCAAATTATGATCACAGGGAGAGCTGTAGACATGGTCCCCACTGCCTATCATGATCTGTCTGGTCACTTTGGAGTTCAAAACACACAAACCACAGGCCGTAGGGGATTCTATTGGATTGCCATGAGAGGAGACATTGAAAAATGGTGGCAGGAATGTCACACGTCTGTGACTATGAAAAATATGAAAGGTGATCATAAAGCACCACTGCATCCGATTGGGAGTTGACGTCCATTACAAATGGTAGCCATTGGTAATCAGAAGGTAGAGGCCAGCAGGACAGGACATAGCTACATCTTAACCATCATCGATCAGTACACCAAATTTGTAGTGGCCATCCCTGTGACGGATTTAACTGGCCAGACTACACAGCGGTGGAGCAGGGAGAGGTAAGTATTGCAAGTGCTGTGTCTGAGCAAGCAGGGGGGACCCACTCGTGGGCGCTGGTACTGGCACAGGGCCCCTCATAGTACGCCAGTGTGTCTGACGGCGAGTGGGCCCCCCACCGTCATAGACACTTTATTGTACTATGAGAGGCCCTGTGCCAGTGCCGTCACCCAACAGTGGGGCCACACACCTGTTCAGCGCAACAGCACTTGCCAGGGTGCGGCAGGTGTTGACCCCGGGCCTGGGGTGGGGGGCAGCCCATTTAGGGTGGTTTAAAATGGCATATGTTGATGTGTAGGCTGGACTTTCAGCTGCTGCAAATAGAGGAATTGGAGAAGTCAAAGGAAGAGGAGGACAAAAGCGAGCCTTTTTTCTGGCATCCTATGTGTTATCAGGGGAGGGTGGGATAAAATCTTTTGAAACCCATGCATGGTTCATTTTAATGGTTAGATCATCAACATTTTGAGTTGACAGACGGGTCCTTTTTTCTGTCAGGATTGATCCAGCTGCACGGAAGACTCTGAAAATTTCAGATAGCACGCTACCAGCAGGGCAAGTGAGCTCCTGTAAGGCATATTGTGCCAATTCAGGCCATGTATCCAGTTTTGAGGCCCAATAATCAAAGGGGAATGACCTGTGCGGGAGAACCTCGATATGGGAGTAGTTTGTAACCATAGTTGACAACTGCTGTCTCCTGTGACTTGCAATCAATTCTGTATTAGCTGTCGTGTGCACGGGACTTGAGAAATCAGACCACAACATGGTCAGGAAACTGTCTCCAACGCCAGTTCGGCTGTGTGCATCACGAACACCTCTTCCATTTTGCTCACTACGGCTCGTGGGAGAACCAGCTCCGCTGCTGTGTGCTGGGAATGCCTCAAACAACCTATTTACCAGAGTTGCTTGTTTGTTAGCCAATATTAGCTCTAGGTTCTCCTGTGGCATGATGTTGCGTAATTTGCCTTTGTAGCGTGGATCCAGGATGCTGGCCAACCAGTAGTCGTCATCCCTCATCATTTTGGCAATGCGGGGGTCCCTTTTTAGGATCCGCAAGGCATAGTCACACATGTGGGCCAATGTTCCAGGTGTCAATGCTGAACTGCCAGTGGTGGGTGGAGGAGCACTTCCTGGCAAATCCACATCCCTCCAGTCACGCACAAACCCTGTACCTGACCTTGGCACGCCCACATGTTCTCTTGCCCCCTGAGAAGCATCCTCCTTCCCAAAATAATCATCCCTCTCATCCTCCTCCTCATCTTCCTGCACCTCGTCATGCCAGTTCCCTGACCAGACAATGGCTGACTGTCATCAAGACTTCCCTCCTCCTGTTGCTCCTCAGCTGCAGACGCCTGATCCTTAATGTGCGTCAAAGTTTGCATGAGCAGATGCATAAGTGGTATGCTCATGCTTATGATGGTGTCGCCTGCGCTTACCAGCCGTGTGCATTCCTCAAAACACTGAAGGACTTTACAGAGGTCTTTCAGCTTTGACCATTGACAATTCCATGTCTGCCCTCAAACTGCCTGCCCATGTATCCTCCCACAAATGCATTACAGCCTGCCTCTGTTCGCACAGCCTCTCAACCATGTGCATGGTGGAGTTCCATCTTGTAGCAACGTTTATGATTAGGCGGTGCTTGGGGAGGTTGTGATCGCTGCAGCTTCTGCATACGACTGCAGTGGACGTTTGAGTGACGGATGTGCGAGCACAGTCTTCGCACCTTATGGAGCAGGGCTGTTAACTCCGGATAATTATTTAGGAAGCACTGCACCACCAGGTTCAAGGTGTGGACCAGGCAAGGTATGTGTGTAAGTTTTGAAAGGGCTATGCCTGCCACAAAATTCTGCCCATTATCACTGACTACCTTGCTTGGCTCAAGATGTAGACTGCCCAGCCATGACTCAGTTTGTCGATGCAAGTAGTCAGCCAGACCTCCGCGGTGTGTCTACTGTCGCCCAAAGACATCATTTTTAAAACAGCCTGCTGTCGCTTACCACTAGCTGCTCGATAGTGGGACACCTCGTGTGCAACACTGACAGATGTGGATGGAGTGCTCGTGCGACTGCGCTCTGTCGACGAGCTTTCGCTTCTGGAGGAGGATGGTTGATCGCCTACAGCCAACTGTTACCTATACCGTGGGCTAGGCAGCACTGTTCCACCGCCGCTGTCCCCTGTGGAGCCTGCATCTACCACATTAACCCAGTGCGCAGTGATGGACACGTAACGGCCCTGGCCATGCCTACTGGTCCATGCATCTGTTGTGAGGTACACCTTTCCACTCACTGATTGTTTTAGTGCATGGACAATGCGGTCTTTCACATGCCGGTGGAGGGCAGGGATGGCTTTTCGAGAAAAGTGCCGACTGGGTAGGTCATAGCGTGGGACAGCGTAGGCCGTGAGCTCTCGGAAAGCTTCGCTTTCTACCAAACGGAAGGGCATCATCTCTAATGAGATCAGTTTGACAAAGTAGGCGTTCAAAGCCAGTGTACGCGGATGAGAGGATGAGTACTTCCTTGTCCTACTCAGAGTGTCTGGTAGGGTGAGCTGGACTTGAGAGCTGCATATGGGGGAACTAGCATTGGACATGACGGACTGAGAACGGGTTGGTGATGGTGTTGATGGCCTAGATTCAGTGTTTCCTTGCGAAAATATTGTGATTGCCTGACTGCTTTGGCCTAGCGACGACACCTCAACATTTCTTGATGGTGGTGTGCTTGGCGGTGGCCTTACAGTGGGGGAAGCGATGGAGCATTGCTAGCTAACTTCAGTCGGAGCAGGTGCACATGTGCTACCTGAGCTTTTGTAGTCTATACACGCTTGCAAGTGCATGTTGGTTAAATGTCTAATCATACAACTGGTATTCAAATTTCTTAGATTTTTCCCTCTGCTAAAGGTCCTTCGGCACTTCTTACAGATAACCTGTTAGGCGACGGATTTCTGGCTCTGCACAGCAGGAATCCAGAGCCGTACATTCAGCAGGCTCCCATTCCACTCCGACCGCTCAGGGTCCTGCTCAGCAATCACGGTGAGCCAGGCGTGCTGCTCAGACTTGTTCTGTGAGCCTGGATGTTGCTGCCACCTCTGGTGCAGCAATGGTAGCGCAACCTGCTCCACAGGGAACCGCTCCAGAGGCTAAGTCCTTGTGCCGTGCTACTGGGCATGCCCGCAACTTGACCTCTAACTGGAGAGCAGGGGTCACATGCTCAGGTCCTGCGTCAGATCTGATTGGTCTCTTCCAGGGTACTGGAAGGTCCTGGAAGCGCATGGCTATAAAAAGCCCGCATGGTGGCTCGGCCATGCGCTAGTGTAGCATATTATGCTGAGTGTGAATGGTGATGGATGCATGTTCTGGTGACTGAGTTATTAAGAAACCCCTTCCCTCTGAGATTACGAATGGTGACAGAGTGTTGGTGATAGTCAGCTCCCATTAGTGGCAAGCCAAGCGCCATTGTGCTTCCTGCACTGCACACTAGCGTCCGGCGGTGTCCGGCCTTCCGGCGCCGTCATCTAGCGGCTGTAGTTATTGAGGCGCTGCGGTAGCAGCATCCATTGGCGGTTGCGGTCGCAACGCCACCCCCTGGTTATCCTGTGAGGCTAACAGGGTCAGCGACTTTGTGTTATTTACTGTGAAGCGACTCTGGGTCTGTACAGTGCCGCTCTTAGCATTGAGGTGACGTTAACCCGAGCGCTGTACTTCACCTAGTGGTGTATCTGCCACTGTCCAGCAGCGGTCTTATCATCTACCGCACGGTGGACCCCAGGCAGCGAACGCACCTTCTATTATTTATATCTGGTGCGTTCCGCTGACCCTAACATAACCTTTGCGTCATCAGTACGATTTTGTTCAAAAAAGTGCCACACTGGACTCTTCCTACTATGGTACAAATGTTCAGAGCTTGCACGCTGTGCTAATTTGACCGTCTGGCCAAGCTGTCCTGCAACTCTTTTAGTTTTCTTGTCAAGTTTTTTGACAGCTGCGGGCCTGCCGGATAACCGCTGCTGCGATGACGATGCCTGCTGCGGATCCTTCTCCTGTTCAGACCTATTGTCACCAGCACCCTCTTCCCCAATGGATGCCAATCCGGGTCAACTGGGTCATCCATGACCTCGTCTTCAATGTCATCTGCACCTTCCTCTGTACCTTCCTCTGTGTCACCGTGTAAGGTGGTATAGTATGCGGGAAGGGGCACCGGAGTTTCATCAGGGTCTGATTCGGGCTCAGTAGACTGCGAGGGCAATGTAGTGCTGTGGGTGAATGTACCAGCAGATTCATCTAGCAGTGGCTGTGCATCAGTGCACTCCATGTCAGATTCATCTTGGACTGGGGAATTCAGGATTTGACTTGATAACCAAGGAATGGTATGTGAAAAGAGCTCCATGAAGTAATCTGAAGTGTGTGCTGCAGCATCCTTCACTTTTGGTGTGGGTGAAGGACACAAGGAAAGGTGTTGTTCCTGACCAGAGGCCTGCACTGACGACTCAGTAACTTGTAACTTCAGAAGAGGAGGCAATAGAGCTGGTGGATGTTTCGGCAATGTAAGCCAAAACCTGTTCCTGATGCTCCGGCTTTAAAAGCGGTTTACCTACTCCCAGAAAAGGGAACCTTAAAGGCCTTCTTGTGCCAGACGATGACGCAGGCTCAACACCTCCTGCCTTAGCTGCTATTGTGCTTTTGCCAGAACCAGCCGATGCACCACCATCAGTACCAGCTGCGCCTCCCGCCCACGTCCGCGGCCTGTTCCACCAGACTTCCTCATGTTTGGGAAAATGTACCAAAAATACCAGCAGAGAAATGGTACTGTATGAGTAGTGTACAGCTGTGTAAGGTTTATGTAAGAAGTGAAATCTCCGTATATATTTTTTGAGTCACAGACGCTCACCCCGTATGTATTTCACCGTAATCCAATCCAACAAGCAGATATATGGTACTGTATCAGAGGTGTACAGCAGTATACGTTGTTGGTGAAACTGTCAAGCTCCGTATATGTATTTACGTTATGTCACACACACACGCTGACTCTGTGTAGATGTGACCATAATAAGAACACCAGATATCCGATACTGTTTGATAATCGGACAGCTCAATACGGTGTATAGAGAAATGGAAATGTCCGTATATGTATTCGGAGTGTCACACACACACGCTGACTCTGTGTAGATATGACCGTAATAAGAACACCAGATATCCCATACTGTTTGATAATCGGACAGCTCAATACAGTGTATAAAGAAATGGAAATGTCCGTATATGTATTTATGGAGTGTCACACACACACATGCTGACTCTGTGTAGATGTGACCGTAATAAGAACACAGATATCCGATACTGGTTGAGAATCGGACTGCTCAATACGGTGTATAAAGAAATGGAAATGTCCATATATGTATTTATGGAGTGTCACACACACGCTGACTCTGTGTAGATGTGACCGTAATGAGAACACAGATATCCGATACTGGTTGAGAATCGGACTGCTCAATACGGTGTATAAAGAAATGGAAATGTCCATATATGTATTTATGGAGTGTCACACACACACGCTGACTCTGTGTAGATGTGACCGTAATAAGAACACCAGATATCCGATACTGTTTGAGAATCGGACTGCTCAATATGGTGTATAAAGAAATGGAAATGTCTGTATATGTATTTATGGAGTGTCACACACACACGCTGACTCTGTGTAGATGTGACCGTAATAAGAACACAGATATCCGATACTGTTTGATAATCGGACAGCTCAATACGGTGTATAGAGAAATGGAAATGTCCGTACATCTATTTATGGAGTGTCACACACACACACGCTGACTCTGTGTAGATGTGACCATAATAAGAACACCAGATATCCGATACTGTTTGATAATCGGACACCTCTATACGGTGTATGTATGGAAAAATGTTAATCTCCGTGTATTTTTTTACGGAGTCACACACATATAGCATGTATTTGTCCGTGATACCAGCCGGTACACGGTAGTGTGTGAGGAGCATACACCTCTACACGGTGTGTGAAAAAATTTACACTCAGGATGTACCAAACTGTAGATTTTGCCACTCCTAGTGTTGTAGCAATTTCTCGGATGGGTTTTTTCTGTTTTTGCTGCTTAAGGATGGCTTGTTTCACCTGCATGGAGCGCTCCTTTGACCGCATGTATCCTTAATAGCAAAACATTCCAAATGTAAGCACCACACCTCAAATCAACTCCAGGCCTTTTATCTGCTTAATTGAGAATGACATAACGAAGGGATTTCCCACACCTCTCCATGAAATAGCCTTGGAGTCAATTGTCCAATTACTTTTGGTCCCTTTAAAAACAGGGTGGCACATGTTAAGGAGCTGAAACTCCTAAACCCTTCATCCAATTTTAATGTGGATACCCTCAAATGAAAGCTGAAAGTCTGAACTTCAACTGCATCTGAATTGTTTTGTTTAAAATTCATTGTGGTAATGTCTAGAACCAAAATTAGAAAAATGTTGTCTCTTCCATAGATATATGGACCTAACTGTATATGTATATATATATATATGTCAGTGACACATATATACAGTATATATCTTTATATTTTATATATATATATATATATATATTAGGATAGCCGATAATTCAGTTGTTGGCTTCTGTAAAATAATTGCAAAGCCGACAGGATATGACACATGGTTTACATACAGTAATCCATTGCATATCATTTCGATTTATAAGTCTGTGGTGCAACGTGACGTTGGTGGATGGAGCGACAAGATGTCCTAGATGTGCTCAATCAGATTCAGGTCTGGGGAACGGGCAGGCCAGTCCATAGCTTCAATGCATTCATCTTGCAGGAACTGCTGACACACTCCAGCCACATGAGGTCTGGCATTGTCCTGCATTAGAAGGAACCCAGGGCCAACCGCATCAGAATACGGTCTCACAAGGGGTCTGAGGATCTCATCTCGGTACCTAATGGCAGTCAGGCTACCTCTGGTGAGCACATGGAGGGCTGTGCGGCCCTCCAAAGAAATGCCACCCCACACCATTACTGACCCACTGCCAAACCGGTCATGCTGAAGGATGTTGCAGGCAGCAGATCGCTCTCCACGGCGTCTCCAGACTCTGTCACGTCTGTCACATGTGCTCCGTGTGAACCTGCTTTCATCTGTGAAGAGCACAGGGCACCAGTGGCAAATTTGCCAATCCTGGTGTTCTGTGGCAAAAGCCAAGCATCCTACATGGTGTTGGGCTGTGAGCACAACCCCCATCTGTGGACGTCGGACCCTCAGACGATCCTCATGGAGTCGGTTTCTAACCGTTTGTGCAGACACATGCACATTTGTGGCCTGCTGGAGGTCATTTTGCAGGGCTCTGGCAGTGCTCCTCCTGTTCCTTCTTGCACAAAGGCGAAGGTAGTGGTCCTGCTGTTGGTTTGTTGCCCTCTTATGGCCCCCTCCACGTCTCCTGGTGCACTGGCCTGTCTCCTGGTAGCGCCTCCAGCCTCTGAACACTACACTGACAGACACAGCAAACCTTCTTGCCACAGCTCGCATTGATGTGCCATCCTGGATGAGCTGCACTACCTGAGCCACTTGTGTGGGTTGTAGAGTCCGCTGTTATGATTGAGTCACCGTAGGAGGCAAAAATAGAAATGCTAGCTAAGTCCAGAAAACCAGAGAAGTTGGCAGCTATCGGATTGCAGACCCCTGAACCTATCAACACAACTAGCAGTAGCCGTGGGGGGCTCCTACGATGCCCTAGGCCCCTCGATCACAGCCGGAGGACTACATAGCCTAAAGACAGAAAGGGAAATCTAAACTGCCCCAGAGCAGACCCCAAAGTAAAAGGCAGCCCACCACATATAATGACGGTGAAGCAAGAAGAAAGAACAAAACACAGACAGAAAGATAGACTGAGCAAAGATGGGGCCCACGCTAGCTTAGATAGGAAAGGACCTGAAGGCTGCTGTCTGCAATCCGTGAAAAACCCTATGAAAATAAGAGCCAACAAACTGACAGTAAAAAAAGGACCTGAAGACGCTAGGCTTCAAAAAAGCTATGTCAGTACTCAGGAATATTCTGAAGACAGAGCAACAGGCAAAAGGAGATTCAGCTCACCCCAGCAGGGAATGGCAGAATCCAGAAAAGCAAGGAAAACAAAACCCTAATGCAAAAAGGCAAAGCAGAAATCTTAGCTTTAGATGAGCAGGAATCAGACTGATTTCCTAGAAGTCCACAGAGAAATCACCCGCAGGCCAGAAGGGCGTCAGCAGCCTTATATCCAGTCATTAACTCCACTCAGCCAATCATCATCAGCCCCAGGTGTTTGACAATCAGGCTCACTACCTTTCTTCACCAGAAGAGGGAGTTCCTCAGGCCTCAGTAGTGAAGGGGAAAATGAACTCACAACAGTACCTCCCCCTTGAGGAGGGGTCACCGAACCCTCAACCACGCCACCACGGCGATCAGGGTGAGCCCGATGAAAGGCAGGCACCAATCTTTTGGCATGAATATCAGAGGCAGAGACCCAGGAATGATCCTCCTGACCATAACCCTTCCACTTAACCAAATACTGGAGTCTCCGTCTAGCCAGGCGGGAATCCAGCACTTTCTCTACCTCATATTCCATGTTACCTTCAACCAATACAGGGTCTGGAGGTGCAACCCCCAGAACAACAGGTTCAACAAACCTCTTCAACAAAGATTTACGGAACACATTATGGATTTTAAATGTGACAGGAAGAGCCAAACGAAAAGAGACCGGATTAATAATCTCCAAAATCTTGTAAGGTCCAATAAATCTAGGCTTAAACTTAGGAGAAGCCACCTTCATAGCAATATTTTTTGATGATAACCACACCATATCACCAACCTTAAATTGGGGACCAATGGTCCTATGTCGGTTGGAAAACCGCTGGGCCTTTTCCTGGGAGAGAGATAACTTATCCACCACTTGGTCCCAGATCTGGTGCATTCTCTCCACCACAGTGTCAACCCCTGGGCAGGCAGAGGGCTCCAACTGCCCTGAAGAAAATCGAGGATGAAACCCAAAGTTACAAAAAAAAGGAGACATCAAAGTGGCAGAACTAGCTCTATTATTTAAAGCAAATTCGGCCAAGGGCAAAAATGAAACCCAATCATCCTGATCAGCAGAAATAAAACATCTCAAATATGACTCCAAGGTCTGGTTTGTTCTCTCTGTCTGCCCATTGGTCTGAGGGTGAAAAGCAGAGGAGAAGGACAACTGAATTCCCAGCTTGGAACAGAAAGTTCTCCAAAATCTAGACACAAACTGGACTCCTCTGTCAGATACAATGTTCTCAGGAATCCCGTGCAAGCGAACCACCTGTTGTAAAAACAGGGGCACCAATTCAGAGGAAGACGGCAACTTAGGGAGTGGTACAAGATGAACCATCTTAGAGAACCTATCACAAATCACCCAAATAACAGTTATCCTTTGAGAGACAGGCATATCAGAGATGAAATCCAATGAAATATGGGTCCATGGCCTCTTGGGGACAGGCAAAGGCATCAACAACCCACTAGAGCGAGAACACGATTTAGACCGGGAGCACGTCCCACAGGACTGCACAAAATTCCTGACATCACGAGACAAGGAGGGCCACCAAAAAGACCGACTCACCAGATCTCTAGTACCAAAAATACCTGGATGACCAGCCAAAGCAGAGCAATGAACTTCAGACATCACTCTCTTCTTCCACTGGTCAGGAACATACAACTTTCCACTGGGACAACGCTCAGGTTTGTCCTCCTGGAACTCTTCCAGAGCACGTCTCAAATCGGGCGAGATGGCAGAAAGAACTACCCCTTCGCCTAAGATAGTAGCAGGCTTGGTCACCACAGGAGAATCAGCAAAGAAGCTCCTAGAGAGGGCGTCAGCCTTGACATTCTTAGTTCCAGGAAAAAAAGAAACCACAAAATCAAAACGTGTAAAAAACAAGGCGCACCTAGCCTGTCTAGGTTTCAAGCGCTTAGCCGACTCTAGGTAAATCAAATTCTTGTGGTCAGTGAGGACCACGACTTGATGCTTAGCTCCCTCCAACCAATGTCTCCGCTCCTCAAATGCCCATTTCATGGCTAACAGTTCCCGATTCCCCACATCATAGTTACGTTGAGATGGAGAGAACTTTCGGGAAAAGAAAGCACAGTGATTCATTTTAGATGTTACAGGATCCTTTTGGGACAAAACAGCTCCTGCACCAATCTCAGAAGCATCCACCTCTACCTGGAACGGAAGTGAGACATCAGGTTGCCGCAAAACCGGGGCGGAGGTGAATCTTCGCTTCAGCTCCTGAAAGGAAGAAACAGCCTCCGGAGACCAATTTAACACATCAGCACCCTTCTTAGTCAAATCAGTCAATGGCTTGGCAATACTAGAAAATTTTGCTATAAATTTCCGATAAAAATTAGCAAAACCCAAAAACTTCTGGAGGGCCTTCAAAGAAGTGGGCTGAACCCAATCGTAAATGGCCTGTACCTTGGCCGGGTCCATTTCAATAGTTGACGGGGACAAAATAAATCCCAAAAAAGAAATCCTCTGTACTCCAAAAAGGCATTTAGATCCTTTGACATACAGGGAATTCTCCCTCAAGATCCGGAACACAGTCCGAATATGTTCCACATGAGAATCCCAATCCTTGGAGAAGATCAAAATATCATCCAGATAGATAATCAAAAATTTATGGACAAAATCTCGGAAAATATTGTTCATGAAGCACTGGAAGACAGAAGGGGCATTAGTGAGCCCAAAAGGCATCACCAGGTACTCAAAATGTCCCTCCGGAGTATTAAACGCCGTCTTCCATTCATCCCCATGCTTAATGCGAATAAGATTATACGCCTCCCTGAGGTCAAGCTTGGTAAACCAGCAAGCACCTTTAACTCTGGAGAATAGATCAGAAATCAGGGGTAACGGATACTGATATTTAACAGTAATTTTGTTGAGAGCACGATAATCAGTACAAGGTCTTAATGATCCATCCTTTTTGGCTACAAAAAAAAAAAACGGCACCTAAGGGTGACGAGGATGGTCTAATATGACCCTTCTCCAACGCCTCCTTAATATAGAATCGCATAGCCTCGTGCTCGGGTACAGATAAATTGAAGAGCCGACCCTTGGGAAATTTACACCCTGGGCTCAGTTCAATAGCACAGTCATAACTCCTATGAGGAGGCAGAGACGCAGACTCATTCTCACTAAATACATCATAAAAGTCCGCCAAATAATCAGGAACATCGTGCGACTGAGGAGAGGTGGAAAACACCGGAGCCTCACTAAAGGCACACCGACAACCCCAACTCACCACAGACACAGATTTCCAATCCAAAACTGGATTATGAATTTGTAACCAGGGAAACCCCAGAACAATAGTATCATGCAGATTATGTAACACCAAAAACCTGCAATTTTCTTGATGGTCTGGGGCGACCCGCATTACCACCTGGGTCCAAAACTGAGGTTTATTTTTAGCCAAAGGAGTAGCATCAATCCCCCTCAAAGGGATAGGCGTCTGCAGAGGTGTCATCGGAAATCCACAACGTTTAGCAAAATCCAAGTTCATTAGGTTTAGAGCTGCTCCCGAATCCACAAAAGCCTTGGCGGAAAATGTGGACAGGGAGCAGATCAGAGTAATAGCCAGAAGAAACTTAGGTTGAACACCACCAACAGAAAACGTGTGTGCAAAGCGTTTCTCGCGTTTAGGACAGACAGAAATAATATGCGAGGCATCTCCACAGAAAAAACACAACTTATTACGCCTTCTGAACTCCTGACGCTGCTCTCTGGAAAAAACTCTATCACATTGCATAGGTTCAGACATCTGTTCAACAGGTGGCAACCAGGGCTGTGGAGTCGGTAAGCCAAACCTGCGACTCCGACTCCGACTCCTCAATTTCCCTTACACCGACTCCGACTCCACGACTCCGACTCCCACACATATTGCTTATATTTAAGTGAAAAATTTATTGTAGTACAATGTGAACCTCAGACATTTAATCATTTTTATGATCCAATAATCAAGATATTTAGATAGAACAGAATATATATTGGTGTACTACCCGGTTTTCATTCTTTTTGGTACAGATACGATATGGATAGACAGATATGGATAAATGGATATATAGATAGAGCAGATTTCTAATCTGCTTTTGCTATTGAAAACATTATCTATGAGCTCAAAAACCTTTCAGGTGATGCAGTTTTTTAAAAAGATGATCAGCTTTTGCAGCTGAAAAACGTATCCTCAAAAAACACAGAAAAAACGCTGTGTGTGAATGTAGCCTTAGATCAGGAATAGAACAGTCATTTATAGGACATTTCATAACTTTCCCAAACTCCTATAAAAAAATATTCAGCACATCCTGCATTGAATTACTGTACCCAATTTATTATATATTTTAGGAGTCGGAGTCGGTCCATTTTATACCGACTCCAACTCCGACTCCACCAAAATGAGCACCGACTCCGACTCCACGACTCCGACTCCACAGCCCTGGTGGCAACACCTCTCGTGCAGCTCTGCGTTCGCGTAAACGCCGATCAACCTGAATGGCTAAAGACATAGAATCGTCAAGACCAGAGGGAACAGGAAATCCCACCATAGTATCTTTTACGGCTTCTGACAACCCCTTCCGAAAGAGAGCAGCCAAGGCATTATCATTCCAGGCAGTAAGTACTGCCCACTTTCGGAATTTTTGACAGTACAATTCTGCAGAATCACGACCCTGGTTCAATGCCAGCAGGGTCTTTTCAGCCTGATAAATGGCATTAGGTTCGTCATACAACAACCCCAAGGCCTGAAAAAATGCGTTCACATTAGTCAGAATAGGATCATCTGGTTTCAAAGAAAACGCCCAATCCTGGGGATCGCCACGCAGCAAAGAGATGACAATTTTAACCTGCTGCGCGGAGCTCCCTGACGAGTTAGGCTTCAAGGCAAAAAATAATTTCAATTATTTTTGAAATTAAAAAATTTAGACCGATCCCCAAAAAATACATCAGGTGTAGGAATCTTTGGTTCAGCAGCATGTGAATGAGCAAGGTAGGCGGAAATTCCCCGCACTTCTGCAGCAAGCTGCTCCACACGATCAGACAATTGCTTTATCTCCATTGAGAGAAAAAAAAATTCCCCCTACGGCCTCAGAGATATAGAGGAAAAAATATACACACTTTTTTTTTTTTTTTTAACAATTCTTTCCTACTATTGAGTACCCTAGAATCTGCGGTATGGCGGGTGATTCTGTTATGATTGAGTCACCGTAGGAGGCAAAAATAGAAATGCTAGCTAAGTCCAGAAAACCAGAGAAGTTGGCAGCTATCGGATTGCAGACCCCTGAACCTATCAACACAACTAGCAGTAGCCGTGGGGGGCTCCTACGATGCCCTAGGCCCCTCGATCACAGCCGGAGGACTACATAGCCTAAAGACAGAAAGGGAAATCTAAACTGCCCCAGAGCAGACCCCAAAGTAAAAGGCAGCCCCCCACATATAATGACGGTGAAGCATGAAGAAAGAACAAAACACAGACAGAAAGATAGACTGAGCAAAGATGGGGCCCACGCTAGCTTAGATAGGAAAGGACAGGAAGGCTGCTGTCTGCAATCTGTGAAAAACCCTATGAAAATAAGAGCCAACAAACTGACAGTAAAAAAAGGCCCTGAAGACGCTAGGCTTCAAAAAAGCTATGTCAGTACTCAGGAATATTCTGAAGACAGAGCAACAGGCAAAAGGAGATTCAGCTCACCCCAGCAGGGAATGGCAGAATCCAGAAAAGCAAGGAAAACAAAACCCTAATGCAAAAAGGCAAAGCAGAAATCTTAGCTTTAGATGAGCAGGAATCAGACTGGTTTCCTAGAAGTCCACAGAGAAATCACCCGCAGGCCAGAAGGGCGTCGGCAGCCTTATATCCTGTCATTAACTCCACTCAGCCAATCATCATCATCAGCCCCAGGTGTTTGACAATCAGGCTCACTACCTTTCTTCACCAGAAGAGGGAGTTCCTCGGGCCTCCGTAGTGAAGGGGAAAATGAACTCACAACAGTCCGTCTCATGCTACCACGAGTGTGAAAGCACAACCAACATTCAAAAGTGACCAAAACATCAACCAGAAAGCATTGGTACAGAGATGTGGTCTGTGGTCCTCACCTGCAGAACTACTCCTTTATTGAGGGTGTCTTGATAATTGCCAATAATTTCCATCTGTTGTCTATTCCATTTGCACAACAGCATGTGAAATTGATTGTCAATCAGTGTTGCTTCCTAAGTGCACAGTTTGATTTCACAGAAGTTTGATTTACTTGGAGTTATATTCTGTTGTTTAAGTGTTCCCTTTATTTTTTCAGCAGTGTATATATATATACACTCACTGGCCACTTTATTAGGTACACCATGCTAGTAAGGGGTTGGACCCCCTTTTGCCTTCAGAACTGCCTCAATTCTTCGTGGCAGAGATTCAACAAGGTGCTGGAAGCATTCCTCAGAGATTTTGGACCATATTGACATGATGGCATCACACAGTTGGCGCAGATTTGTCGGCTGCACATCCCTGATGCGAATCTCCCGTTCCACCACATCCCAAAGATGCTCTATTGGATTGAGATCTGGTGACTGAGGAGGCCATTTGAGTACAGTAAACTCATTGTCATGTTCAAGAAACCAATCTGAGATGATTCGAGCTTTATGACATGGCGCATTATCCTGCTGAAAGTAGCCATCAGATGTTGGGTACATTGTGGTCATAAAGGGATGGACATGGTCAGCAACAATACTCAGGTAGGCTGTGGCGTTGCAACGATGCTCAATTGGTACCAAGGGGCCCAAAGAGTGCCCAGAAAAAATTCCCCACACCATGACACCACCACCACCAGCCTGAACCGTTGATACAAGGCAGGATGGATCCATGCTTTCATGTTGTTTACGCCAAATTCTGACCCTACCATCCGAATGTCGCAGCAGAAATCGAGACTCATCAGACCAGGCAACGTTTTTCCAATCTTCTACTGTCCAATTTCGATGAGCTTGTGCAAATTGTAGCCTCAGTTTCCTGTTCTTAGCTGAGAGGAGTGGTACCCAGTGTGGTCTTCTGCTGCTGTAGCCCATCTGCCTCAAAGTTCGACGCACTGTGCGTTCAGAGATGCTCTTCTGCCTACCTTGGTTGTAACGGGTGGCAATTTGAGTCACTGTTGCCTTTCTATCAGCTCGAACCAGTCTGCCCATTCTCCTCTGACCTCTGGCATCAACATGGCATTTCCGGCCACAGAACTGCCGCTCACTGGATTTTTTTTCTTTTTCGGACCATTCTCTGTAAACCCTAGAGATGGTTGTGCGTGAAAATCCCAGTAGATCAGCAGTTTCTGAAATTCTCAGACCAGCCCTTCTGGCACCAACAATCATGCCACGTTCAAAGGCACTCAAATCACCTTTCTTCCCCATACTGATGCTCGGTTTGAACTGCAGGAGATTGTCTTGACCATGTCTACATGCCTAAATGCACTGAGTTGCCGCCATGTGATTGGCTGATTAGAAATTAAGTCTTAACACACAGTTGGACAGGTGTACCTAATAAAGTGGCCAGTGAGTGTATACACTCACTGGCCACTTTATTAGGTACACCTGTCCAACTGTGTGTTAAGACTTAATTTCTAATCAGCCAATCACATGGCGGCAACTCAGTGCATTTAGGCATGTAGACATGGTCAAGACAATCTCCTGCAGTTCAAACCGAGCATCAGTATGGGGAAGAAAGGTGATTTGAGTGCCTTTGAACGTGGCATGATTGTTGGTGCCAGAAGGGCTGGTCTGAGAATTTCAGAAACTGCTGATCTACTGGGATTTTCACGCACAACCATCTCTAGGGTTTACAGAGAATGGTCCGAAAAAGAAAAAAAATCCAGTGAGCGGCAGTTCTGTGGCCGGAAATGCCATGTTGATGCCAGAGGTCAGAGGAGAATGGGCAGACTGGTTCGAGCTGATAGAAAGGCAACAGTGACTCAAATTGCCACCCGTTACAACCAAGGTAGGCAGAAGAGCATCTCTGAACGCACAGTGCGTCGAACTTTGAGGCAGATGGGCTACAGCAGCAGAAGACCACACTGGGTACCACTCCTCTCAGCTAAGAACAGGAAACTGAGGCTACAATTTGCACAAGCTCATCGAAATTGGACAGTAGAAGATTGGAAAAACGTTGCCTGGTCTGATGAGTCTCGATTTCTGCTGCGACATTCGGATGGTAGGGTCAGAATTTGGCGTAAACAACATGAAAGCATGGATCCATCCTGCCTTGTATCAACGGTTCAGGCTGGTGGTGGTGGTGTCATGGTGTGGGGAATTTTTTCTGGGCACTCTTTGGGCCCCTTGGTACCAATTGAGCATCGTTGCAACGCCACAGCCTACCTGAGTATTGTTGCTGACCATGTCCATCCCTTTATGACCACAATGTACCCAACATCTGATGGCTACTTTCAGCAGGATAATGCGCCATGTCATAAAGCTCGAATCATCTCAGATTGGTTTCTTGAACATGACAATGAGTTTACTGTACTCAAATGGCCTCCTCAGTCACCAGATCTCAATCCAATAGAGCATCTTTGGGATGTGGTGGAACGGGAGATTCGCATCAGGGATGTGCAGCCGACAAATCTGCGCCAACTGTGTGATGCCATCATGTCAATATGGTCCAAAATCTCTGAGGAATGCTTCCAGCACCTTGTTGAATCTCTGCCACGAAGAATTGAGGCAGTTCTGAAGGCAAAAGGGGGTCCAACCCCTTACTAGCATGGTGTACCTAATAAAGTGGCCAGTGAGTGTACATATACACTCACTGGCCACTTTATTAGGTACACCTGTCCAACTGTGTGTTAAGACTTAATTTCTAATCAGCCAATCACATGGCGGCAACTCAGTGCATTTAGGCATGTAGACATGGTCAAGACAATCTCCTGCAGTTCAAACCGAGCATCAGTATGGGGAAGAAAGGTGATTTGAGTGCCTTTGAACGTGGCATGATTGTTGGTGCCAGAAGGGCTGGTCTGAGTATTTCAGAAACTGCTGATCTACTGGGATTTTCACGCACAACCATCTCTAGGGTTTACAGAGAATGGTCCGAAAAAGAAAAAAAATCCAGTGAGCGGCAGTTCTGTGGCCGGAAATGCCTTGTTGATGCCAGAGGTCAGAGGAGAATGGGCAGACTGGTTCGAGCTGATAGAAAGGCAACAGTGACTCAAATTGCCACCCGTTACAACCAAGGTAGGCAGAAGAGCATCTCTGAACGCACAGTGCGTCGAACTTTGAGGCAGATGGGCTACAGCAGCAGAAGACCACACTCCTCTCAGCTAAGAACAGGAAACTGAGGCTACAATTTGCACAAGCTCATCGAAATTGGACAGTAGAAGATTGGAAAAACGTTGCCTGGTCTGATGAGTCTCGATTTCTGCTGCGACATTCGGATGGTAGGGTCAGAATTTGGCGTAAACAACATGAAAGCATGGATCCATCCTGCCTTGTATCAACGGTTCAGGCTGGTGGTGGTGGTGTCATGGTGTGGGGAATTTTTTCTTGGCACTCTTTGGGCCCCTTGGTACCAATTGAGCATCGTTGCAACGCCACAGCCTACCTGAGTATTGTTGCTGACCATGTCCATCCCTTTATGACCACAATGTACCCAACATCTGATGGCTACTTTCAGCAGGATAATGCGCCATGTCATAAAGCTCGAATCATCTCAGATTGGTTTCTTGAACATGACAATGAGTTCACTGTACTCAAATGGCCTCCTCAGTCACCAGATCTCAATCCAATAGAGCATCTTTGGGATGTGGTGGAACGGGAGATTCGCATCAGGGATGTGCAGCCGACAAATCTGCGCCAACTGTGTGATGCCATCATGTCAATATGGTCCAAAATCTCTGAGGAATGCTTCCAGCACCTTGTTGAATCTCTGCCACGAAGAATTGAGGCAGTTCTGAAGGCAAAAGGGGGTCCAACCCCTTACTAGCATGGTGTACCTAATAAAGTGGCCAGTGAGTGTATATATACACACACACATACACACCTATTCTATGTGTATACATGTATTCTTTCTTTCCTATTTTAACCTGTCAGTGTGATTTTACCGTATAGCCGCATATGAACTGCCGACTTTTCAAAGGGCATGGTGTGAGTGCTGTGCGATTTTTTTATCGCACCCATTGACTTCCATTGGGAATATGATCCGTTTTGCGATTACAAAATTTCTGCATGAAAACCGGACTCCTTCCCAGAAAACGCGCTTTTTGTGTGCATTTTTGCGCAAAAAAAGTGCGTTTTTTTCGCGTGTTCCCAGTCTCATAGAAAATAGCTAAAAACGCGGACTTTTCCGCAAAATGAATGAGCATGCTGCGTTTTTTACCGCAAAGCTTTTTTTTGCTGAAAAAAATGCATCAATATGCACAAAACGTGCAGAATGCATAAAAATGAATGGGATGCTTCTTTTAGGCTATGGGCCCACGTAGCGTTTTAAAACGCACAATGAAAACCGGACTCCTTCCCAGAAATCGCATTTTTTTCCGCTCAATTTCACCGCGATTCTGTTCGCGATTTTGCCGCGTTTTTCTCAAGCACTTTCCAAGCGATTTGAAGCATCGCTTGGAAAGTGATTGACAGGTTGGTCACACTCGTCAAACATAGTGTTTGACAAGTGTGACCAGCTTTTTACAATTGAGGCCGCCTATGCAGCATCAATAGTAAAAGAAAAAATGTTAAAAATGATAAAAAAATAAAAAATCGGGGTATATTTACCTTCCGACGTCCCGTGCTGCCATACCGGGCCTCAGCGTTCCCAGCGATGCCTTGCGAGACCTGTGATGACGTTGGTCTCGCGTTACTATAGCGATCTCGCGAGACCGCTAGAGTCACGCGAGACTACGTCATCACAGGACCTTGCCGCAAGGCATTACTGGGAACGCTGAGGCCCGGGAATGCAGCGCGGGACGTCGGAAGGTAAATATACCCCGATTTTTTATTTTTTACAGGGGTATGGTACCCAGGGCCTGGAGGACAGTCTCCTCTCCTCCACACCGTGGGTACCAACCGCACATGAGACGCTTAACTTCCCGCATGGTGGGCATAGCCACATGCGGGAAGTAAGCGATTCTCATGCATTCCTATGGGTGCGGAATCGCGGCAATTCTTTGCGATTCCGCACAAAAGAATGATCATGCTGCGATTTTTTACGCGATGCGATTCCGCCGCGGAAAAAAGCGCATTAGCACAGCATGTGCGGAACGCCATAGGAATACATGGGGTGCGTCATGTACAAGATTTTTAAATGTTTTCGCAGCGTTTTCGCGCCGAAAATCGCTGCAAAAACGCTTAAAAATCGCATCGTGGGCACACAGCCTTAAGCGATTTTTAAGCGTTTTTGCCAGTAAAAATGCTTAAAAAACGCGAAAAAAACGCTTACGTGGGCACACAGCCTAGTAGGGTCTATCACAGTAATCAAAACCCAGCAGCCAATGAGAAAATTCTCATCGGTTTCCGGGTGTAGGCAGGCAGATCTTGGCGGGTGCACTGCGCATGCGCCCACCATTTTCTTTCTGCTGGAGGAAGGAGGGGGGCTGGGGGACTACCCATCTGGTACATAAGGTACCGTGGGGGGCTTGGGGGACCCTATTTCTCTATCCTCTGATATGCAATCACATCAGAGGACAAATTAATTGGAAAATCTGACTTTTTTTTGCTTTGCGGTCGCTGTTATACCGTTAATAACGGCAATTGCAACATCAGGGTCGGTAAAAACTGACCAGAATCATGTTCTCTGAAATCCCCTGTAGCTGAGACCCTGGAGAAATTCCGACTCTGGGGGCGCTATACCTATTCCTCAGCGCCGTTAAAAAGCAGCGCTGTGGCATAAGTACCCTTAACTGCCGAGGTTAAAAGGCGTATCGGCGGTCTTTAAGGGGTTAATCTGAATACCAAACAAAATGCTTGTTCATCTGGTGAAATTATCTTTTTGTGAACACAAAATATCAGTGACAGGACCCGTGCTGCCAATACCAATAGCAGCCTAGGCGCATCCATTACAGGTCGTTCAGTGCATGTCATTTACCGCCATCTGCCTGTATAAATAGGACTGCCAAACGCCAAACAAGCAGATGATCGCCTATCGTTTCACGTCGCTGACTGGATAACCCAAATGGACTCACTTCCTCATCAGAGCGGGAATAACCCTTTAATGGGTTCTCAATCACAACAAGCCCACGTCCCTTTCGGGGCCCTCATACGTGACATAATAAACCATCTCCCGCTGTGGTGGAGCCTGCGCGGCCATGCATTACACGAACAGCCAGGGTGGGAATGGACTATAAAGGGGCTATGGCGCACCCGGCTACAGACACGCCGTTTGTGTGGTGATCGATTTACTATAGTTATTAAACTATAAACCCTGAAATTTATTTTACACTTGTCGTATAACGTACTAAACCCCCCAAATATAATCTTGGGAGTGGGACCACTATCTATGGATCTTGGGCAGACCAAAGGCCAGCTCTTGCCATATCTGCGGCTTATCAGTGAGGTAGATAATGAGGGCACTATCTGAAGTGCAAGGTTACGTGAGGGGACGCCATTTCTGAGGTAGAGCACCTGCTGACTGCTTGTCCCGCCCGCGGTGCAGAGAGGACGGTAAGTGGGTGACGTCACGACTTTCGGTCATCTTCTGTGGCGCACTGCTTTCCCGCTCTTTTGTTACAGCAAAGGTAATTCCCATCTCCGCCGTGTGCGCTCCTTTCCACACACACCACGCTTCCGCGTCACTTTAGCGGACAGCTGCTGCGTCCTGTGTCGGCTTCTCATCTCCTCCCCGCCCTCCTCAGGCGCTGCCGCTCCCGCCACTTCAAATTGGGAGAGCGCTGACCGCCGGGGCTCATACTGCCGACAGGTGAGTGTGTGGGAGGGGAATGTAGTGTCCCGGCTGCCATGTCTGCGGCAGGAGCTGTGCGCATTCTCTAGCCCGGGCGCTATACTTTGTGCATGGCTCCATTCACACCTCTAGGGTTTTGTTTTTTTTTTAAACTTTGTTTCATTTTGTACATTTTACAACTCCAGTAGGAAAAACTTGACAAAGAAAACCTACCTATTACCCCGAAATGCTGTATCGGTTTACACACTTTAGGATACACTACCCCTTTTGAATTGGGCTTTTTCTGTTTACATAGATGTTTCCCCCCCCCCCCATCTTTGTAGGATGAGTTGTATTTTTCAATCCTACCTTTCTTTTTACCATAAAATATATTGGAAACCGGCGGTGGGAGTGGAGAAGGTGTGGGAGAAAAGGCTGCAATTCTGCTCTGTGTTGGTATTTATGGCACTTGTGCAGTTCAAAAATATAATCTGGTATTTGATCTCTGGGTCAGTACGGTTACAGCGGTGCAACACTTTGTTTCTCCAAAGTGTTGTTGCTTTCTGAAACTTCTACTTCAATTGAAACTGCAGATTTTTTTGTATTTTTCCTGTAAGACCTGTTGCACACTTCTGTTATTGGCGGACAGCTGACATCCGCCAAAAACTAAAGTTAACGGATCTGCCTCCGGTATGTGACATACGGATCTGCCAAAGATGAAAAGTGCAGCAAATTTAAAGCGACAGAGAGATTTTTTTTCGCCGCTCCCGGAACATCATTTCATGGATAAAATGCTTCCCGGAGTAAAGCTTCTGGGCATGCGCACTTAAAAATAGCGGACCGTCAAGGAAAAAAAACATTGCAGGGTCCGTCTCATCCGCCCGGGAGACGGTAAAATCGTGGTGGATCCGTCAAAAAACGGGTGGGACGGATGACCGTCAGTCAAGATCCGCCACTAATGTAAGTCTATGGGGGAAAAACGTATCTGCCCCTTTTTTGGCAGATCCGTTTTTTTCTAAAATTGGCGGATTTTGACTGAAGTCAAAAAACGGAAGTGTGAAACGGGCCTGAAAGGGGGACGTGCACACTTTTTTTTTTTTTTTGTGGGGGTCATTCCATTTCAAGTGATCCAAATCTGAATTTTAATTTTCCTCTATATGTGAAGGAAGGGTCAATGTTGGGCATTAATACAAGAATGGGACCAGGGTGGGCACATTGCTACAAGATGACCAGGATGGGGAGACCAGAATGATCTTGCTAATTGTAAGACAGAAAATATTACTGTATGTGTCCAATTGGGGGGAAACTAAACTTTAAAAATAATAAAGCATGGGGAAAAATATTTTGCCACTGAAATGCTATTTTATGTTGTATAAACAAAACAGGCAAACCAAAAAAGTGCCCACTTAGGCTACTTTCACACTAGCGTTTTTTTTGCGCTGTGCCTCGTGCGCATTCCAAACGCATGCAAAAAACCCCCGCATTAAGCGTTTTGCATGCATTTGCTGTTTTTTTGCGCGTGCAATTTAACCAGTTTGTCGCCATGTTAACTCTAAAAACGCATGTGATTTTAAACGCAGTAGTAGTAGCACACGTGTGCGATCCCATAGACTGTAATTTTTTTTGCTCATTCCGTGCACTAACGTGCGCATGCATTTTTTGGCAGCAGTTGGGCGCACAGAAAAATGCAACACGTTGCGTCTGGCGTGCCTGGGCGCACACATGAACGCGTACAAGCGCTATACCATGCGCCCGCCATGTTAAAGATAGAGGAGCCATGCGCACGAGGCGCAGCGCTAAAAAACGCAAGTGTGAAACCAGCCTTAGCTATAAAAACTGCCATAACCCATGCGATGATTCCAATTTGGAAAACTAAAATAAACAAGGAAAAATGTAAAAAAATAAATAAATAAATCTAAAGGAATAAAGAAAAATGGTATCACTAAAAATGTCACTTTATCTTGCAAAGAATTCTACCCCCCAAACTTAATTTTTGTTTTCTAGGTGCGGCCCATATACCCAGCTGAGTTTGAGACCCCTGCTTTGAGATAACTCTAGAACGCTTCAACAGATCACGGTGACTGAGATTCTTTTCTCATGACATATTGTACTTTGTTAGTGGTAAAACTTGTTTATTTGTGACAATATCAGAAATTTGACCAAAATTTAGCAATTTTCAAACTCTTCATTTTTATGCCCTTAAATCAGAGTTTTCACACACAATAGTTAATAAATAACTTTTTCCATGTGGCTACTTTTTATCAGCACAATTTTTGAAACATATTTTATTATTTTTTTTAAGAAGGTGGAAGGGTTAAGTTGACCAAGATTTTAAAAACGATAAGAAGAGAAAATGGACCACAAAACGTTACGCAATTTCTCTTGAGTACGCCAATACATACATATGTGGTCTAAAACTACTGTAGAGGCACAGTGAAAAGTTCCAAAGGGAAGGAGAGCCATATTGTGATGCACATTTCGCTGGAATGATTTGAGGGTGCAGGGCACACATTGGCAGAGCCCCTGAGGTCCAGAACAGCAGAATCCCCCATAAGTGACTTTTAAAAACTAAACCTATCAATGTATTCACCTAGGGGTGTAGTGATCATATCGACACCACAGGTATTTCACGGAACCTTACACCATTGGTTGGTGAAGAAAACAATTACATTTTTGCCACAAATTTAGTTTTAGCCCCAGATTTTAGCTTGCTACACTGGGAAATGGGTAAAATTGTAACGTAATTTGTGACAATTTTTGTTGAACGTGGCAATGCTGCATATGTGGCTGTACTATACTGCTTAGCCACATAGCGAGATTTGGGAGGGACGAAGCTCTATCTGCCTTCTAGTGCTCTGATTTTCATAGAATAGTTTGCATTATTACTTTTCCAGAACCTTTGTACTACCAGTAATGTGCAAGCCCCCTAGGTTTTCTTCAACAGATCACGGCCCTGTGTGGGGCTTGGTTTTTTTTTTTTTTTTTTTTTTGATTTGAGTTGACGTTTTAATTGTAAACATTTTTTTCATAACATTTGGCATCATATTTATCCTGTTCTCTATATTGAGCACTTACATCGGGGTTTACGTCTTCGTTTGTCACCCTGAAACTGAGTCATCAGTGACTTCAGGGGCTGGTCCCTGCGGTGTCTTCCTTGACCAGTGTCTCCCTTGTGCAGTGTCCGCCCCAGCACCCTGTGCAATGAACGCAGTGTCTGGTCTGATGTCTGCTTAGCTGAATAGTAGTTTTCAGTATTAGCACTATTAGCAGGAAAAGTTGATGTACCATACAGAGACGAGGTAAAAAGTGGGGAATAAAAAATAATCCAACAAACAAAGCACGGATATCTGGTATTGGCGCATCCGGAATGACCTGACCTATAAAACTGTCCCAGTAGTTAAACGCTGCATTGAGCACAGTAAAAAAAAAAAGTGGCAATAACTACCCCACAGCATTATGGATCCTCCACCATGCTAAACTGTTGTTAGGGTGTTCTTTTCTTTAATAGCTTCATTGCGTCATCTGTAAACCAACTGTTGCTTTGCATTGCTGAAAAGCTCTTTTTGTTTCATCTGTCCACTGAATGTTTTCCCAGAAGGATTGTGGTTTGTCATTGTACTCTTTGGTAGAAATCAGCCTTCTCAGTCTATCCCTGAAGACAGCACAACAGGAGGTAGTCTTTCCTTGACTTATGTGACAGGATGACAAAAGTTTAAAGGCCCCTCCCTCCTCCACCTTCCAGTGTTTTTCCTGTCCCCCATCAGTGACAGACCCATGAGTTGAGCGTGGGAATAGCAGAAGAAATCTTCCTGACAAGTTGAACAGGAGCTCCTGATTCCTGGGTAAGTGTAGTTTGTAAAATGGGGTCACTTGATTGGGGTTTACATTGTTTAGGCACATCAGGGGCTCTCCAAAGAGGACATGGCATCACTAATGATTCCAGCAAATTTAACATTCAGAAAGTCAAATGATACTCCTTCCCTTTTCGAGCCCTGCCGTGTGACAAACAGTAGTTTTCTCGTTCGCCTTATTGGGGGACACAGAGACCATGGGTGTATGCTGCTGCCACTAGGAGGCTGCCACTATGCAAAAAAAGGTTAGCTCCTCCTCCGCAGTGTACACCCCACCGACCGGCAGGGATTTCCTCAGTTTAGCTTAGTGTCAGTAGGAGGTGGACACGGGTCTTTCATTAGACCCATATCTACCTCGTCGTGCGTCGTTCCTTTACAGGTTCTACAGAGGGATACAGAGTGAATAGTCACATCTGTACTCCCACATGGAGTCTGTGAGTACGGCGTGTATTGCCACCCCGTTTCCTTGCAGTTCTCCTCGACAGGACCAGCAGCCCAGACGGACGCCGACACCAAGACGTGCCAGCGACTCCAGGGGTCCTTGTCGCCAGTCTCCCACCCACTCGCCTACCAGAGCCTGTCGGTTGGAGGAGACACAGGAGCTCTTCAATCCAGGTAATGGATCGGGGATGGGTGAGTATGGCCTTTTTTATTTTACCTGGCTGCCCATTCCCGACGGACAGGGGGTCCTCTTCATTGGCACAGGGATGCGGGCGCTGCGGTTCTCCGCAGCCACCCTACGGGCACATCATCCTTATATTGCTGCCCTCCGCTCTTCCCCTTCCCTCCCCCCTTTCTGGGGACAGGGAGCACAGGGCCTCTCCCTCCCCTTCTTCCATGCTGGGAAGCGGCTTCCGGCAGCGGCGTCCTTGTCCCGACCTCCGCGCCGACCCCCTGCTGACAGGCGGCCGCCGCAACTAATTTAGGCCCCGGCTTCTGTTCGGGCCTACTGCAGCGTCGCGGCCACGCCCCCCGCCCCTTTCTTCTAAGCGGGCTTCTCTCCCGCTCTCCCCAGGCCCTCCCCCCGCCTTTCCTTCTCCTGCTCAGCCTGTTATGGCCAGAGGGCAGCGATTGGGTAACCCTGCGGCGAGCTCCGCCCTTCCCCTTCTCCTGGACGCTCGCTTCTCTACAGGCAGGCGCCATCTTCACAGCCTGTCAGCCGGACGCACATCTCCGGATATCCAGCAGCCTGTGCTTTGGGGACACCGGTCCGTGAGTAGCTCTGCACTGCAGACTGACCCTTCTCCGCCTTCTGTCCCCCAACCTTCCGGCACTACCTCAGGTTTTCATTATGTCTAACTCAAAATCTGATCGTACCCGCTCTATGGCCCTCCCCTGCACCCTAGTCAAGTTCTTTGCATGTTCTTCGTGCAATCGCAAACTTCCCTCAGGTCAGTCCTCTCCCCTCTGTCTGGATTGTAGCAATCCAATTCAGTCGGACGCCGCCCAGGAGCCATCTACGGCCCCAGGTGAGAGTGAACCCCCCATGCCTGGCTGGGCCTCCTCTCTATCTCAATCAGTGGCAGACCTCACCAAGGTGTCTCAATCCCTAGTTGCCGTTCTGGATAAGTTGCCCCTGGACACTTCGGCAGGGCCCAGCAGGTCCCAAGAGATTCCATCTGAGTCAGCCAGCGTTAGTCGCAAACGAGCCAGGCGAGATCCCCAGCCGGAATCCTCTCCTAGCCCCATCTCACCGCATAGCCCGTCTCAGCAACCTCCCTCTCGGGCCTCCTCTCCCGAGTCAGGTGAAGCGTTTTCGGACAGGTCATCTGAGGGGATTTTAGAGCTTGATTCAGACCAGGATGCGAACATGAAGGTCACAGTGCAGAACCTCATTGCAGCGATCCATCATACCTTTGATATTGCTGAATCCCCTGTGAAATCCTCAGATCAGGAGGTTTCATTCAGACGGGCAGAAACTCCCTCCAGGGTATTTCCTTTCCATTCCGAGTTTGGAAAGATTTTTACCAGGGAAAGACAAGATCCGACCAGACGCTTTCAAAGAGGGAAGCGTCTCGGCGTACTCTATCCGTTTGCTAAGGAGCTCACGGACAACTGGTCTGCTTTTCCCTCGGTGGATCCGCCCGTGTCCAGGCTTTCCAATAACATGGTTCTCCCGCTTTCAGGCGTGGCATCCCTAAAAGATTCTAATGACAGGATTATAGAATCCCTGGCAAAGTCTGCTTTCGAAGCGGCTTCAGCGGCGGTATGTCCAATCTTTGCTTCATCCTGGGCAGCAAAGGCCATAGCGACGTGGGCAGACGACCTCCGTCAGGGCATCCTAGATAAAGCGCAACCGGAGCGTTTGGCCGATCTCGCCAATCAGATCTCCCATGCGGGGGACTATCTTCTTTCCGTTTCCTTGGATGCAGTTCAGGCGTCAAGCAACGTAGTTGCAATTCGACGTACTATTTGGCTAAAGGCCTGGCAAGCGGACTTGTCTTCTAAAAAGTCCCTCACTAACCTGCCTTTTCAAGGGGTGCGCCTTTTTGGGTCCCAATTGGATCAGATTATTAAGGACGCCACCGGAGGCACGAGTTCACTCCTCCCTCAGTCCAAGCCTCGCAGACCTCCACTAAGGCGTCAGTTTCGACCCTTTCGGACTTTCCGCCGTTTCAATACGGCGGACAACTCCTCCAATCAACAGAGACCGCAGGCACGCCAGGATAGGAAGAAAGTTTCTTTCAGACCCACTCCTTCCTGGCGATCCCACTCTTCCCAGGGCAGACTGTCCAGATCTAGATCTGGACGGTCTACATCAGCATGACTATCGTCGGGCACCCGAGGGGCCCTTCCAATTGGGAGGTCGACTTTTCTTCAGAGACGTTTGGCTGGCCTCCGTAGAGGACGCTTGGGTCAGGGAGGTCGTATCCTCAGGATACAAGATAGAGTTCGTCTCTCTTCCACGGGATCGTTTCTTCGAATCCCGGCCTCCAAAAGATCCTGCCTTGATCCCGGGGTTCTCTACGGCTATCGCCTCTCTTCTCAGTTCTGGAGTGATTGTGCCTGTTCCCGAATCGGAGCGCTTCACAGGGTTTTATTCGAACCTGTTTGTAGTGCCGAAAAAAGATGGCGCAGTTCGTCCCATCTTGGATCTCAAGCTGCTCAACAAGAGAGTCCGCCTTCGCCACTTCCGAATGGAGTCGCTTCGCTCGGTGATCGCTTCCATGGAGGAGCAGGAATTCATGTGCTCAATAGACATCCAAGATGCCTATTTACATGTTCCAATCTTCTCCGGACATCAGAAGTTTCTGCGTTTTGCGATTCGGCAGCACCATTACCAATTCGTCGCACTGCCCTTCGGTCTCGCCACCGCTCCCAGAGTCTTCACGAAGATCATGGCTGCGTTGATGGCTTTGTTGAGAGTCAGAGGTCTCGCTCTTTTTCCGTACCTCGAAGATATTCTGATCAAAGCTCCCTCATTTCAACAGGCTCACCAAAGTTTGTTAATCGTCCTGGACACTCTATCCAATTTCGGGTGGATCGTCAACAGGAGAAAGTCCTGTCTGGTTCCTACCCAACGTTTGGTCTTTCTAGGCCTACTATTCGACACTCGTCGGTCAAGGGTCTTTCTCCCTCAAGAGAAGATCCTTTCCCTGCAGCAGGAGGTACGATCGCTGCAGATCACACGATCCCCGTCCCTCCGTACAGCCATGAGGGTCCTGGGAAAGATGGTGGCGGCGATAGTGGCGGTTCCCTTTGCCCAATTTCACGCCAGACCTCTCCAGCAGGCCATTCTGTCGACATGGAACAGGTCGCCTCTGTACCTGGATCGCCCTGTCCATCTTTCATGCCGGATCAAGCGGTCTCTCAACTGGTGGTTGACGTCACCTCTCATCCTATCGGGTCATAGAATCATAGAATCGTAGAGTTGGAAGGGACCTCCTGGGCCATCTGGTCCAACCCCCTTCTCAAAGCAGGATTCGCTAAATCTTCCCAGTCAGATGTCTGTCCAGCCTCTGTTTGAAGACTTCCATTGAAGGAGAACTCACCACTTCTCGTGGCAGCCTGTTCCACTCATTGATCACTCTAACTGTCAAAAAGTTTTTTCTAATATCTAATCTGTGTCTCCTCCCATTCAGTTTCATCCCATTGCTCCTAGTCTTTCCTTGTGCAAATGAGAATAAAGTTGATCCTTCTACAATGTGACAGCACTTTAGATATATGTAGACAGCTATTAAGTCTCCTCTCAGTCTTCTCTTTTGCAAACTAAACATTCCCAAATCCTGCAACCTTTCCTCATAAGACAGGGTTTGCAGACCGGTCACCATTCTGGTCGCTCTTTTCTGAACTTGCTCCAGTTTGTTGTTGTCTTTTTTAAAATGTGGTGCCCAAAACTGGACACAATATTCCAGATGAGGGTCGATCCTTCCTTCCCATTCACTGACAGATAGTAACCACAGATGCCAGTCTCCTCGGCTGGGGTGCAGTGTTCCGCAACCACACTGTTCAGGGTCGATGGTCGGATCGGGAATCAGCACTACCGATCAACGTTCTAGAGATTCGAGCGATCCATCTGGCTCTCGTTCACTGGGAGAGGCTTCTCAAGGGACTGCCTGTTCGGGTTCAGACAGACAATGCCACAGCGGTGGCATATGTCAACCGCCAAGGGGGAACACGGAGTGTCTCAGCCCTGGCGGAGGTGTCCAAAATTCTTCTTTGGGCGGAGATTTCCGTTCCGACAATTTCCGCGGTCCACATCCCCGGCGTAGAAAACTGGGCCGCCGATTTTCTCAGCCGCGAGGGTCTCTCGGCGGGAGAGTGGTCCCTACATCCGGAGGTGTTTCATCAGCTCTGCCTTCGGTGGGGAACCCCAGATGTGGATCTCATGGCGTCTCGCCTCAACAGGAAAGTCCCACAATTCGTGTCCAGGTCTCGGGACCCTCTGGCAGTGGGCGCCGACGCCCTGGCCGTTCCTTGGTCCCAGTTCGATCTTCCCTACCTGTTCCCTCCTCTTCCTCTTCTTCCCAAGCTGTTGAAGATCAAGGCAGAAGGAATTCCAGTCATTTTCATCGCCCCGAATTGGCCCAGAAGGTCTTGGTTCGCGGACATTGTCAATCTTCTCGCGGACGCTCCCTGGAAGCTTCCGGACAGAGCAGATCTGCTGTCCCAAGGTCCGATTTGCCACCCCAATTCTCGGCCGCTCAATTTAACGGCGTGGCTGTTGAGACCGAGGTTTTGAAACGAGCTGGATTTTCCGACCAAGTAATTCAGACCATGATCCGAGCCAGAAAGCCATCATCTTCCAAGATCTACTACCGTACTTGGAAGGCCTATATCACTTGGTGTGAGACCAATGACACCGCGCCCATGTACTTTTCCCTCCCTTCAGTCCTAGCCTTTCTCCAGGCAGGATTGGAAGCGGGGCTTGCCCTCAGTTCCTTGAAGGGGCAAGTTTCGGCGCTGTCCATTTTGTTTCAGAGAACGTTGGCTTCCCGTCCTCAAGTCAAGACCTTTCTTCAGGGCGTGGCTCACACGGTTCCGCCGTACAGGGCGCCCGTGGATCCATGGGATCTTAATCTGGTTCTTGAGGTTCTGCAAGGTTCTCCCTTTGAACCTCTCAGGGAAGTTTCCCTTTCTCTCCTTTCTTGGAAGGTGGCCTTTCTGGTGGCCATCACCTCCGTCCGGCGTGTGTCGGAATTGGCAGCTCTTTCTTGCCGCTCTCCCTTTCTGGTGCTTCACCAGGATAAGGTAGTTCTGCGGCCTCCGCCCTCCTTCCTTCCGAAGGTGGTGTCCTCGTTTCACCTCAATGAGGATATCGTGCTACCGTCCTGTCCGAGTCCAACTCATCCCCGAGAGCGGTCTTTGAACAAGCTGGACCTGGTTAGGACAATAAGAGTCTATCTGTCTAGGACGGCTTCCTTGCGAAAGACAGTCTCTTTTCATTATTCCAGATGGGGCGCGGAAAGGTCTCCCGGCGTCAAAGGCCACTATTGCTCGCTGGATCAGATCGGCAATTTTGGAAGCCTACCGAGTTAAGCGTCGCGGAGCCCGACCGGGGATCAGGGCCCACTCTACTCGGGCGGTGGGTGCCTCCTGGGCAGTACGCCACAGAGCTTCCGCGCTGCAGATTTGCAAAGCTGCAACATGGTCATCGGTTCACACGTTTGTGAAATTCTACAGAGTCCACACCTACGCTTCGGCGGACGCCAGCCTAGGTAGAAGGATTCTGCAGGCCGTGGTGGTGAGTCCGCTGGCCTGATGGAAGTTTGTTTCCCACCCCAGGGACTGCTTTTGGACGTCCCATGGTCTCTGTGTCCCCCAATAAGGCGAACGAGAAAACAGGATTTTTGGGTTGCTTACCGTAAAATCTGTTTCTCGGAGCCTTCATTGGGGGACACAGCACCCTCCCATGTTCTACAGCTCCTGTTCTTACTTTGGTTGAATGGTTACAGTTGAGTTGTTTGTTCTGTTTTCAATCTATTCTGTTACTTCTCCTACTGCTTTCTCACTAACTGAGGAAATCCCTGCCGGTCGGTGGGGTGTACACTGCGGGGGAGGAGCTAACCTTTTTTTGCATAGTGTCAGCCTCCTGGTGGCAGCAGCATACACCCATGGTCTCTGTGTCCCCCAATGAAGGCTCCGAGAAACAGATTTTACGGTAAGCAACCCAAAAATCCTGTTTTCTCCCACGTATGGGGTATCTGCATACTCGGGAGAAATTGCACAACATATTCTGCATTCTATTTTTTTTTTTATGTATACAAGGACAAGTAAGTTATTATCAATATAGAGCCCTTCCGTTTGGCTTCACTAAGGTAAAAGCTGTCTACATTCAAGTGCAGAACACCATAATTCCATACCTAGATGACTTCCTCTCTGTGGGAAAATCGAAGGCACGTAGCATCACAACTGAAAGATGTAAGCAGTAGTATCGATCGCATTCCGAAAGATGCTACTGCGTGGCAGTCGTCCGCAAGTGGGAAGAGAGCCAAGCTAAGTGCCAAAATTGGCACATCTTAGAGATGCTCCTTTTCTGGGGTGGCTGAGAGCTGATGGTTTATAGCCAGGGGGTGGCGCAATATCCATGGCTCCTTCCTAGGCTATTAATATCTGCCCACAGCTGTCTGCATAGCCTTTGCAGGATCCTAATTATAGGGGGACCCCACGTCTTTTGGGGTCTTCCATTTTATATCCAAGTATACAGCTATGAGATGATAATAGCCTGGGAAGCTCCATGGTTATTACCCCCTTGCCAGGCTATAAACATTGGCCCTCCAGTTGTCGGCTTTCCCTCTGCAGGTAACGAAAATTGCACAGGAGCCCACGCCGTTTTTTTCCGAAAATTTTTTTTAAATACATGTACAGTAGTTTGCACACACACTGTACTAATTGTATTTGTCAGTGACAGCTATATATCTACCTATTTTATTTGTATTTACTGTATGTAATCCATCTGTTCTATCCTGTCAGCTCCTGCAGTGATTTTTACAGAACACGGCAGATGAATTACTGGCTTTTCTTCTATCTCTCTATGCAATATAGATAGATGTGTCACTGTTTACAGTTGTGGCCAAAAGTATTGACACCCCTGCAATTCTGTCAGATAATACTTAGTTTCTTCCTGAAAATGATTGCAAACACAAATTCTTTGGTATTATTATCTTCATTTAATTTGTCTTAAATGAAAAAAACACAAAGAATTGTCCTAAAGCCAAATTGGATATAATTCCACACCAAACATAAAAAAGAGGGTGACCTCTGCCCCCAGCCACCCCAGAAAAGGCGCATCTGTAAGATGCGCCTTCCCTGGCACTTAGCCTCTCTATTCCCACTGTCATTAGCTGTGACATGTGGGTTAATAAGGGGTTAATGTCACCTTGCAATTGAAAGGTGACATTAAGTCTGGTTAGTAATGGAGAGGTGTCAATAAGCCATCGTTCTCCTGCCGTTCAGTCATGCAATCCATCTGAAGGGCTTAAATAGTTTACAACCGGGAGCGGTGCTAATGCTACCGGCCCGGCTATAAACCACGGAGGAATATATATATCATTGAAACACACACATATTACATAAGCACCGCTCCCAGTGGAGAGGTATGGATATTGCTTTTTTTTTTTTCCCCAACAGGATAACGATGGCTTCAGTTGGATTGGGCTGTGTAATAAATTTGGTCAAAAACTGTCATTTCATTAAGATATTTTCTAATTCATGTATGTGTATTTTTCAACCCTTTCATACTGTTGGATTAATAATGGATAGGTGCCTTATTGACACCTCTCCTTTATTAACCCGGCTTAATGTCGCCTTTCAATTGCGCCTTTTCTGGGGTGGCTGGAGGCAGGTGTTTGTATCCGGGGGGGGGCGCAATAACCATGATCCCTCTCTAGGCTACTATCTGCCTTCAGTCACTGGCTTTCCCTCTCTGGCGGAGAAAATTGCGCAGGAGCCCACGCAACTTTTTTCAATGAATGTACCTGCTAATTTAACACCTACATGTCCCAAATTTTACACATACCCTAATCTACATATTAGTCAGACATATAAGTCTGATTGACATGAAATGGTTTACTGTATGTAAACCAAGTGTCATTTCATGTCTGGCTTCATACATGCACTGTATGTGTATGTATGTGTATATATATATATATAATATATATATATATATATATATATGTATGTATATGTGTGTGTGTATCTCCTCTGTGTGATTTTAGAGTATAGGGACCTAAATTGCCAACTTTTCCAAAGGACACGGTGCGTCTTTCTTGCAAGTCGCAAGTCACATGGATAGTCCATGTATAATCTGTTTTTTTTTCTCACACCCATAGACTTGCATTGGCGAATCTCAGCCGAGAAACGCTTACAATAGCAGCATGCTGCAATTTCTCTCACATGTATAAAACGTGCGAGGAAAAAACAGATTATGCGTGCTGACTCATAGATTAAGGCTATGTACCCACGTTACAGAGATGCTGCGGAAATTTCCACAACTCCCGCGGAAAACAAGCGATTTTCGCGTGCGGAATTCAAGCGCATTCCAAGCGATTTGAAGCATCGCTTAGAATGTGATTGACAGGTTGGTCACACTTGACAAACATTTGTCAAACATAGTGTTTGACTAGTGTGACCAACTTTTTACTATTGATGCTGCCTATGCAGCATCAATAGAAAAAGATAATGTTAAAAATAATAATAAAAAATAAATAAATTAAAAAAATAAATCGTGATTCTCGCCTTCTGGCGTCCCGCGCAGCGTTCCCAGCGATGCCTTGCGACAATGACCTTTGATGACGTAGCGGTCTCGCGATACTGTAGCGAGACCGCTACGTCATCACAAGTCCTTGCCGCAAGGCATTACAGGGAATGGGAGTTGGCGGGAGCATCGGTAAGACTGTACGGGACGCCGGAAGGGGAGTATAACCCGATTTTCCCCCCCAAGGCATATGGTACCCAGGGCCTGGAGGACAGTCTCCTCTCCTCCAGGCCATGGGTACCATTTGCACATGATCTGCTCACTTTGCGCATGGTGGACATAGCCACATGCGGAAAGTAAGCGGATCTCATGCATTCCTATGTGTGCGGAATTGCAGCGATTCCGCAAACATAATGAGCCTGCTGCGTTTTTTTCCGCTATGCGACTCCGCCGCGGGGAAAAAAGCAGCATTAGCACAGCATGTGCGGAATGCCATAGGAATGCATGGGGTGGGTTCTGTATGTGTTTTCGTGGCGAAAAACGCATACAATGCGCAACGTGGGTACACAGCTAACATTGGGACAAGTGCTATGCGATTTTCCCCCCCCCGTCGCATAGCACTCTTCCGTATTTCTCGCTAGTGTGACTCCAGCCTAAATTGGATGGTAGGTGTGAGAAACCTGATTGTACTCGCATGACACTCGCATTACATTCTCGCGTCTCTCGGCAGGGAGATTCGGACCAATTTTTCATGCGGTAAGTGTGACCCTGGCCTAAGTGCTAGAACAGCAGAATACTCCCTCAAGGTACCCCTTTGGGAATTTATCTACAGGTCTAGTGACTATTTTCCCTTGACCACCCATGACAGCACACCTGAGAGGGATTTATATTGAGACCATTATCTTAAGACAAAGTCATACACATGTACACCACCATTAAGCTTGGGTTGAAACAATAGAAAAAGAGAAAAAATAATGTAACTAAAATTTGACCTTTATTTCACTCTTTAAATTTAGTATAACTATAAAATCATTGACATACATCAATAAGATGTATATTAGGTCTATGATGTGAATCTGACCCAATAATCCCATTAGGTAGAGAATGTAAAAGATGTCATTAATATAAAGGGGTTCTGACCATTGACCCCATAAATTTTTGGTCAGTATTATCCCCTCTATAAAATAATTAAATTTGCGACAGGAGAAGCATATGTCATATGTATACTGATATCAGTTAGCTTATATCCGTTCTTAATATGGCTATAATAACGAGTTAAACCACTATCATTCGGCATGTCTCAGCTTGTATTCTTAATTGGGAATTGATTATGACAAAAGTATTCCAAGGTGGATGATCATGTGTTTAATTATCGGCATTACAATTACGTCAATATTATTAAATGTTTATTCATCCACCAAAAAATTAGTACATGTGTGTTGCATAGGAATATTTAATCGATCCACATGACACACTAGTGTATATTTGCTCTATAGAACTCCTGTATATTATAATAGTCATATAAAGTATAAATCTGGGAATGGGTGTGCCTGCGTGACGTCAGGGGTTGTGTGCCGGGGCCATGATAGTGGCGTCCATATCGGGAAAAAAAAACAACTGTGGTGTGTGGATGCTGGGCGTGTCCCGACCGGGCAGCTGGAGGGGAGTGGCATTGACTGGAGGGGGAGGCGGGAAGTGCAGTGGATCCCTCTTATAAGGAGGGATGACCACAGATAAGGCACTTGTGTCCAAAGCGCCCCATTATGGAGGATCACACTGGGCAGCAGGAGCATTCACCACTGTCTAAAGTATGCCTGGTCACCAGCTTGGGCGCACTAACAGGAGTAGCCCTCCCGACTAATGATGAGCTAGTATACTCGTTGCTTGGGTTTCTGTGAGTATGCTCGGGTGGCCCCCGAGTATTTTGGCGTGCTCGGAGATTTAGTTTCTGTGGATGAAGCTGCATGATTTGTGGCAGCTGGACAGGCTGAATAAATGTGAGGAATGCCTGTTTGTTAAGGAATTCCCACGTGTATTCAGGCTGTCCAGCAGCCGTAACTCATGCAGCTGACGTGATGAAAACTAAACTCCGAGCACGCCAAAATACTCAGGACACCCGAGCATGCTCGGGGAAAACCCGAGCAACGAGTGTACTCGCTCATCACTAGTCGCAACCAGAGGTTGCGGGACTCTTCAGTATCCAGGAGGGATGTTGTTCATACCCATAATCAGCCTCCAAATCCGGTAGCCTTGATTTGACAAAGGGTGGTGAGTAATCTACGAGAATGTCACCTTTGTTAATAGGGGCAATTTTCAGCTTAATCACTAGGGGCCTAGGAAGGCTTGCTCCAAGACAAAGAATGAGTGTGCCCTTTGTAAAACCCTGCTGGCAGTTCAGTGGCAGAAGGATCTCTGTGCTGACTACATACAGAAAAAAATACGGGAATAGACACCTGACTTCCCCACGAGCCTTAAGACCCCTTTACATTTAGCGATGCACCAGCAATCCCGACCACGATACGACCCGGTCAGGATCGCTGGTGCATCGCTAAATGGTCGCTAGTGAGCTGCCAAACAGGCAGATCTCAGTGATGCGGCAGCGGTCGTACTTGCCTTTCAGACGTGGCGATCCTGACGTCCTCCTGCCCGCGTCGCTCGTCGGCGCCAGCAGGAAGCCCCCGACGAGAAATGGAGCTGCACGATCTCGCGCGATCAGCGACAGACAGCGGGGGAGCCGGTTGGAGGTATCACACATGGCGATATCGCTGCTGCGTCACAAAATCGGTGACACTTTAGTGATATTGCTAGCGATATCGCTATGTGTAAAGCCCCCTTTAGTGCCATAATCGGGGTGGAGGTGAAAGGTTCCCTAAAGTCAGCATTGAAAAGGGGAAGCAAGAGAGCATGGGAGCTTGTCATGAATTCAGAGGCCTCGCAATCCAGTGGGGAATATCATGTGGAATCCAGTTCCCCCTCCTCCCATATCCTACTCCTCCTCGGACAGTGATGTAGGCGACCGACCTTGCTTTCCGGCCGAGGACATGAACAGACTGGTTAGGGTAGTCAGGTCAACAATGGGCCTAAAGGAGGAAAAAACACCTAAATCCTTAGAGGATGTTGTGTTTGGGGGCCTGGAGGAGAAAAGGAATCTCATCTTTTCAGTTAACACTAGGATAAAATGGACAAGGAGTGGAAGGTCTGGGACCCTGCCCTCATCCTCTAAAAGGAGATACCCCCTTTAAGGAAAAGGAATCGGAGGGTTGGAATGAAATCCCTAAGATCGATGGGGTAGTAGCTAAAGGCCCTGTTACACATAACGATGTCCCAGCGATCTCACCAATGATCCGACATGATGGAATCGCTGGGACATCATTAGGCTGATCGCTGGTGAGCTGTCACAAGACAGCCCCTCCAGCGATCAGGACCAGCGACGCTGGACGCCGGTATCCAGGAACCGCGGCTCCTGGATACCTGATGTTTACATTAGAATCCAGCGTCACTGTTCTCTCGTTGCCACACGCAGTGATGCGCGCTGGCCAGCGGGAGACCAGCGATCGAAAAATGGCCCAGGCCGATGCTGCACGATCAGCGATAACCGGCAGGGGGGCGGTCCCTGATCCCCCGTCACACACAGCGATCTCACTGGTCACACACTGCTAGCGCGAACGCTGTGTGTGATGGGGCCTTAAGTCCTTGAAAAAAATTGTCCCTGCCCTTGGAGGACTCCAGCACCCTTATGAGACCCATTAGATAAGAAAGCATATGGGTTCCTGAGGCACACTTGGAAGGTAGCCGCAGGAGTCTGAAGCCGGCAATAGCCGGGACTTGTACTGCCTGGTCCTCATGGTCTGGCTGCAACAGATGGAGCAGCAACTGAGGAGTAAGGTTCCAAGAGATGAAATCTTTGCCAAGGAGGAGCGGTCTTCTTAGCAGACTCCTAAGCAGACTGTGAGGTTGGCGGCTAGTGCGGCAAGCATATCTAACGCGGCTAGATGGGCGTTGTGGCTAAGAGGGTGTCCGGGAGACCTGTCTTTGAAAAATAGACTCTGCTACATCCCGTGTGACAGTTTCTCCGTTCAGAAACTAGAGGAAATCTTAGAAAACGCAGGCGATAAGGGGTTTCCAGGGAAGGCTAGGAAGCCTTCTCTTCGGAGGAGAAAACTTAATAGGGGTTGTCCCCTGGGAGAAAGAAAGAGCTGGGACTTCAAAGATAGGAAGGGGTCTGGATATACAGCTCTGGCAAAAATTAAGACCACTGCAAAATGTTCAGTTTCTGATTTTTCTCTTTATAGGTATATTTTTGAGTAAAATGTAAATTGCTCTTTTATTCTATAAACTACTGACATGTCTTGGAATTTCCAAGCTCTTAATTTTGTATTTATTTCCAGAAAATGAGAAATTGTCAAAATAACAAGTGCAGTGCTTGCAGACCTCAAATAATGCTAAGAAAACAAGTTCATAATCACTTAGAAAAAACAATACTAATGTTTTAACTGAACGAGTTCAGAAATCAATATTTTGTGGAATAACCATGATTTCCAATCGCAGCTTTCATGCTTTCCACCAGTCTTATGCCACCCAAAAGCACAAAAATGTAAGCGGTTCTTTGATGGCTTGTGACTATTCATCTTGATTACATTCCAGAGGTTTTCAGTGGGGTTCAGGTCTGGAGATTGTGCTGGCCATGACAGGGATTTGATGTGGTGGTCCTTCATCCTAACATTGATTGCGCCATGCCACACAGCTAGGTCATTGTCCCGCTGGAAAAAACAGTCCTCAGAGTTGGAGAACAATGCCTGAGCAGAAGGAATCAACTGTTTTTCTAGGATAACCTTGTATGCAGCTTGATTCATACATCCTTCGCAAAGAATAACCTGCCCAATTCCAGCCTTGCTGAAGCATTCCCAGATCATCATCGATCCTCCTCCAAATTTCACAGTGGGTGCAAGACACTGTGGCTTGTACGCCTCTCCAGGTCTCCATCTAACCAATAGACGACCAGGTGTTGGGGCAAAGATAAAAATTAGACTCATCAGAGAAAATTACTTTACTCCAGTCCTCTATGGTCCAATCCTTATGGTCTTTGGCAAACTTCAGCCTGGCTCTCTTTTGCTTCTCATTGGTGAAAGGCTTTTTTCTAGCTTTACATGACTTGAGCCCTGCCTCTAGGACCTGTTATGAACTGTTCTTGCCGTGCACTTCACCCCAGCTGCCATTTGCCATTCCTTTTGTAGGTCACTGATGTCATCCTGCAGTTGCTGAGTAACATTCGAATAAGATGACGGTTATCCCGGTCAGTGGAGAGTTGTTTTCACCCTCTGCCAGTCTGTAGCTTTGTCCCCAATGTCTGCTGCTTGATCTTGTGGTAATGGACTGCCATCTTAGAAATTTTAAGGTTGGAGGCAACATGACACTCACTGTATCCCTCTGCTAGTAAAGCCAGAATTAAGCCCTTCTGTTCCTCACTCAAGACTTTTCTTTTCAACTCCTTTGGCATGGTTAAAAGTTATTTCCTTTCTTTTACTTTTGGGATATTACTAGCACTTGTTTTGCCATCCAGCTTGTCCTATTGCAAGAGGATTGTGAACACCACATCAGGGTTTTTTTTTTTTTTTATACTTCGTTAAATAAGATTTGGTTCAGGTGATCACCTAATCAGAAGCACTTTAAGTAGAATGAGGGGTACTCTGTTTGGAATTCAACTGACACTGGAATGGAATGGTTTGGCTATCAGACATGCAGAGAAGCTGATTTTTTTTTTTTTATATAAAATTGTGCAGTGGTATGTTAATTTTTGCCAGAGCTGTATGTTCAGGGGACCCTCTACATCGTCACCCCCCCTCCCCCCATGACGTCAGGTCAGAGGTGGAGGGAGGCTTTTTCTCCCTGCCTATGTGAACATATCTCCCAGCTGCTGGATCTTGAGTGTCTTCAAGGACTTTATGAAAATAGACTTCATCCATCCACCCTGGCAGACATTTATATTAACACCTTGCAGGAAATCATGAGTAGAACGGCTAGCCCTGGAGGTGGAGACTTGAGTGGTACAAAAGCGAGTTCTGCGCAAAGTCCCGGTGGAAGAGATAGGAAGGGGATCTTATTCCCCCCCCCCCCTTTTTGATACAGAAGCCGGACTGTTCTCTAAGGACTATCATCAGAGAGCTCAACCCGTTGTGAATTATTCTTTCAAAATGGAGTCGGTAAACACTGCTATAAAGCTGTTTCAAGATTGCTTCATGGCGGTCATAGACTTTAATGATGCCTATTGCCACATCCCAATCCATCAGGACCATCAAAAGTTCCTGAGGGTGGCTCTGTAAGTCCTTGGACACATCAGGCACTATCAGTATGCAGCCCTCCCATTCAGTCGGTCAGTAGCCCCAGTGGTGTTTACCAAGGTAGTGTCGGAGATGATGGCCTGCATTCGTTCTTGGGTCATTATCATCCTGTACCTGGACGACTTTCTTATATTCGGGAGGTCGGAAAATCACTGTATAGAACAGTTGAGGAAAGTGACTGTGGCCCTAAAGGAGCTAGGCTGGGTGATAAATACCCTCAAGTCAAAACATACAATCCTTCCTGGGGTTGCTTCTGGACTCCAAGCACTAGGTCTGTTTCCTACCAGAGAACTAGATAGGCGATCTAATGGGACTGGCACTATCAGCAATACAGCAGCCTATGACATTAAGGAAGGAGATGTAATTTGCAGAGTTGAGCGACTTTGGTCGGATCGGGTTTCGTGAAACCCGAATGAAACAAAATAAGTTTCAGATGAAACTCGTCCGACTAGAGCAAAAAAAGTCGGAGTTTCAGCCGACTTTTATTTCCCATTGACTTGCATTGGGGTCGGGTTTCGGACGAAACTCCGACTTTGTTTTGCTCTAGTCGGACGAGTTTCATCTGAAACTTATTTTGTTTCATTCGGGTTTCACGAAACCCGATCCGACCAAAGTCGCTCAACTCTAGTAATTTAGTTTCACCTAAGGCAGCTAGAGTGGAAGTTCCTGTCAGCACAGAGGTCATTAAAAGGGCGTTTAGAGGGAAAAGTACATCTTTCCTCAGCTGTACGAGACTCCCTTGCCTGGTGGACAGTAAGAGCATATTTGACGTCAGGGTTTCAGTGGTTGAGGCCAGTGGAGGACGTTATCCCGACAGCCTCAAGCAGTACCAAATGGGGAGCACATCTGAGATCCTACTTGATATTGGGAACCTGGCCTCCTCTAGAAAGACATTAGGGTTCAAACTTAAAGGAGCTATGGACAGTGGAAAGAGCCTTAAGACACTTTCTCCCCTTCCCTTCCTTCGGGTCACCATGCCCGCGTCATGTCTGACAATCGTGCGGTCGTGACGGTTGAAGAATGCTGTAGATAAGCCCCGAAAGGCAGTGGCTACAGCTTATAGCTGGAAAACAAGGTGACAGGTTCCCTTTAAGTCCAAGGTGTCAAAAGATAGAATCCTGTCAGTCATGTCACAGAGCCGCAGCATTCATGGTGGATACTTCGGCTGTCTCTATATGAGACTGACAGCCAGGTCAGCTAGTTTATCAAATGTGGCAAGACGGGCCTTATGGCTCAAAGGCTGTCCAGGAGATTTTCAGTCAAAGAACAAGCTATGTTCCTTACTGTGTTATGGCCAGTTTTTATTCGGGGAAAGTGCTGGATGACATGCTGGAGAAATCTGGTGACAAGAACAGCTTTCCCAGGTTCTCATAGGATCAGAAAAGATCTTACTTTCGGAGCAAAAAATTCAGTAGGGGATGTCCTCCAGGAGAAAGAGGAAAAGGAGTCTGGAATTGTGTTCGGTGGTCCTTCCTACACTTCGAAAAAGTTCTCACAATGATGCCGGAATGGCAGTAGCGAGGAGGCTTTTCCACTTTGTCCAGGCCTGGGAAAACCTCTCTAGCACCTGGGTCCTGAATACAGTGAGAAAAGGCCTGAGGATAGAGTTTCACCATCCATCGTGTCAGACATTTGTAGTAACCCCATCAGATCACCAGGCGAAAAACTTGCCCTAGAGACAGATTCTGGGCCTAGTGGACCAAAAGGTCTTACACAAGTTACTGCGTGAACAATAAGGTAGGGGATTTTATTCACCCCTCTTTTTGCTAAAGAAGCTGGATGGCTCACTTAGAACCATCATAAATCTCAGAGGTCTCAATCGCTGAGTAAAAAAATCATACCTTCAAGACGGAGTCGGTAAGTACGGCCATAAAATGTCTCAATCACAATTGTTTTATTGTGGTAGTCGACTTAAAGGATGCTTACTATCACATCCGGACCATCAGAAATACCTGAAGGTAGCTCTATACATTCAAGGGGCTGCGGCATTGTTGTCTGACACCTCGGTGGACTCTGCAAGGCTAGTAGCCAGGTCAGCGGTATTTCCCAACGCAGGCACTGCACAGCTGTCTGGTTGAAGTGTTGGCTGGGAGATGTGCAAGTGAAAATTTAAGTTGTGCAGTCAGAAGCACGTGAAAAGGTACAAAACCTTTTTAATAAGCTTAAGATGGTGATTGTTTAAATGCAGATTGCACATTTTCTGTTAGTACAATAAACCTCATTTGAATCCAGAAATATAACGGAGTCCATAAGTTATTAGATATATGAAACTGAAATAGCTGTTGCAAAAACCAGAATTGTTATAAAGAAAAAAGGTTAACATTAATAGGGGTGCCCAAACTTTAACATATGACTGTATTTATTGGAATACAACTTTAGAACACAAAAAACTAATAAAATGTAATTATGTAATATCGAAAATGTGTGTGTGTAATAAATATATATATATGTGTGTGTGTGTGTGTGTGTATATGTGTGTGTGTGTGTGTGTGTATATATATGTATGTGTGTGTATGTGTGTGTATATATATATATATATATATAATAAATAAAAAATTTTTTTTTTTTTTTCCCCCACTATGACTTATCTCAGCTAACACAAAGCCTAGATCCTCAGGCTACATTCACACCTTGGGCGAAGCCAGGATCAAACCGAGGGGGGGGGGGGGGCAGAACCTCATACTGTTCCGCAGAACCTGATACTGAACACCTCAGCTGCTGCCGAACCTCATACTGCACACCCCTACATTTGAAAATAAAGCCTGCACCTTAAGAAGATGTGGTCATGAATGCAGTCTATTTATTCCAACTATCAATTGATGTTGATGTGTTACTGAAAATGTGCAATGCCTGTCCTTGGCGTCCTTTTGGGCAGCTATGAGGTGTCCCTGACTGGTGCTAAAAAAAAAAAGTGTTAGTCTGTGTGCTATCCGGCTTTCATTCTTTTTGGTACAGATATGATATGGATACAGATATGGATAAATAGAGCAGATTTCTAATCTGCTTTTGCTATTGAAAACATTATCTATGAGCTCAAAAACCTTTCATGTGATGCGGTTTTTTAAATAGCTGATCTGCTTTTGCAATTGAAAAATGTATCCTCAAAAAATGCAGGAAAAACGCGCTGTGTGTGAATGTAGCCTTACATCAGGAATAGAACAGCCATTTATAGGACATGTCATAACTTTCCCAAATTCCTATGAAAAAATATTCAGCACATTCTGCATTGAATTACTGGACCCAATTTATTATATATTTTAGGAGTCGGTCCATTTTATACCGACTCACACTCCACCAAAATGAGCACAGACTCTGACTCCACAGCCCTGGTCACATCTCCCGATGTGACTGTTCTGCACGCGAGATCATCATGGGACACTTGTTATTAAATGGACTATGGTGGGAAAAGTAAGTATAGTTTGGTTTATTTTTGTTGCAGGAGATGGAGGGAGTTGGGGACTAGCTGTTTGAGTATGAATGTTTTTTTTTTTTTTTTTTTTCTACTATTCAACACAGTTGCCGGATGATGGGACTACTATCCCATCATCAGCTCATGCTGTCACTGTGTATGTGACAGCTGACATGGCCGATGGGAGTAGAAGTCCCATCAGACGATGCTTGCCTACACACAGACACACACATACACATACCCGCAGACAGACCTGCACATATTCTCTGCTCAAACAGTATGCCCACATACTCTTCCTCCTGCCTTTCTGCAGCGTTTTTTGCATGCACATCTGCAGTAAATCCTCAAACCTTTTTACAGCTACGGTTTAGCTGCGGATTTGACTGACTCAATAGAAGTCAATGGGTGCAGAAACGCTGCAGATCTGCAAAAAGAATTGACATGCTGCAGAAAATAAAACGCTGCGAATCTGCACAGATTTTTCTGCAGCATGTGCACACTAATTCTGGGTTCCCATTGATTAACATTGGTTGGGCACTACATTGCGGATTTGGTGCAAAACCGCGGATCAGCAACAAAATCCACAACGTGTGCACATAGCCTTAGGATACATTTGTGTGGGAGTTAGGTGTTAAAATATCCCCCCTCCCATAGACTCAACCACATTAATTATAAATATAGTACTTATGCGATTAGGCTGAAGCACAGGTGTCACAGCTGGCACCTGTCATAAGTATTTTTTTTTTTTTTTCTTCTTTCCTTTAAGGGTCCCGTCACACTAAACGATGCCCCAGCGATCCGGACAACGATACGACCAAGGTACACAGCGGGTAATTAAGCGACGCGCGCGCTTAGTTACCCGATATTTACCTTGGATACCAGCTCCCAGCATCTGCTAACAGCGCTGGGAGCTCGCTGATCGTTGGTGTCCCGCTGCCACACGCAGCGATGTGTGCTGGCCAGCGGGAGAGAAAAGATCAAAAAATGGCCCAGGCCATTCCTGCATGATCAGCGATACCCGGCGGGTGGGCCGGTTGCTGTTTCGTGTCAGACACAGCGAGATCGCTGTTGCATCACAAAATCAGCGATCTCGCTGTGTGTGACGGGGCCTTTAGGTACGTAGAATATTCATTATGTAAACTAGGGGGCAGGTCACTGAGGGATCAGTGACCCGTCTTCAATCTGCATTATGAATAGCTTATCGGAGCACCACAGGCCCGCCCCAGAGCACAAGCATATCATTAACTAGAACTGAAAATAAAGATTAAACAATCACAAGACTGATTTAATCAACCATGGTATCATTTTAGTCAGTATAGTGGCACCGACCTGACAGTGTCCGTAGGTTACTGTGCACAATCCTACTGACAGGTTCCCTTAAGTCATGTCCCTTAGATATACAAAAAATTCCTAAGGTGGGAATTTCCTTTTAAACACTATTTGTTTTTGCATTAACTTGTTGATGCAAGGCTATATCAAATGCAATAAAAGGTTAATACACTCAATATTTTTTTGCCTTTGCTCATGCATGATTTGATTTATAAAAATAGAATGACTAGAATGACTTCATGTTCTCTCTTGGTATATTCCCTGTGGGTTAGCTTGGTTGTCATAGGCACAGTTATCATGGCCTTCTTAACCATAATCTATTCAGACTTTAGTTTTAGTTGGCTATTGTCAGGTTGTGGTAAGTTTTCTTTCTGCAGACTCTCAAATTTCAGTATTTCCTTACACTACTTTATGTTCTGCTTCAAATATTATGGTCACAAGCTTAGACATGTATAAGGTAGGCTATGTTCACACTCATTACTGCTTCTGTTTACAATAGGAGCCATGGTTTTTCTACTGGATTTTACATAGTACTGATACAGGCTCCTGACTTCTCACTGACTAAGTTTGGTATGAACTACATAAATTGTGGTTCCTAGGCGCTGATTTTTATTTTCATAGCCCTAGTCTTCAGCTACGGTACTGTACAAGAGTGATATAAACATTTTTACTGAACTATATGTAAATAATCCAGTATGAGTTTTCTTAACCATATGTTGATACCATATCTATTGTATGCAAGATTCTGAGGGCCCGATTCATCAAGACCAGCTTTGTGCTCCCAAGTTTTGAAGATGGGGGGGTTTGCTGGAGTCACACACCTGATTCATGAATGGGAGCATGCCTCTTAATGAATTTGTAGTGTCTGACAAGTGTCTTGTGACTCTGCGCGCTTCATCAGAAATCTCATGCCAGTCAGGTACTGTAGTGGGAATTCTGGCGTAGGGTGTGCTGCACAGCTTATAATGAATTAGGCGAGCTGTGGCGTTCTGCCTTGGCTCAGCCCATTTTGTTGGAGCAGGGAGAAACTGGCATGAGAAGTCCAAAAGTTGGAAAATTTAGGTGCAATTCTGAGCTGCATTTACATTTTGAAACTTTTTCAAGGCTGTTTCAACAGAATTATGGCTCTTCAGCTTTTAATAAGTGAGCCATGAGTTTTTACTTCTAAACTGTGGGATCAATTGATATATATTGAACTTTCTTTACTTTTTTTGTCTTGTTGTATATGCTGATAACTTTGTGACAAATTCTTCCAAATGGTATACATGGTTCATAAACTTGGTATAAGAATCAAGTTTTTCTTTGACCAGTTTTTGTAACTTTTTGGCAAAAAGTAGTTCACAATTTGGCACTTTTTTTGTAACTTCTTTTTAAATGCCTTACTTAAAATGGGGAAACTTGGTAAGTCACATTTCATAGGTCTGTGTAAAGCATGCATCAAGTATAAGCTTGGATGAAGTTGTGGGCCAACCTTGAGATTTAGGTCTACAATTGAGGACGTTTCTCTTTATCAAATATAACAAACTTTTTCATATGGAAACAAACTTAGAGGTTGTGCCACAAATTATACATCTTAATTAATAGATCTTAACATATTATATTCCATTATTTTATCCTATATATGAGCCATAAAAACTATATGGCCTACTATAAAGAAGTAATAACAAAGGATAAAAACCTTAACCGCTTTGCCTACGAAGCTTGTTTTCACCTTCCTGACCAGGCCAACTTTTATAATTCTGACCACTGTCACTTTGAGATCATAACTCTGGAACCCGTCAGTGGATACCACTGATTCTGAGATTTTCTTGTGACATATTGTACTTCATGATGGTAGTAAAATGTTTGTGAAAACAAAAAAAACGAAAATTTAGTGAAAATATTGGCTTTTTCCAACTTTGAACTTTTATGCCCTTAAATCAGTCATATCGCACAAGTTAATAAATGGCATTTCCCACATGTCTACTTTATATCAGCACAATTTTTGAAACAATTTTTTTTAAGTTATAAGGGTTAAAAGTTGACAAGCGATTACTCGTTTTTACAACAAAATTTTCAATACCACTTTTTAGGGGCCACCTCACATTTGAAGTGACTTAGAAGGGCCTATTTGACAAAGTACCCGAAAGTGACACCATTCTAAAAACACTACCCCTCAAGGTATTCAAAACCACATTCAAGAAGTTTATTTACCCTTCAGATGCTTCACAGGAATTTTTGAATGTGGAAGGAAAAAATAAATATTTACTTTTGTTTCACAAATTTTCCTTTTAGACCTATTTTTTTTTCTTTCACAAGGTTAACAGGAGAAATTAGACCATACATTTTTGCTGTGCAATTTCTCCTGAGCATGCCGATACCCCATATGTGGTGGAAATCTACTGTTTGGTCACACGGCCAAAGTTCAGGAGGAAAGGAGCTACATTTGACTTTTTGAGTGTAAAATTTGCTGAAGAAATTAAAGCATGCCATGTCGTGTTTGGCGAGCCCCTGATGTGCCTAAATGGTGGAAACCCTCACCCCACAAGTGACACCATTTTGCTATTGAACACCTTGAACCCCCCCAAGTGTATCACAGAAGTTTATAACGTTAAGACGTAAAAATCCAAAATCACATTTTTCCTTTTTTTTTTTTTTTTTTTTTTTGCACCAAGTTGTGTATTTTCACAGGGCTAACAGGAGAAATTGCAAAACAGTTTTGGGGTCCATTTTCCCTGAGTTCACGGATACACCATATGTGGTTGAAAACTACTTTTGAGGCACAGTGCAAAGCTCAGAAGGCAAGTGGCACCATATTACAGTGCAAACTTTGGTGCACTGATTTGATGGTGCGATGTCACACTAGCGGAGCCCCTGAGGTGCCAGAACAACAGAACCCCCATAAGTTACCCCATTTTACAAACTAAACCTCTCAATGAATTCATCTAGCGGTGCGGCAATTTATATTGACACCACAGGTGAGTCACAGAATCTTGTACCATTGGGCAGTAAAGAAAAAATAATTTCCAGTTTTATCACCAAAATTGAGTATTGGCCCAAATCTAATATTTTCATATTGGTATAACGGTAAAAATTGCACCATAATTTGTCCCACAATTTCTGTTGAATGTAGAAATACCCCATATGTGGCTGTACATTACTGCTTAACCATGCGGAGAGACTCTGGAGGGATGGAGCGCTAATTTTAATAGGATAGTTTCCGACCTCTTATACAGAGCCCCTAAGTGCTAGAAAAGCAAAATTACCCTTCCCCCTCAAGTGTCATCATTTTGGAAATTATACCCCTTTTGGGAATTTATCTACAGGTGTAGTGAGTGACTATTTTGACTCCATGGGTGTTTTCCAGAAACAAGCAGCCGTGGATGTTGCTGTGTGAAAATTGCAAACTGCCGTTGTAGTGACCAGTACATTATGCTCTACTCGTGCTTCTGCATGCACCTGTAAATTAGAGGGGCTCTTATCACTACAGAAATTCTAAACATGTTGGTGCTAAATGTGGTTTAGGCATACTGGGGCTCAAGAGCGTTTGCATTTGAGTGTGGGGAACTTGCTGAATTTCTTCTGGGGGCCAAGTAGTAGAGTTGAGCGACTTTGGTCTGATCGGGTTTCATGAAACTGGTCCGACTAGGGCAAAAAAGTCGGAGTTTCATCCGAAACCCAACCCCAATGCAAGTCAATGTGAAATAAAAGTCGGCATTGAGCGGATGACATTCGTCCACTCAATGCCGACTTTTATTCCCCATTGACTTGCATTGAGGTCGGCTTTTGGACGAAACTCCGACTTTTTTTTTTGCCCTTGTCGGACCAGTTTCATCTGAAACAAATTTTGTTTCATGAAACCCGATCCGACCAAAGTCGCTCAACTCTACCAAGGAGCCATTTTGCTTTTCCAGAGCCTTTGTGCTACCAGGAACATGGAAGCCCCTGTTTCTCCAGTCGCCTTCCACGACAGTCACCTCGGAGGATGTCTCTCTGCCCTAATATGGGACAGGAAACACAAGAGGTTAAATAACCCTCCCTTCCTGCTACCTCCGGTGTTTTTCCTGTTCCCCAGTGGGGCATGAAAAGGTTTCTTCTAGAGGTGCTGCAGCGGCCTGCGAGCGGAGCTCCTTAGGAGTATTCTTACCATACGCCGGGCAGCTGAGGTCGGGGGCTCTGCTCTCCTCCATGTGGCTGCTCCTGTCTCTATGGCACATGTGACTCAGGACCCCCTTCCCGTGCCTCCTCGGGAGGTAAAGCGGGGCGGAGATGTGTGGCATGGGTCCTCCTGCAGCTCCCCGGCATCCTCCCGCCGTGCTGCTAGGTTTCAGAGTCCGCGCACATCGGAAGTGACGTCTGAGCATACTTCTGGTTCGCGTCCTGATGCGTTCCACTCTGGAGCGCACGCGCTACTTGTGGCTTCCCCCACTGTAGCCACGATGGGGGTCGTGTTCCTTGAGGTTCCTTCCTAAGGACCCAGAGTGAGGCGGGGCACACAATTACGCTGGGACCTCGATATCTTCATATCCTGGTCGGGAGCCTCCAGGTAAGATGCAGTGTCTGTCTCTTTGTGACTGGTGACAGTTATGACCATGAATGGCGACAAACCTTCCTCAGCTGTATCTGCAGAGCCCAGCGTTCACCCTCCTACTGTAAGTAGCAGGGTTGGTCCCTCACTGTTCAGACTTTTTTTTTTCTCGCAATATGGGTTATTTAGTATACCCTCTCTCTTAGGAAGAAAAGGTCTCTGCCCCAAAGAAGGATAAACTCAGCCGCAAGTGTGGGGTTTGTGGTTCCAGACTTCCCTCTGCTCACAAGAAGAAGCTTTGCCAACCTTGCATGGATGACATATTACGTACTGAGCAGCCTTCCCTCCTGGACAGTATTAAAACATTCATTAAGCAGGAGGTGCAAACCTCCATGGCATCCTTTTCCCAGGCCCCGGTACCACATCCCCCTCTCCCTAAAAAGAGGAAAATGGCACCTGTAGAAACAGACTCAGACTTGGGTGAAATTCGTAACTCGGGTCAGAGGATATCTGGGAAAATGAAGGCTCCACTTCCACCCCTAAACATGATAATATTTTTTAATATTTCTCTTCTGAAGATATGGAAGAGCTAGTTTCCATGGTGAGGAACACCTATGGGGGTTGAGGAGGTGAAGTACTCAGTGCAGGATGAGATGTTTGGGGGGGGCTGAAACCCAGAGATAAGAAAGTGTTTGCCATTCATGAAAATGTTCAAAACCTTATCCTTCAGGAGTAGGCCTCCCCCGAGAAAGGACTTTGCATACCCTCAGAATTAAGGAATTGCTTTCCCCTTGACGTAGACAACTCTCTATTTGGGAGATCCCTAAAGTGGGCGTTCAGGTTTCTAAAGTAACCAAGAAAGCGTCTCTCCCTTTTGAGGATTCTTCCCAATTAAAAGATCCTATGGATCAAAAAATAGCCATCTAAGAAAGTCTTGGGAGGCCTCTACTAATTTGCTCAAACAAATGTAGCGTCAACATGCGTCACCAGAACCCTATTTCTCTGGCTTTGCACGTTGGAAGATCACCTTTTTCGAGATTTCCAGGGAGGAGATTCTGGACTCCCTCTTCAAAAGGCGACAGGCTCTTTAGCCGATGCCTCGGGAGAGTCTGTTCGAACTGCGGCAAGGTACTTAGTCCTCTCTAATTCAGCCAGGAGAGCACTTTGGCTGAAATCATGGGGGGGGGGTGACCTTACCTCCAAAACTAAACTTTGTGCCATTCCCTTTCAAGGACACTACATATTAGGGCCAGTCCTGGATGATATCCTTGAAAAAGCTTCAGATAGGAAAAAAATCTCTTCCTGAGCAAAAAGGCACCAGGAAACGTTTTTTTTTCATCCCCAATATGAACAGCCCTCCTAGAAGGAGTTCAGAGGAAAGGGCAAAACTGGACAGTGGAGCTATCCCAAGGGGGGTAGAGGCAAGAACATCCTTGTCTGTCAGCATCAGCAAACCCTGGACAAACAGTGACTCTCCAGTGGGGGGGTCAACTCATGCATTTACTCGCCCGGTGGCAGTCCATCTCCACAAATCGGTGGATTCTCCGCACCATACGAGACGGGCTGGAATTTGGATTTCGAGAGTCTTCCTCTCCCCCCCCCCCCCCCCTGTTACAGTCTCCAGATCTCCAGGATTCCTTGCTTCTACAATTGCAAGACCTACTGCGAGAAGAAGTAATTTCACATGTACCACAGCAAGAGATGGGCAGAGGCCACTATTCTCGCCTACTCCTCATAAGGAAGCCCTATCAGGTCATCAAATACCAGAGGTTCATGATGGCTGGTCAAATCGGCAATTCCTCTCATTGGACAAGGTTGGGTGATGGCTACGATAGACCTGAGGGACGCTTACTATCATGTACCGATTCATCCGGATCACAGGAAGTTACAAAGGTTATGACGGAAGCAATCATTTTCATTCGTCTTCAAGGAATACGTATTGTTCCATATTTAGACGACTTGCTCGTCGCTCAATCAATATCTCGGCTGAACCTAGATGTGTCAAAAACCCTGGAATCCCTAGGCTGGATCCCGAATCTACAGAAATCAGACCTTCACCCTTCCTCAAGGAAGAAATTCCTAGGGATTCTCTTAGATTCGATGAAGAGGACATCCTTCCTACCCAGGGATCGTCGGCTCAATCTTCATCAGAGAATCTCAAGATTCAAGCAGCATAGGTCGCCGGCCTTAAGAGATTGCATGTCCTGGGCACGTGAAATCGGCCCTTTTATGGTGGCTGAATTGCCGAAACCTGCAGCGGGGGGTCAGCTGGGATCAGCTTCCCCTGAAAGTTCCTTTGTACAGATGCCAGCCGAAGAGGTTGGGGGGCCATAGTGAAGAGATCATAATTCCAAGGACAGTGGCTCCCGGACATAAGGTCCAGATCTTCAAATCTGAGGGAATTGATGGCAGTGGAAGAAGCGCTAAGCTGGTTCAGCTCTTATCCGAAATCACCATGTGCGAATCTACTCCGACAACGTAACTTCAGTGGCCTACCTACGACACCAAGGTGGCACGAAATACGCCAGCAAGGATTTTTTTTTTTTCCTAGGCGGAAAAACACCTGTTGTACATCTCAGCAATGCATCTGAAGGGATCAGACAATATCAAGGCGGACTTCCTCAGCAGGAAAGACATCTATCCGGGAGAATGGTGCCTGGACCAAGCGGTCTTACTATCCCTGACCTTTGAGATGGGGGAGGCCAGATGTGGATTTATTCGCAAATGCTCAGAATACAAAAGCAAGAACTTTCTTCTCCATCAGTCCTGCGAACGGAGCACGGGGGATTGATTCTTTCGCCCATACGTGGTATTTCAACCTGGCGTACGCCTTTCCATCAATCCCTATGCTGGAAGATACTCTGCAGAAAATCCGGTTGGACCAGGTCACCACAATCTTAATTGCACCGATGTGGCCAGGGAGAAGCTGGTACAGCGCATTGATGGACATGGCGCAAGATCCCTTGCTCTTTCCCCAGAAGGCTGACCTCCTTCATCAGGGTCCCTTACTATACCCAAACCTCAGCAGACTGAACCTTGCGGCTTGGTTACTGAAGCCAAGATCTTAAAAGCTAGGGGTCTCTCGGATAGAGTAATTCAGACCCTCCAGAAAAGCAGAAAGCTGGTAACAAACACCATTTATCGCAAAGTATGGAAGAAATTCTCTTCCTGGTGCTTTCCTAACATCCCTGATCCTTTCCATCCCAACATCGCACAGGTCTTAGACTTCCTCCAGAAGGGGTTAGAGCTAGGGCTTACTCCAAGCACACTGAAGATTCAGGTTTCTGCGCTTAGTTCCTTTTTTGATCAGGACTTAGCCAGGCACCATTGATTCAAACTGTTTATGACCTCTGCAAGCAGAATACATCCTAGACTTCCTAGTCGGGTTCCCCCCTGGGATCTACATTTAGTGCTCAGCAGTCATTAACCTAGGTCCCATTTGAGCTCTTGTCTTCAATGTCTGAAAATCCTAACTCTTAAGTTTTTCTTGTGGCAATTACCACTGCTAAACGCATAGGGCCTGCAATTCTATCTGTACAAGAGCCCTACCCATCTATTAACTCTGATAGCATAGTTCTGCGTTTAGACCCCTCCATTATGCCCAATGTTGTGTCAGACTTCCATAGGGGTCAGGATATTGTGATGCCCTTATTTTGCCCAAAACCTTCCAATGTGAAGGAAGAAAATTTCCACACTTTGGATGTCCGCAGAATGGTTCTCCATTACATTGAGCAGACCAAGGATTGGAGAATTGACCGGAACCTTTTTATTCAATTTTCAGGACAAAATAAAGGAAAGAAAGCAGCAAAAAGCACAATTGCGAACTAGATCAAACAGGCCATCTGCTTGGCATATTCGGCTAAAGATGTTTCTGCTTCGCTAAAGGCTCACTCCACTCGATCAGTAGCTACATCATGGGAAGCAAGAGGGAATGCTTCATCTGAGCAGATATGCAGAGCCACTACCTGGTCTTCTGTTTCACCAGACACTATAGATTAAATTTTGACAGTGATCTAACATTTGGCAGACGAGTTCTGCAGGCTGTGGTCCCTCCCTGAAAGAAATTAGTGTTAGTATGACTCCGAGGTGACTGTGGTGGAAGGTGACTGGAGAAAATAAAATTAGTCTTACCGGTAATTCGGTTTCTAGAAACCTTCCACGACAGCACTAATTTCCCTCCCTACCTGATGATCTTATTGGATGATTCCTGCACTTTGGTGGTAACTATACATGATAGTGTGTGCAGAAAAAAACACTGGAGGTAGCAGGAAGGGGAGGGTTATTTAACCTCTTTTGTGTTTCCTGTCCCCCCATTAGGGCGGGGGAGACATCCTCCGAGGTGACTGTCGTCGAAGTTTCCTAGAAACCGTATTACCGGTAAGACTAATTCTATTTCCGTTAACAGATGACAGACCTGAGTGAGGGCTTGCCTTTTTATGTAATGAGTTGAAGCTTTTATTGGGAACATTTTACATAACATTTAGGATCACATCCGGTTCTCCAAGCTGAGCACTTATTTTGGGGTTTCCATCTAAATCTGATTGACGTGGTGGATGAAACCCCCGATGGATCCATTCACTACAGTGAGGCAGCAGATTTACTCTGGACTTAGTCTGGCCTCTGTTCAGTGGTGTCCTCAGAAAATGCACAAAAACTCTGGCCAACTGCACTTTTTATGCAATACTAAAAAGACTGACACCGCCAGATCACACGTCCTATGGTGTCCACAGTGCCTCTATCTGCGTCGTTTTTATAGGGAGTCTTCCGCCAGAGGTTCTGTCTGAATCGCCTATTTCAGAGATTTACACAGAAACCCCGTTGCAAGCGCCAGAGCACAGAATAAATGTGAGCCGAGCCCTGTGATCTTTGGGAGGCAGAAAAAAAATCAACAGCAGGTGAATTGTTTTTTTTTTTTTTTCCCGCCGTTCCTCGTGCGGTGTGTGATTAGGTGACTTTATTCTTCGGGTCTGTGCGATTACACCGTTAGCTGATTTATATTTGTTTTTTATGTTAAATGACGCTTTTTATTGCGTAAACTAGTTTTTACATCACCATATTTTGGGAGCTATAATTTTTCCATATTTTGGCAGACAGTCATGTTATGGCTTGTTTTTTGTGGACCCTTTTATTGGTACCATTTTCGGTCAAATGACATTTCTTGATTGCTTTTTATTCTGATTTTTGGGAGACAGAATGAAAGACCTGCAATTCAGGAATTGTTCTGGGTTTTTTTTTTTTAAATGCCATTCCGCGTGAGGTACAGTTGGTAAGGCAGCTTTATTCTACGGGTCAGTACGATTACAGTGATACCCAATTTTTATTGTTTTGGTGCTTTTATACATAAAATATTTTTTATATAATTTTTCCTTCGCTTTATTCTTTGAGCTATAACTTTATATTTTGATGTAGCTGTATGACTGCTTATTTTTTGCAGGACAATGACGTTTTCTGCAGTACGACTTTTGACCATCTTCTTCTTTTTTTTTTTCTTTTTTTTTTTTATATCGCGTTTTATTGCACTCTGGCAGTATCATAAAGCTTTTTTGTCACGCAGGGAACTCATAACCTCAGATGGGTTAAATTCCCATGATCTGTGCTAGCACCGATCGTGGGCGTTGCTGCGGGGTGTCAGGTCGCACACTGTGCTGACACCTGTACCCGATCGTCGTGGAGTTCAGTGTGGAGCCGGAAGCCCCGCCGCCTCTCTCCTGGAGTGCACCGCAAGTTTCGGTGTGAAACCGGTGCTAAATCATTTGTAGGAGCTCAATGTGAGGCCGCACGATTGATACCTGTACTGCTGTTTGCGGGAATGCAGCTCCCGCAAAGCAGTATATGTATAGTGCATGTCGGAAAGGGATTATATAAAATTACCCAGACAGTGACTGCCTTTACTGTACCACTTTCTCAATCACCTGATTGAGTCACCAATCTTTGTATGATTCTAATAGGCACCACATTAAAAAAAACTCCCCTTTGCTCGTTCCCCCTCTGTTCTAGCCTTTATAGTGTCTTCAGATCCCATACACATCTCAGTACAATGGGCACCTTGTAATGACTTCATTGTGCTCACTGCGCTAAGACATCAGAGGCAGAGGGGGAATGATGGGAGAGGGAGTGCCAGGTGTGTCTCTATCATTGTTTGTTTTCACTGTATCAGCATCTAGGATACCAATATAGTTGAAAGTGCGATGCCGAGTGGGGTACCTGCCCGTTGTTGCAAGCCAAATATACTCGACCTTAGGGACAGATTTGTCCATTGGTGACAGATTTGGCCTGCGGGGCAGAGTTTAACATGTGGTTTAAAGCATTTGTCATAGAGATGGGATCTAACAAAGTCACATAGTTAGGCCGAAAAAAGACATTAGTCCATCCAGTTCAACCTATAAAATTCTGTCAGAATAAATCCCCAGATCTACGTCCTTCTAAAGAACCTAACAATAACTGTAAGATACAATATTGTTACGCTCCAGGAAGACATCCAGGCCTCTCTTGAACCCTTCAACTGAGTTTGCCATCACCACCTCCTCAGGCAGGGAATTCCAGATTCTCACTGCCCTAACTGTAAAGAATCCTCTTCTATGTTGGTGGAAAAACCTTTTCTCCTCCAGATGCAGAGAATGCCCCCTTGTGACCGTCGCCTTCCTTGGTATAAACAGAACCTCAGAGAGATATTTGTATTGTCCCCTTATATACTTATACATGGTTATTAGATCGCTCCTCAGTCGTCTTTTTTTCTAGGCTAAATAATCTTAATTTGGCTAATCTCTCTGGGTATTGTAGTTCCCCCATCCCCTTTATTAATTTTGTTGCTCTCCTTTGTACCCGCTCTAGTTCCATTATATGCTTCCTGAGCATCGGTGCCCAAAACTGTACACCATACTCCATGTGCGGTCTAACCAGAGATTTGTACAGAGGCAGTATAATGCTCTCATCATGTGTATCCAGACCTCTTTTAATGCACCCCATGATCCTGTTTGCCTTGGCAGTCGCTGCCTGGCACTGGCTGCTCCAAGTAAGTTTATCATTAACTAGGATCCCCATGTCCTTCTCTATGTCAGATTTACCCAGTGGTTTACCATTCAGTGTGTACTGGTTATATTAATTCCTTCTTCCCATGTGTATAACCTTACATTTATCATTATTAAACTGCATCTGCCACCTTTCGGCCCAAGTTCCCAACTTATCCAGATCCATCTGTAGCAGAATACTATCTTCTCTTGTATTGACTGCTTCACATAGTTTTGTATCATCTGCAAATATCGATATTCTACTGTGCAAACCTTCTACCAGATCGTTAATGAATATGTTGAAGAGAATAGGTCCCTGTCGGGGTCCTGTCAGCGCCGGCATGCAGCCTCTGCTGAGCAGGGACTCACCCGCACTGTAGGGGGGCCCGGGGTCATATACAGAGATAGCAGTAATGTACCAGGGATGAGACAGAACGGATAGTCGGGGTCAGAACCAAACAGACATAGAAGGTACCAAGCAGAATCCAACAAGCAATATCCAGAGAGCAGACCGAGTCGTACACAGAGTATCAAGCAACCAGAACACAGCACAAACACGCTCAGGGGTCACCACACTATGCCAAGGGTGAAAGTATAACTGATGGGGATGGGAGCTTCCGGAGGCTATATAAAGCTTTCCCAGAACCAATGAGAGGCCACCATAATAGGTCCCAGGTGTGCAGGTAAGAGTCTGCACTGATATCCAAACATTAACCCCAGAAGTGCAGGTCCACCAGCACTGGTATCATGACAGTCCCAACACCGACCCCTGCGGTACCCCACTGGTCACAGCGACCCAGTTAGAGAATATACTACCCTCTGCTTTCTATCACTAAGCCAGTTACTTACCCATTTATACACAGCATTATAAAGCATTTGACAAAGTCTCTCATACAATCCTTATTGAAAAAATGACTAAGTATGGAATGGACAAGGCAACTGTTAGGTGGATTCATAACTGGCTTAGTGATCGGACCCAAAGAGTGGTCGTAAATGGCTGCACATCCAGTTGGAAGAATGTCTCAAGTGGGGTACCACAGGGCTTTGTCCTGGGCCCTGTATTGTTCAACATCTTTATCAACGATTTAGATGAAGGAATTGAGGGTAAACTGATTAAATTTGATGATGACACAAAGCTAGGAGGGATAGCTAATACTAGAGAAGAGAGAGAGAGGATTCAAAAAGATTTAAATAAACTGGAGAAGTGGGCAGCAACTAACAGAATGGTTTTTAACAGGGAGAAATGCAAAGTACTACATCTGGGCAATAAAAATGAAAAAAGCATATATAGAGTGGGAGGAATAGGGCTAAGTGACAGCACATGTGAAAAAGACTTGGGTATACTAATAGATCACAGACTGAATATGAGTCAACAGTGTGATGCAGCAGCAAAAAAGGCAAATGCAATTCTAGGATGTATTAACAGAAGCATACAGTCTAGATCACGTGAAGTCATTATTTCCCTCTACTCCTCTTTGGTCAGACCTCATCTGGAATATTGTGTCCAGTTTTGGGCACCACATTTTAAAAAAGACATCAACAAACTGGAGCAAGTTCAGAAAAGAGCGACCAGAATGGTGACCGGTCTGCAAACCCTGTCTTATGAGGAAAGGTTGCAGGATTTGGGAATGTTTAGTTTGCAAAAGAGAAGACTGAGAGGAGACTTAATAGCTGTCTACAAATATCTAAAGGGCTGTCACATTGTAGAAGGATCAACTTTATTCTCATTTGCACAAGGAAAGACTAGAAGCAATGGGATGAAACTGAATGGGAGGAGACACAGATTAGATATTAGAACAAACTTTTTGACAGAGTGATCAATGAGTGGAACAGGCTGCCATGAGAAGTGGTGAGTTCTCCTTCAATGGAAGTCTTCAAACAGAGGCTGGACAGACATCTGACTGGGATGATTTAGCGAATCCTGCTTTGAGCAGGGGGTTGGACCAGATGGCCCAGGAGGTCCCTTCCAACTCTACGATTCTATGATTCTACATTTTCCCCCCAGACCCAGCATTCTGATTTTGTGTACCAACCTCTTGTGTGGCACGGTATCAAACGCTTTGGAAAAATCAAGGTATACCACATCCAATGACTCACCTTGGTCCAGTCTATAGCTTACCTCTTCATAAAAAAACTGATTAGATTGGTTTGATAGGAGCGATTCCTCATAAACCCATGCTGATATGGCGTTAAACAGTTATTCTCATTAAGATAATCCAGAATAACATCCCTCAGAAACCGTTCAAATATTTTACCAACAATAGAGGTTACTTACTGGCCTATAATTTCCAGGTTCAATTTTAGAGCCCTTTTTGAATATTGGTACCACATTTGCTATGCGCCAGTCCTGTGGAACAGACCCCGTTGCTATAGAGTCTCTAAATATAAGAAATAATGGTTTGTCTATTACATTACTTAGTTCTCTTAGTACTCGTGGGTGTATGCCATCCGGACCCGGAGATTTATCTATTTTAATCTTATTTAGCCGGTTTTGCACCTCTTTTTGGGTTAGATTGGTGACCGTTAATATAGGGTTTCCTTTGTCTCTCGGCATTTCACCTAGCATTCATCCATAAATCAATCTCTTAAGAAGGGATGTGTCGCTCTCATATTGCAGATTGAAGCGTGGCTTAATTATGAATTTAAGTAAACAAGAGCACACATTTAATTCCAATCCTTATTCAAAGACATAGATTTGACGTTGTGGCCAGAGAACACACTTGCATCACTGGGCTGTTGCTGCATCAACCTTTAATATCTGACAGATAACAATACATATGCCATGTTTCCTATGTGGAAAGCTAAATTTATGATAAAAAAATTCATATCTCCCACTTAAGAACCCCAATCTTAGGTCACCTGGGGGAGGTATGTTGGCGTGACTATAATTGAAAATCTGTATTTTATCAATCACTTGTCTGTCCTGGGAAACGTTTTGCTGGGAAAGATGCTGTGGTCTCGTTCATCTATTATGTAATTGTTCTGCCGATTGGAGTCATCAGAGTGCTGTTCATGACAACTTAGCAACAGTAGGAGGATATCTGTAGGATCCTCTAGTTATCTTGGCAACTGGTGGCAGCGTTGGGATATCTGCATCATCTTCCAGCTGTTTTTTTGACCATTTTGATCATTTAAGTTGTCATGGAGAGGTGAGAGGTACCAAAAACTTAAGTCGCTTAAAAGTTGCTCAAAACGCAGGGAATAAAGCTGGTATACTAAAGCAACTGCAATAAATAATCAGTGCCTATGCGCACAATTGCTTTTTTTTTTGCACGTGAACTGCATTATAAAAAATTTTTTGTCTAAAATTAAACAAATACAACTTGAAAATGTGTTAATTACCGTATTTTTCGGACCATAAGACGCACTTTTTTCCCCCAAAATTTTTGGGGAAAGTGGGGGGTGCATCTTATGGTTGCAATGTACTAACCTCCGAGGCTAGTGCGGTGGTGGTAGCAGCTCTCTGTGCTCCGGTGCAGGGGCGGCGGCTCCGCCGGCATTTCCTCCAAGCTCGGAGGCCCCCGCACATCCCTTGCTGGCGGCCGCCATGTTCCGGTGTCCTCCGAGAACATGGACGCCGGGAAGATGGCCGCCGGTCCGGGGACGGCGCATGCGCAGGTTCAGATCTCGTCTCGAGATCTCGTTGCCGAGATTTGAATCTTGAGATCTGAACCTGCGCATGCGCCGTCCCCAGACCGGCGGCCATCTTCCCGGCGTCCATGTTCCTGGAGGCCACCGAAACATGGCGGCGGCCAGCAAGGGATGTGTGGGGGCCTCCGGGCTTGCAGGAAATGCCGGCGGAGCCGCCACCCTCGCCCCAGCCGAGCTCGACGGCCCCGGCTGCCCCAGCCCCGAGCCGCCACCGCACGGACCAGGACCACTGAATGACCCATGTGACCACTCCTCCACCTGTGCCGGATCCCTTCCCAGGTAAGCTGAATTCGGACTGTAAGACGGACCCCCATTTGACACGTTATTTTTTTTCCCTATTTTCCTTCTGAAAATTGGGGTGCGTCTTATGGTCCGGTGCGTTCTATAGTCCGAAAAATACGGTACTCCTTACTGTCAGTTTTTAGCCTATTGCTGACAAGATAATGGCAAAAACACACTGGTTGCATTGTGGGAATGTAGCCTTTATAGCCCTGCAAACCTTGTTGACAATTTAAATATATGAATATTCAAATCTGTATAAAGAGCAGCTGTCACATTAATTGCAGTAGCTAGTGGGCAATACTGCTGTTAAAGAGAACCTGTCATCAGGATTGTGCTGAATGACCTACAGGCACTGCCAGGGTGGCAGCGTTATACTGATTAACCCCTTTACCCCCAAGGGTGGTTTGCATTTTAATGACCAGGCCAATTTTTTTTCATTTGTCCACTGTCCCTTTGAGGTAATAACTCAGGAATGCCTCCATGGATCCCAGTGATTCTGACTTTTCTCATGGTATATTCTACTTCATGATAGTGTTAAAATTTCTTTGATATGACTTGCGTTTATTTGTGAAAAAAACGGAAATTTGGTGAAAATTTCGCATTTTTCCAACTTTGAATTTTCATGCCCTTAAAAGGGAGAAACATGTCATACAAAATACTTAATAACATTTTCCATATGTCTAATCTACATCAGCGCAATTTTGGAGCCAAATTTTTTTTGTTAGGAAGTTATAAGGGTTAAAAGTTGACCAGTGATTTCTCATTTTTACACCACCATTTTTATATATATATTTTTTTTTTTTTTTTTTTTTTTTAGGGACCACATCACATTTGAAGTCACTTTGAGGGTCTATATGATAGAAAATACCCAAAAGAGACACCATTCTAAAAACAGCACCCCTAAAGGTGCTCAAAACCACATTAAAGAAGTTTATTAACCCTTCAGGTGCTTCACAGGAATTTTTGGAATGTTTAAAAAAAAAAATGAACATTTAATTTTTTTTTTTTTTTTCTCATAAAATTTTTTACTTCAGATCCAATTTGTTTTATTTTACCAAGGGTAACTAGAGTAATTGGACCAAAGTTGTTGTACAATTTGTCCTGAGTACGCTGATACCCCATATATGCAGGTAAACCACTGTTTGAGCGTATGGCAGAGCTTGAAAGGGAAGGAGCGCAGTTTTGACTTTTCAATGCAAAAGTGGCTGGAATTTAGATCGGAAGCCATGTCGCGTTTGAAGAGCCCCTGATGTGTGGAAACACTCCACATGTGACACCGTTTTGGAAAGTAGACCCTCTAAGGAACTCTAAGGAATCCTCAAGTTCTTCACCGAAATTTATAATGTAGAGCCGTAAAAATAAAATATAATTTTTTCACAAAAATGATCTTTTCACCCCCAATTTATTTTCCCAAGGGTAACAGGAGAAATTTGACCCCAAAAGTTGTTGTGCAATTTGTCCTGAGTATGCGAATACCCCATATGTGGGGGTAAACCACTGTTTGGGCGCATGGCAGATCTCGGAAGGTAAGGAGCACTGTGACTTTTTCAATGCAGAATTGGATGGAATTGAGATCAGACGCATGTCTCGTTTGGAGAGTCCCTGATGTACCTAAAAAGTAGAAACCCCCCAATTATAACTCCAACCCTAACCACAAACCTAACCCTAATCCCAACCTCTACCCTAACTTTAGCCCCAACCCTAGCCCTAATGGGAAAAAGGAAATAAATACATTTTTTTAATTTTATTATTTTTCCCTAACTAAGGGGGTGATAAAGGGGGTTTGATTTACTATTTATAGCGTGTTTTTTTTGTTTGGCAGCTGTCACACGCTAAAAGACGCTTTTTATTGCAAAAAAAGTTTTGCATCACCACATTTTGAGCGCTATAATTTTTCCATATTTTTTCCTACAGTCATGTGAGGTCTTGTATTTTGCATGATGAGTTGACATTTTTATTGGTGCCATTTTCAGGCACATGACATTTTTTTGATCGCTTTTTATTCCGATTTTTTTTTGGAGGCAAAATTTACAAAAATCAGCAATTCGTTGATTTCCTTTGGGGGAGAGGCCTTTATACCGTTCCGCTTGTGGTAAAATTGATAAAGCAGTTTTATTCTTTGCGTCAGTACGATGACTGCGATACCTCATTTATATCATTTTTTGTTTTGTTGCTTTTATACAATAAAAACTATTTTATAGAAAAAATAATTTTTGCATCTCTTTATTCTGAGAGCTATAACTTTTTTTTTTTATTTTTCTGGTGATGGAGCTTATGGCGGCTTGTTTTTTTTGCGGGACAAAATGACGTTTTCAGCTGTACAACGTTTATTTACATCCTTTTTTTGATCGAGTGTTCCACCTTTTTTTCGGCGGTATGATAAAGCATTGATTTTTTTTTTGCCCTTTTTTTAATGGTCACTAAAGGGGTTAACTAATGGGATAGTTTTATAGGTCGGTTTGTTACGGATGCTGTTATACTAAATGTGTACTTTTATTCTTAGATTTTTTTAACCCCTTAGCGACCGCCAATACGCCTTTTAACGGCGGTAATTAAGGGTACTAAAACCACTGTGGAGAAAGTGAATAGCGCCCCCCAGTGTCGGATTTTCTCCGGGGTCTTGGCTGCCGGGGGTAGCCGAGACCCCAGAGAACATGAATCGGTCGGTTTTTACGATCGTCGTTATTAACCCTATAACGGCAACCGCAAAAAAAAGGGCAGCAATTGTGAATTAAATTTCTTTCCTCTGATGTGATCGCACATCAGAGGAGAAAGAGGGTCCCCGAATATCATCGTGATCAAAATAAAATAGTACATAATCTCCCCGTTTATCACCCCCTTAGTTAGGCAAACATAACGAAATATAGAAAATTATATATATATATTTTTTTTTCAGTTTTCCGTTAGGCTAGGGTTAGGGTTGGGCTGGGGTTAGGGCTGGGCTAGGGTTAGGGTTGGGCTAGGGTTAGGGTTGGGCTAGGGTTAGGGTTGGGCTAGGGTTAGGGTTGGGCTAGGGTTAGGGTTGGGCTAGGGTTAGGGTTGGGTTAGGGTTAGGGTTGGGCTAGGGTTAGGGTTAGGCTAGGGTTAGGGTTGGGCTAGGGTTAGGGTTGGGCTAGGGTTAGGGTTGGGCTAGGGTTAGGGTTGGGCTAGGGTTAGGGTTGGGCTAGGGTTAGGGTTGGGCTAGGGTTAGGGTTGGGCTAGGGTTAGGGTTGGGCTAGGGTTAGGGTTGGGCTAGGGTTAGGGTTGGGCTAGGGTTAGGGTTGGGCTAGGGTTAGGGTTGGGCTAGGGTTAGGGTTGGGCTAGGGTTAGGGTTGGGCTAGGGTTAGGGTTGGGCTAGGGTTAGGGTTGGGCTAGGGTTAGGGTTGGGCTAGGGTTAGGGTTAGGGTTGGGCTAGGGTTAGGGTTGGGCTAGGGCTAGGGTTAGGGTTGGGCTAGGGTTAGGGTTAGGGTTGGGCTAGGGTTAGGGTTAGGGTTGGGCTAGGGTTAGGGTTAGGGTTGGGCTAGGGTTAGGGTTAGGGTTGGGCTAGGGTTAGGGTTAGGGTTGGGCTAGGGTTAGGGTTAGGGTTGGGCTAGGGTTAGGGTTAGGGTTGGGCTAGGGTTAGGGTTAGGGTTGGGCTAGGGTTAGGGTTAGGGTTGGGCTAGGGTTAGGGTTAGGGTTGGGCTAGGGTTAGGGTTGGGCTAGGGTTAGGGTTGGGCTAGGGTTAGGGTTGGGCTAGGGTTAGGGTTGGGCTAGGGTTAGGGTTGGGCTAGGGTTAGGGTTGGGCTAGGGTTAGGGTTGGGCTAGGGTTAGGGTTGGGCTAGGGTTAGGGTTGGGCTAGGGTTAGGGTTGGGCTAGGGTTAGGGTTGGGCTAGGGTTAGGGTTGGGCTAGGGTTAGGGTTGGGCTAGGGTTAGGGTTGGGCTAGGGTTAGGGTTGGGCTAGGGTTAGGGTTGGGCTAGGGTTAGGGTTGGGCTAGGGTTAGGGTTGGGCTAGGGTTAGGGTTGGGCTAGGGTTAGGGTTGGGCTAGGGTTAGGGTTGGGCTAGGGTTAGGGTTGGGCTAGGGTTAGGGTTGGGCTAGGGTTAGGGTTGGGCTAGGGTTAGGGTTGGGCTAGGGTTAGGGTTGGGCTAGGGTTAGGGTTGGGCTAGGGTTAGGGTTGGGCTAGGGTTAGGGTTGGGCTAGGGTTAGGGTTGGGCTAGGGTTAGGGTTAGGGGTGTGTTGGGGTTAGGGGTGTGTTGGGGTTAGGGTTGGAGCAAGAATTGAGGGGTTTCCACTATTTACCAACTTTGGGGGTCTAAAAAATCACTTTTGTGGAAATAAAAGACTTTTTATTTTCACGGCTCTGCGTTTATAAACTTCTGTGAAGCGCTTGAGGGGTCAAAGTGCTCACCACACATCTAGATAAATTCTTTAGGGGGCCTAATTTCCAAAATGGGGTCATTTGTGGGGGGTTTCCACTGTTTAGGCCTATCAGGGGCTCTGCAAACGCAACATGACGCCCGCAGACCATTCATCAAAGTCTGCTTTCCAAAATGGCACTCCTTCCCTTCCGAGCTCTGCCATGCGCCCAAACAGTGGTTCCCCCCACATATGGGGTATCGGCGTACTCAGGACAAATCGCACAACAACTCTGGGGGTATGATTTCTCCTGTTACCCTTGTAAAAGTAAAAATTTGGGGGCGAAAAGATCATTTTTGTGGAAAAAAATGGAATTTTTTTATTTTAACGGCTCTACGTTATAAACTTCTGTGAAGCACTTGAAGGTTCAAAGTGCTCACCACACATCTAGATAAGTTTTTTGGGGGGTCTAGTTTCCAAAATGGGGTCACTTGTTGGAGGTTTCCACTGTTTAGGCACATTAAGGGCTCTCCGAACGCAACATGGCATCCGATCTCAATTCCAGCCAATTCTGCGTTGAAAAAGTCAAACGGCGCTCCATCTCTTGCGAGCTCTGCCGTGTGCTGAAAAAGTGGTTTACCCCCACTTATGGGGTATCTGTGTATTCAGGAGAAATTGTACAACAAATTTTGTAGTTGATTTTCTCTTAACACTTGTGAATATAAAAAAAATTGGTTCTGAAGTAAATTTTTTGCAAAAAAAGTAAAATGTTAATTTTTTCCTTCCACATTGCTTTAGTTCCTGTGACACACGTAAAGAGTTAATAAACTTCTTGAATGTGGTTTTGAGCACCTTGAGGGGTCTAGTTTTTAGAATGGTGCCACTTTTGGGTATTTTCTGTCATGTACAGCCCTCAAAGTGACTTTAAATATGATGTGGTCCCTACAAAAAAAAAAAAAAAAAAAATGGTTTTGTAAATTTTGTTGTAAAAATGAGAAATCGCTGGTCAACTTTTAACCCTTATAACTTCCTAACAAAAAAAAATTTTGCTTCCGAAATTGTGGTGATGTAAAGTAGACATGTGGGAAATGTTATTAAGAAATTTTTGTGACATCTCTGATTTAAGGGCATAAAAATTTAAAGTTTTAAAATTGCAAAACTTTCAAAATTTTCGCCATATTTCCGTTTTTTTCATAAATAAGACTTATCGAAGAAATTTTACCACTAACATGAAGTACAATATGTCACGAAAAAACAATCTCAGAATCAGCGGGATCCATTAAAGCGTTCCAGAGTTATAACCTCATAAAGGGACAGTGGTCAGAATTGTAAAAATTGGACTGGTCATTAAGCTGCAAACTGGCTCTGTCACTAAGGGGTTAATTCAAGTATTGATTTAATGATGGAATAAATATTTATTTTTATTTATTTTACAACTTAACTTTTTTTTTTTTTTTTATTTCATTCTTACTTTTATACTTTGTCCCACTATGAGACTCTCATTTTGTGCAGGCTAATTGCTTCTATAGCATGCAGATCTGCATGCTATAGAAGCTTTCAGCTCTGCAGCTTCTATGCATTAACCTGAGACTTCCCGACATTCACTGCGCATGACAGGAAGTATCTCAGCTCTGGAGACCCAGATGTCGTCATGACGACATCGGGTCTTCATCGTAGCAATCGGGACCCGATCCAAAGGCAGAGTGGCTGTCAGTCCCTCTGCCGGCTCTGGAACGCTGCGATCATGTTTGATGGCAGTGTTCTGGGGGTTAAAATGCCAGGAGTGGTTCATGAGCAGCCATGTTCCACAGTGAGCACGGCTTATCGCCTATGACGTACTTTTCTGTCCATGGGCATTAAGTCCCAGGGCACGTGGATGGAATAGTACGTCCAATGTCAGAAAGGGGTTAAAATGATACCTGGGTTGATGAAATGTGTCTTGTGGTTGTTTAATCTTTTTTTTCAGTTAGAGATTCTCGTGGTGTTAAAAAAAAAAAAACAAAAAACAAAAATGACACTGCGTTAGATGAAATATACAGCATTTGATACCGAAAAGAAAAATAATAAATATATTATCAAAGGCAACAGACAACTGAAAGCAAAAAACCACTAAAGTGGAAAGTGACTGAGAATACAATAGTTGGCTCCCCTGCCGTGTGCCTGCAACATAAAATGCCTATCTGGTACAATGAATAAATAGACTAAAAAGCCCAACATGGGCTTATAATTAAAAGTAGGAAAAGACTAAAAACCAATCAGGTTCTAAAGGATATATCAAATTGAGTGAAAATGAAAAGTAGTTAAATCAGTTATTTTATTATTTGCACTGTTTATTCCATGGTGCTTTACATGTCAAAGGGGGTATGCATGATAAAAAAAAAACCATTACAATAATCTTAAGCAATACACTAAGGCCTCTTTCACACTTCAGTTTTTTGCATCAGTCATAATCTGCCAATAGGACTCCGTTGTAGTACTGATGACAACGGATGCCACCCGTCCGTTTTTTGACGGATCCGACAAATGAAGAATTTTAAAGGAATCGCAGCCTGGAAAAGGAGAGAGAGAGAATTTTTTGAAAGAATTTCGGTTTAAAACAGTGTCTGGAGGATCCGCCAGAGAAAAAAACGTTGCAAGCTCCGTTTTGAAATCTTTGAGGATGGTGACGGACAGCAACTTTTGGCGGATCCGCAAAAAAAAACGGATGCAACGGACGGCAATCCGTCACAATCCGCCAATAATGGAAGGCAATGGGGAAAAAAACAGATCCTCAAAAGAAAATTGCGGATCCGTTTTTTTCAAAACCTGGCGGATTGTGACTGATTGTAAAAAACTGAAGTGTGAAAGAGGCCTAAGTGACTGGTACAGGAGGAGAGAGGACCCTGCCTGAGAGGGCTCACAAGTTCCCTTTTTACTCTACTTAAATACTCTTACTATAAATTTTGGTAGGTCAGCACGTAATCGGGGTACAATATTATATGACCACCAATTGGAAAAGTGATTGCCAATTGGAAGTCGTTTAAAGGGAATCTTTCACCTTACAGCATTACAGAATGCTGTAGATAAGCCCCTGATGGCGGTGGCCACATCTCGTATACGAAAAAATAGGTGACAGATTCCCTTAAGACTGTTTACACATGCTGACTCTTCCCGCCCCCCACCTCTTCACCCCTCTTCAGGTGCGCACTGAACAATCCGTGATTGTTCACTTCCATAGTTGCCATTGTTTTTGGCAGGTGAGTTCGGTTTACAGATTGATTATTTTCTTGTGCAACAGAATCATTTCAGCTGACAAATGACCATTTAGCTTTTTCATCAAGTGATCTGCAGCCTGTTTAAACTGCACAATGTATGTGGCAGAAGTGTTTCTCGTTCATGGACCTTTTAAAAGTAAGCTATCAGAAATTGACTTATTGTATAAATCAGTTTGTTTTCTTAAATTGAAGAGATTACCGGTGAGACCTTGTTTTTTGTGAGAACGGTTCAAGTTTTGGTTACAAAAACTGGTCACTTTTTTGACCTGTTGACATGTTTTTCTCTAAACACAGAAGGGAGATAAGATTTCATTGCAATCAAACTCCCGCTAAAGATCTCTGTGAAGCAAGCCATGCTACACCATGTGGTTTAGCTGACCTGTTCTGATGATCTGCTGCCTTTAAAGAGAACCTGCCAGGAGTCTCTACAATCATGCAGCAGGCATGAATCCAGATATAGTCTCTGAAATGCCAGAGCATTACTGAGCAAATATACTTGGAAGAGCCAGGAGTCGAGTCGGGAAAGATGCTGCCTATAGTACACAGCAGGGCTGTGGAGTCGGTAAGCCACAGTTGCGACTCCGACTCCGAGATTTTATCAGGCTCCGACTCCGGCTACGGCTCCGACTCCGGCTCCGACTCCTTCATAAATGGCCAATTCATTACAACAAATTTACTGTTGTAAAATATTAAACATCGTGCTTATTCAGTTTCTCACCATCATATAAGTAATCAGACCACTTAGAGCAAAAACTACATTTATTAGAATATAGCAAATAACTTTTATAAACTTTTCTAAACTGTAAGTAAATATGCAATAAACACTTTTATGCAGTTAATAAGAAGAAATCTATAAATTTGTCCTCAGAAAAAGTATTGCCTCTGTCAGATCCTCCTTCATGGATGCCCTAAAATCTGATCTAATTATTTTGAGAGCAGAGAACAACCTCTCTACACTACACTAACTTGTGTTGGTGGCAAAGCAGTAACCACTCGGGCAACATCTCTGACAATGTCAGGATACAGAGGAATCGCTTGTTGCACTGTTATTTTTGATGAACAGTCAAATTTCTCAATTTCTTTTAGTGCACATGAAAAATTCTGCTGAAATGTACTGGCTGTGTTCCTTGATGGGGATGACTCTTCTATGCGGGAACGCTTTGCACGGTCCTTGTGATCCAAATATTTTTCAAAATTAAATTCTTCATCAGTTGATGATGAGGGTGAAGATGTGGCAGGACGACCAAATTCTTCTTGTTCTTCCTGACTGTTCTGCAACCCTTTCATCCTTACTGCTATTTCAAACAGAGCTTCTTTTCCTTTACTTAGCTGTTGATCATCTAGAAGAATCCGATGCATTGGGTCTACATAAACAGCTGCCAAAAGAATGTTATTTTGTAATAGTAGCTCCTCTCTCCGTTTCATTGATGTAGCAATGCCACTTGCAATTAACCCTCCTCTTTGGGACAGGCGAAACATCAGGTTCTTCCACTCCTTTAAGAAAATACCTGGAGTTAAGTCCTCTGCTTGTAATTTTTTAGTCACACTAAATGGGTGCTCTAGCAATTTTTCCAGCTCAGTCACCTGATTCCACTGACTTTCATTTAGCGTCAGTTGAGGGTTAGCCATGTCTACAAGAAAGGTTTTCAGTTCAACCAAGCGCTGAATCATTAAGTAAGTACTGCCCCATCGTGTGGCTTGATCAATAATTGCCCCTTTTCCAGCACGTCTCTTCAATATTGAGTCAACTTTAGGGGTTCTGGCAACAGTAGCCAATTTTCTCACCTTGCCATTCAGTGCAGCAGCATGTCCTTCTTGCAGACTGTCTCTTATAGCCAGCTGTAGCGTATGCACAACACAGCGCATGTGATGAATGAAAGAACATTGACAGTTTCAACAAGATCATCTAAACTATCATGTTGCTGTTCATCTGAAGCAACTTCAGTTTGCTCCTCAGTTACAATACTGTGTTCCTCTATTTCAAACATTTGTGTCTGTGGACCCAGAATGTTCTTCTAGCTGCTGGTCACCATCATTACTCTCATTCATTAGCTTAATAGTACTTATCATATTTGAAGCATTGTCAGTTACGACAGAAAGAACTTGCTCTTTTTTAAGTTCATAGTCTTGCAGAACCTTTTCCACCAAGACCTGGAGAAACTCACTGGTGTGATGAGCTTTGGTGTCTTTTACTGCCAATGTCTTGGTAACTATTTCATTTTTGTCACAAACAAATCGGACATTGATGGCAAAATAGTTCACTCTGTGACGTGTGCAGGCATCCATTTTAAGAAACAGAAAGCGTCCCATGAGAGTTTTTTTAAGTTCTTCCTTTTGTTTAAAAGCTTCTTCGATTACTAATTTTCTAATACTCTCTCTCTCCAGAGAAACACCAAGCTTGCGGGCCATTTCCCCATTCAGACACATAAAAGCTGGTCGTGTAAATAATGAAATAGGCACACTATCCTTTACAACAAGCTCTATGATCTGTTTTTTAAATGTATCTACTGTCATTGTCACAGTAACTTTGTCACTGACAAAATATCTTGCAACTGATGGCTGCAAAGTTCTCTGCTCCTTTGTTTGGCTGGAAGAGCTGGGCACTGGTTCATTGGTTTGGATGCAGTCTTTCTCATCCACTGCTTTCAGTACTTCTGGATGAAAGCGCTGTAAATGTCTCTTTAGATTAGAAGCTCTGGTAGGAGCATTTTTATCTTTGCCTGAATATGCACTCATCTTGGCTTCACAGCATTTGTTTTCGTCTGGATCATTTGTCATACACTGACAGACATAATGTTTTCTATCTTGAGTGATGGTGAAATGTTCAAATACAGCTGATTTAATGTGATGCTTCTTTGACATTCTCAGGTTTTTAATTCTGCATTCACAATCCAAATGACAGTTGTTTTTCCTAAAAACAATTGTACAAAACTATTGCCAGGTCGTACAACTGATATAGTGGTCAGTAATACTGTTATTATTCCTCATGTACTCACAGTTAACTGATGCAAAGTTTGTTGAAAGGATAATACTTCTTACAGTCTTCCTCTTCTGAGTAGCAGGCAGCTGTGAGATGCTTGGAAGATGCACACATAGTATGATCTAGTCTAGAGGAGGAGCTTTACTACTAAGAATTTGCAACACATTTTCACTTTCAGTTTCATACATTGTAAGTAGGGGGGTTGGGGCAGCATGAGGTTAACCAAGTATGAGATTAGATAAGGGCAGTGGAGAACAGTGACACACAAGAAGTAAGAAATGTCTCTATCTCCAGCAGAACTGCTTATCACTGTTGTTCATAGTTTGATAGAACATATATATTTGAGTAACATTTATAACATTCATATGAAAGTTCAATTATGAAATATTAATACATTTTTTTTTAAAGCTGGAGTCGGTACATTTCTACCGACTCCGACTCCAACCAAAACTAACTCCGACTCCACAGCCCTGGTACACAGCCATTATATATTTATAACTGCAACAATCAATACTAGTCTTGTTTACTGCTGTTTGAAAGGAACCTGTCACCTGATCAATGTGTTGCCTGAATCATGCTGCCAAAACTGGCAGCATAACTGCAGGCAAGTATATTCTTCTCTGAATTACTACAGTGTTTCAGAGAAGATATACTTTAGAGATCTGGCTAGGGACCATATCTTTAGACCGGACCAGTCTGGCACTGCCCACAGCTGACTCTTCCCAGCAATGCTCTAAGTTATTAACAGGTCTCTCCCTTTCTACGCACATTGGGAGAGACCTGTTTATCAACTGCAGCAACGCTGGGGAAAAGGCTGACATGGGGTGCTGCCAGACTTCAAAGTATATTTTGCAGTGTTTCAGAGAAAAATAGAGCATGCAGCAGTCCTGCGGCCAGACTTTGATTCATGCTGCATGTGTTTTTGGGCAGCATGCATAACCTAACAAGTTCCCTTTTTTTAACCCTTACACGACATGCGCCATACATGTGCTGCTCACATAGTGTCCCGCGAGAAACCCTTTATCGGCTCCATCTCAATCTTGTGTGTGTGTGTGTGTGTATATGTATATATCTCTAATTACACAGTACAGACCAAAAGTTTGGACACACCTCATTCAAAGAGTTTTCTTTATTTTCAGGACTATGAAAATTGTAGATTCACTCTAAAGGCATCAAAACTATGAATTAACACATGTGGAATTATATAATTAACAAGAAAGTGTGAAACAACTGGAAATATGCCTTATATTCTAGGTTCTTCAAAGTAGCCACCTTTTGCTTTGATTACTGTTTTGCACACTCTTGGCATTCTCTTGATGAGCTTCAAGAGGTAGTCACTGGAAATGGTTTTCACTTCACATGTGTGCCCTGTCAGGTTTAATAAGTGGGATTCCTCGCCTTATAAATGGGGTTGGGACCATCAGTTGTGTTGTGCAGAAGTCTGGTGGATACACAGCTGATAGTCCTACTGAATAGACTGTTAGAATTTGTATTATGGCAAGAAAAAAGCAGCGGCAAGAAAAACGAGTGGCCATCATTAATTTAAGAATCATTTCAGGTCAGTCAGTCTGAAAAATTGTGAAAACTTTGAAAGTGTCCCCAAGTGCAGTGGCAAAAACCATCAAGCGCTACAAAGAAACTGGCTCACATGAGGACCGCCCCAGGAAAGGAAAACCCAAGAGTCACCTCTGCTGCGGAGGATAAGTTCATCTGAGTCACCAGCCTCAGAAATCACAGGTTAACAGCAGCTCAGATTAGAGACCAAGTCAATGTATCCCCATATTTAGACAGCTATAATTTTTCTATATTTCAGCTAACAGTCCTGTATTTTGTTTTTTGCGTTACGAGTTGAAGTTTCTATTAGTACCATTTTAATGCACATTACTTTTTTTTTAACGGTTTTACATTCACTGTATTGTGACAGATCGCTGATCTGATACTCTGCAGTGCTTCTGCATTGCAGAGCATCGGAGCAGGGTCTGATGGGCAGAAAAGGAGGCGCTCACAGGCCACCTTCCTTGCAGGACCCCATGGCCATCTTGCTGCCGGGGGTCACAATGGAGCATTGTGCTGATGGAAGCACACAGGAAGCCCCCTCCCTGCGTGATTTTCTCAATGTCACTATTGAGAGCGGCATCAGAGGCGTTAAACGCCCGCGATCGGTGCCATCGCCAATTGTGGGCATTGCTGTAGGGTTTCTTAGTTCTCACACAGATCTGACAACCTATCATGACGCCGCTCAGCGTGAGCCCCCACAATCGCGGAGCCGTACATGTACTGCGCTTCTTGGGAACGCAGCCCCCTCAACGTTTGCATGTAGCTTTACACGAGGCTCACAGTATCGGTGATATTGGTTGGGCCATGGCTCCCCCCTCCATTCTGACACTGATAGGGTATAATTGTCATTTTTCTTATTTTAATAGCCTGATCATTAAAGTCAATTGAAAGTAACTTTGACCTTGTTACCTACTAGTGTTGTCTGTTAACAGTATTACTTCACTCACAGACTAAAAGGTAAAGTCAGGATATTTTGATATTTGTATTGTCTGTATGTCAAAGTTCAGAAGGACAGTGTGTCTCAATTGCCCTCCGTTGTGAAATGGTAGATTTTCAATGAATGTCTATAGCCAGACTAAGTTGTGCACAACCAAATTCCTATTGCCAGTGAAACAAGGAAACTAAATATTGCACAAAGTCAAATATTACAGGGGTTAATCAGAATCAGAAACATGACTCCGTTCTTTAATTGGCGCTACACCCAACTATGGGTTGTGTTCTGACATTGCAGCTTGACCCTCTTTAAATGGAGCTGAGCTGCAAAGCCAAGCACAATGCTTATTACAGGGGATCTGAGAATTCCTATGAAGTACATACACACTTAAATATTACTTTTATAATTTTTTTTTTTTGTAAATTCTTTCATCTAGCAAAAGTGTTTTTTTTGTCCCCAAGACTGCACCATGGAGAGAGGACCTGTCCCCTCAAGGACAGAAAACCTACAGCTTTAAAAAGTGAAGCTTCTCTGTACACTTCAGTGGTTTCCTATCCTTGAGGAAGGACCTACAGGTCCTGGCATCTGCCAGGAGGCGAAGTCTTGCCTGGGGAGTTTCCTCCCAGCAGAAGATAAATGGGAAGTGGGGCTTGATGCAGCGGTTGAGGACGTCACTACCGGCAAGGGGGTAAATGGTCTGGTGTGGCACAGTGTATCCCCTGGAGGTAGAAAACCAGTGTACCATTTCTGGAGGGAGCACAACCTGAAATGGAACAGGGTCTCCCCGGGAGGAGGAATTTTCCTGGTGGCAGTTTGGAGGGGGAAGCATGGCGTGGTGCTCCCTGTATCCCTCTAAACTACCGGGCCAGGAAGTGGAGAGATCACTTCCGGGGTCCAGTTGATGGTATTTCAGCAGGAGGAGTATAAATTCAACTTATCATGGCAAAATAATCTTGGCTGGATACATATTCTAAAATGGATGACAGCAACCAGCTAGGAAAGCCTAAGGAAGAAGCAGCACAGCTGGCATTGATAGGTCCTGCGTCAGGTGGGGTGAGTCCAGTGGTTCTTCTGCACAGTTTATCTTAATACCTGTATTTTTAATGTAAGTATAGGACAGACCTAGAAAGACTGAGGCTAAAACATAAGGAATGCTCACTATGTAGAATTAAAATTCCATCTGCTTGTATTGAAAGAACGCTAGCTGACTGTGGAGAGATGGGGGACAGCGGGTGCTCGATTCTGATGGCTTGAGACCGAATGGACCAGGGATCATCCCACTGAACCCCTGCTTTCCTTTTACCATGGGCATACTACTCGGACAACTCTGGGTGAGGGTAAAACAGTGGGGCAATATTTTATTGGACCACCAAACAGACAAATAACCTAGAACAGTCCCAGCAAAATATCAAAGATGGTGCAAGATTAATCTCACTCTTTTTCTCTTGTCTCACTGGGATTAAAGCAGCTGTGACTTTCAGGGCCAACCTCCCCCACCTGTGGCACGCACAGAGGAGGTAATGACATGCTTAGGAAGCTAATAAAGTCCGTGGAGCCTCATTTAAGAGTCTCAAACACGGGACTAGCCAGATCTTCCTCCAGGGAAGGACCCAGCCAAGGGGTGGCTCCTTTCGGAAACCACCATTACCACCATATTAAGTGGCCCTTTAAGTCAATATCCAGCTCTTTACGAGTTTACAGATATGACAAGGGAAAAAACAAGGCCAGGTATCCATCCACAGACAGCTGTTTTGGGGTGTTGCCCCTCATCATTGTATTCTGGCCAGGTGGGAGCAATGCCTAGTAGACTATCACGAAACAATCACTGACCTCAGGGAGACCAGTCAAAGAAAACACTGCGGCAACCAGAAAGGGCGCTCACAGTGAAATCCTAGGTGCTGGTCTCCCTGAGGTCCACACTGATGAGGGGCAACACCCCGAAACAGCTGTCTGTGGGTGGATACCTGGCCTTGGTATTTCCCTTGTCATGTCTGTAAACTCGTAAATAGCTGGATATTGACTTAAAGGGCCACTTAATATGGTGGTAATGGTGGTTTCCGAAAGGAGTTACCCCTGGAGGAAGATCTGGCTAGTCCCGTGTTTGGGAGTCTTAAATGAGGCTCCACGGACTTTATTTGCATATTTGTATTTCCCAGGGAGCATTGCACCTAGCATTTCACTGATTGAGTGCCCTTGCCGGCTACCGCAGTGTTTTCTTTGGTCTCCCTGAGGTCAGTGATTGTTTCGTGATGCTTAGGAAGCTGACAGACCATTGAGGTATGAAGCCAGGTGACCGGAGGATCACAACTTGGCTTCTCCGAACATCTCCATGGGGCTTAGGTGACCAGTGGGTCCAAATCCTGGCTTCCCCACATGTATCCATGGGTTCAGTGATGGTCAATGGAGCAGATCTGTGTTCTTTCAGCTGTAGCCGTGGTCCCCTAAGCTGGCATAGTTTTAGAATGTCAAATTTGTGTCCTTCATGATAGAGCCTTGATGATCTGGCAACTATCCTGTAGAGCAGACCTGGGCAAAGTGCGGCCCGCGGCAGGCCACATCCGGCCCTCTGGCTGTCAGTCTGGCCTGCGGACCGAGACAGCCGTGGGGCTGGAAGTCAGAGGTCCATGGGCAGCATGTTGCCCGCCTGGTCACTCGCTGTTTCCATGTGCACCGCTGTCTTTGATAGAGGAGGGGCCTCCGGCCACTTCCTCCACCCATCAGCGTGTGAAACAGCTGACGTGATGAAATGACATCATCATGTCAGCGGTTTACTCTGGAGAGTCCGCGCTCTGGAGGCAGGAAGCGCAGCGTCAGGGAACGGGACGAGGCGAGTATGTGGTGGTTTGTTTGTTTTTTTTTTCCCTTATGTGTATGGGCTATTTGAGTGGACATGGGGAGGCTACGGGGTGACGACATGGTGCTGCACACGGGGCTATGGGGCAACATGCAGTGCATATAGAGAGGCTGTGTGGGGCAACATGCAGTGCATATAGAGAGGCTGTGTGGGGCTCATGCAGTGCATATAGGGAGGCTGTATGGGGCTCATGCAGTGTGCATATAGGAAAGCTGTGTGCTGAAATCCCTAAGATCGATGTCCCAGTAGCCAAGGTCACCAGGAAGACCACCATCCCGTTCAAAGACTCATCAAGCCTCCACGACCCAATGGATAGGAAGGCGGACATTCTCTTAAAAAGGACATGGGAGACTTCTGCAGCTCTTATTAGAGCTAACATAGCAGCCACTTTGGTGGCCAGATCTATGTTCTTATGTATGGGTCAGTTTGAGGAACACCTTACCAACAAGACCCCTAGAGCTGATATCCTGGCATCTCTTCCCTTCATGAAGTCGTCCGAATTTGCGGCCAGGAATAGCTCCCTGTCTAATGCAACACGGAGAGCTGTCTGGCTTAAGTTCTGGTCGGGGGATAACTCCTCAAAATCGAAATTATGCTCCATTTCCTTCTCGGGCCTAAGAGTGTTTGGGCCAGCCCTAGACAACATTTTAGAGGTGGCTTCTGACAAAAAAGGGATTTCCTGAGGAAAAAACAAAATGGCCCCAGTCCTTTCGGAGAGGATTCTTCACTAGGAGACAGCCAGACTTTAGGAGCCAGGTCAGATCCAATAGAGGCTCCTGCAGGAGCTCCCACAGCCAGGGTGGTAGAAGCAAGGGCTCCCTCTTTGTGTCAATCTCCTCCAGATCTAAGGGGCAATGATGCCATTGACATCGGGGGAAGACTCCGCCACTTTGCGGAAAATTGGGCCCAAATTACACACAACCAATGGGTCTTTAGAACCATTGTGGAGGGCTACAGCATACACCTCTGCTCCACTCCCCCCGAAAGATATATTTTCCCTTCACCCATGACAGCACCACATGAGAGAGGGATCCGCCCCGCCAGGACAGGAACCTACTGAAACATAAGGGGCGGCACCTCTCCCCCTCTTCAGTTGGGTTCCTGTCATGGAACGGGATCCCAGTCTGACAGTGGCGGTGCCTGTCATGGATGAAGATGGACCCAGGGCCGTCCTGGCGCGGGAAGAGAAGGTTCAGCTTACCTGCAGCGCCGGCCATCTGTGTCCTGGAAGCGCAGTCCCCGGGGTTCCTCCTGCAGGCCCCGGGTTCGTGCGGGTGCGGTATGGCGACCTCAGTGCGGTGCTCTCCTCCTTGCCTCCCTCCCCCTGTGCGTGCCTGATCCTTCTCCCTGGACGTCAGGGGAAGCCGGGGGTGGTTTACGGTGTCTGACATCAACGGCACCTTGGGAATGCGCCTGCTGACGTCACAGATGCGACGAACATATGGCGCCTGGTGCTGCGCCGGCCACAGAGGATGGAGAACGGCCGGCGGTCACAGGGGGAAAGGGTACCGCTCACTGGATCACTCATCGGAGACATCTACAAGAGAGAGCAGGGAGCAGGACGGCCAGGAGTGACAATGGGGTCTCAGGAGGAGCGTTCACCATCTCCATTGTCTCTGCCTCCGTTGCAGACCTCTCCACGCAAACATGGGAGCCGTTCAAGTGGCAAGAGCAGCAGCCGCCCGAGCCATAGATCGAGGGATTCCTCGAGGTCGAGAGAGCGCAGGCCGCATGCTCCAACACAGCCTCCGAGTCCGGTATCCGACTTTTGGGTGGTGAGTGATCTCCGTGAATGTTAGACCAATATTAATAGGGTCCCTCTTGTGTTATTTTTTCCTTAGGGAAAAGGCAAAAAAGCAGTGAGCAAAAGAAATAATAGAGTGTGCTATATGCCAGAGCCCCTTAGAAAAAGATTGGCAAAAGGACCTTTGCGCCAGCTGTATCCAGCGGACTATGGCGGACGAGGTGCCGAGCCTGGCAACTAACCTCAGATCGGTCATAAGGTCCGAGGTAGAAGGCTCACTTAAAATATTATTAAAGAAAAAGGAAAAAAGTAGGAGTCTCCCCAAGTTCTTCATCAGGCTCTTCCTCGTCTGAATATCAGATTGAACACAGTTTCTCCTCCTCCTCGGGTAGTGATACGGGGGCAGGCCATATTTCCCAGTAGAGGATACAGACGCTCTCCTTAAGGTCATTAGGACAACCATGGGCCTACAGGAGGAGAAAGTAACTAAGTCCCTAGAAGACGTAATGTTTGGGGGATTGCAGGAAAGGAAAAAGCGCACCTTTCCGGTCAACGACAAAATCCAAGCACTCATTGAAAGAGAGTGGAGGAAGCCTGAAAGATCGGGTAGCCTTCCCTCCTCCTCAAAAAGGAGATATCCCTTTGAGCCTAAAGATACAGACATCTGGGACAAGGTCCCAAAAATTGATGCGGCAGTATCCAGATCATCAAAAAAGTCGGCCCTGCCCCTAGAAGACTCAGGAGTGCTGAGAGATCCGCTAGATAAGAAAGCACACTCCTACCTAAGACATACATGGGAAGCAGCGGCAGGGGGCCTGAAACCGGCAATAGCCGACACCTGCACAGCCCGATCCTTAATGATCTGGTTACAGCAGCTGGAAGAAAAACTCGCATCCAAGGTGTCAAGGGAAAAAAATTTGGGAGAGATGTATCTGCTACACGGAGCAGCCGCCTTTTTGGCTGACACCTCTGCCGATTCCATGAGGTTGACAGGCGAGGGCAGTGGGGTTATCAAACGCCGCAAGGCGGGCATTATGGCTTAAAGGCTGTCCAGGAGATATACAGTCAAAAGCTAAATTATGCTCTCTGCCGTGTGATGGACAATTTCTTTTCGGAAAAAGTTTAGACGACATCCTCGAAAAAGCTGGGGATAGAAAGAAAGGCTTTCCCAGATTTATGGGAGATCAAAGAAGACCGCCCTTTCGGAGGGGAAAATTCAATAGAGGCCGTCCCCCGGGGGATCGGAAAAGATGGGAGGACAAAAGAGAGAATCCGGATTCATGTTTGGAGGAGCCACTTCATCTGCAAAAAAAGTCCCCTTAATGACGCCAATGTCCCTGTAGGGGGGAGACTGATGCTCTTTTATCAGGAATAGGAAAATATCTTCCAACACTTGGATTTTAAACATCATCAAAAAAGGCCTAAAATTTCCTTTTTTCAATGGCCGAGAGCATCGTTTGTGGTGACCCCTGTCAGGAAAGGGTTGGAAGAGCAGTCAGCCCTAGAAGCAGAGATCCTAGGTCTGCTGGACAAACTCGCCCCTCTTCCTAATAAAAAAAACGGATCATTCATTCATAACAAATATAAATCTCAGAGGCCTCAACCAATGGATGGAAAACCAGACTTTCAAAATGGAGTCAGTCGCTTCGGCCATAAAGCTGTTACACCACAATTGCTTTATGGCCATAGTCGACTTAAAGGATGCCTATTACCACATCCCGATCCATCCAGAGTACCAGAAGTACTTAAGGGTAGCTCTCTACATCCAGGGCAACCTCAGACATTTTCAGTTCAGAGCCCTTCCATTCGGCATATCCATAGCCCCGAGAGTGTTTACGAAGGTCGTAGCGGAGATGACAGCCTTCCTCCGAATCCACAACACAATTATAATACCCTACTTAGACGATTTTCTAATTGTGGGCAACTCGGAACTTCACTGCGTAGAACAAGTGGAAAGGGTAACAGACCCTGCAGAGACTGGGCTGGATGGTAAATATCAGTCAAGGCTACAACCCCTAAATAGACAAACATTTTTGGGATTCATCTTAGACTTGGAACAGCAGATTTGTCTCTTACCAGAGGCAAAGGTGGAGAAGGTGAGGAATATGACCTTGGCAGCAATAGACCAACCTCACACGACCCTGAGAGGGGCAATGTCCTTACTAGGCACTCTGACAGCCAGTATCCCAGCGGTCAGTTGAGCACAATTTCATACCCGTCAACTGCAAGCAGAGATTCTATCAGCACAGAAATTGCTAAGAGGGCATTTAGAAGGAAGGCTGGAACTTTCCAGGGAAGTCAAAAACTCAGATGGTGGCTGGACAGAACAAACCTAGCAGCAGGTACATTGTGGCACAGGCCAGTATCTGACGTGATTCTAACGGACGCAAGCTCCTCGGAGTGGGGAGCATACCTGAGAGGACAGGCAGCCCAGGGGTCCTGGGGACGTCAAGAACAAAACGCATTCTCCAACCTAAGAGAATTAAGGGCAGTAAACAAAGCCCTAAAGACATTCATCCCCAGTCTAGAATGTCGCAATGTCCGGATCATGTCGGACAACAGAGTGACAGTGGCTTATATCAACCACCAGGGAGGGACAAGGTCACACTCCCTAATGAGCGAAACCAGCGAGATCTTTCACAGAGCAGAACGACACCTACTCTAACGGCCTTACACATCAGAGGGGCAGAGAACATACAGGCCGATTTTCTAAGCCGCAACACGTTAAGACAGGGAGAATGGGCCCTAAATCACTTAGTGTTTCAAAAGATAGTACAACTCTGGGGAGAGCCAGTAATAGACCTCTTTGCCAACAAAAGCAACAGGCAGGTAAAGGGATTCTGTTCATTAAACCCAAAAGAAGACCCATGGGCAGTAGACGCATTGCAAATTCTGTGGAACTTCAAACTGAGTTACGCCTTTCCCCCGGTAGCTCTAATCCCGGCGGTAGTGAAGAAAATAAGAGTGGATTAGGGCAGAGTGATCTTGATAGCCCCGTTCTGGCCAAAAAGGCCCTGGTTTTTCGCTACTACAGATGATGTCCCTCTCAGACCCATGGGTGCTGCCAGAGATTCCAGACCTGCTAACTCAGGGTCCGGTATTCCACAAGCAAGTCAAGGGGCTCCATCTGACAGCGTGGAATTTGAGAGGTCACTTTTAAAAGATAGAGGTTTCTCCCCGGGGTTGGTGGCTACACTGATGAAAAGTAGAAAGCCAGTAACAACCAATATATACTGTAGGACATGGAATAAGTTTCTGCAGTTCCTAGGAAAACAGTTAGCCTTGATCGGGGGTTCTTGATCTATCTTAGAGATCCTGCAGGCAGGACTACAACTAGGCCTAGCGGTAAATACACTCTAAGTACCTGTTTCAGCACTAGGCGCTCTCTATAATTGTAATATAGCAGCAAACAGATGGGTAGCTAGATTCATTAAATCCTGCCACAGGTCTAGGCCAATCCCCTTGCCAAAAATAGCTCCCTGGGATCTAAACCTGGTGTTAGAAGCTCTCACGAGGGAGCCATTTGAACCTGTGCAACAAATACCAGTGAAATACCTTACCCTAAAAACCATTATTTTAGTGGCCCTTACATCGGCACGTAGAGTGACTTGCAGGCCCTCTCAGTTAACCCACCTTATACCCAGGTGTACCAAGACAGGGTTGTCCCCTGTTTACTTACCGAAAGTTGTATTAGATTTCCATCGTAGCCAGGAAATTGTCCTCCCCTCCTTCTGTGAGAATCCAAAAAACCCAGCAAGAGGAGAAATTCCATAATCTAGATGTCAAAAGAGCCTTCTTAGAGTACATATCAGTGACTAGCCAGTGGAGGAGGTCCCAGTCCCTATTTGTAGCCTTCCAGGTTGCCAGGAAGGGTTACGGAGTATCAAAAGGGACTATTGCCAGATGGATTAGGGAGGCCATTAGTGTAGCCTACTCAGCTAGTGGCGTTCCGATTCCTGACGGCATCAAGGCTCATTCCACCAGAGCCGTGGTGACCTCCTGGGCTGAAAAAGCAGAGGTATCAATTGAGCAAATTTGTAAGGCCGCTACCTGGGCCTCACCCTCAACCTTTTTTAAACACTATAGATTAAATCTATCCTCCTCTGCTGACTTAACCTTTGGTAGAAGGGTGCTGCAAGCGGTGGTCCTCCCTAAGGTGTTTCCAAGTCACCAAAAATCTCTCATGTGGTGCTGTCATGGGTGAAGGGAAAACCACCATGGTTACTTACCGGTAGCCGGTTTTTCCAGAACCCATGACAGCACCCGTATATTTTCCCCCCCCCCCCCTTTTTTTCACCAAATGGGTGTGCACAATAGTCGGGTGCATTTGTGTGATGTGGTGATGTAACTAACCGGGAAGTCCTCTCAATGCTCTGTAATCCAACTGAAGCAGGGGAGAGGTGCCACTCCTTATGTTTCAGTAGGGTCCTGGCGGGGCGGATCCCTCTCTCATGTGGTGCTGTCATGGGCTCTGGAAAAACCGGCTACCGGTAAGTAACCATGGTGGTTTCCCCCACTGTAGTCCCGACAGACTCTGCCATGTGGCCAGACCTACAAGAAATGGTCAGTTCAGCGGTTATAGCGCCAGTTCCCCTGACAGAGGCGGGCAAGGGGCACTACTCGCTATTCTCCATCGCAAAACGATCCGGCAAGGCCCGAACTATTATAAATCTAAAGCCGTTAAACACCTGGGTCAGGTACAAAAGATTCCGCATGGAATCAATTGGGTCAGCAATCCATCTCCTAGACCGGGATGCTGTCATGTGCACTCTCGACCTGAAGAGCGCTTACGATCAGGTCCCGATCCATCCCTCATCTCAGAAATTGCTAACGTTTGCAGTCAAACTTCTAACACAGACCTTCCAGTTCCAATGCCTCCCATTCGGGCTGGCCTCGGCCCCCCCGAATCTTCACAAAGCTGGTAGCGGAGGTAGTGGCCTACCTGAGAAGCCAAGGAATCGTGATTATACCATACTTAGACAATTTCCTCCTGGTGGCAGGATCGGATAACAGTAATGGAGTTCCTAGGCTGGATTATCAACTGGCAGAAGTCAGACCTGATACCAGAAAACGGGAAGGTCTTCCTCGGGGTACTCCTCGACTCAGGATGCAGAATATCTCTTCAACCAGAAGAAAAGCAGGAGGCAATACAAAACAAAATTAAAGACCACCTGAAACGCCGTGCCTCCACAAGAGCGGCCATGAAGGTTCTGGGGCTTATGTGACAGCATGCATTCTGTGTGTCAGATGGGTTCAGTTCCTTTCGAGACCCTTACAAAAGGAGATTCTCTTGATATGGGACCGGCGTCTGTCCTCTCTCGACAGACCCATAAATCTTCCAGGGCATGTAAGGAAATCGCTTCGATGGTGGACACAGCCCGAAAACCTGCAGGTGGACGTACTATGGACTACCTCTCCATATGTAGTAGTCACCACAGACGCCAGCACGTGGGGATGGGGAGCCCATGTAGAAGGGAAGATCTTTCAGGGCAGATGGCCAGAAGACATCAGACAGGTCATCCAATTTCAGGGAACTTTATGCGGATTGCAAGACCCTAAGACTAAACCGGACTACCCTAAAGAATCAACACATCCGAATATTGTCCGACAATGTGACAGCAGTTTCGTTCCTGAAGCACCAGGGAGGTCCCAGGCATCAACCACTTCAGACCCTCGCAGAGAAAATATTTTCCTGGGCAGAAGGCGTAGTCCTCTCAGTAACTGCAATTCACCTGGAGGGTTCCCAGAATGTAGTAGTGGACTATCTGAGCAGACAGCAGGTCTGCCCGACAGAGTGGGAGCTGAACCAGGAGATATTCCACCAACTGTGTCAGCTCTGCGGGACCACTGGAATAGATTTATTCGCAAACAGAAAAAACTCGGTCTCCAGATTCTACTCCTTGAGCCCTGCGGGCCATCCGGAAGGCATAGATTCCCTGAGCCAGGTCTGGGAAGAACCTCTCATACGCGTTCCCACCGCTGGCACTCATCCCGGCAGTACTCGGGATGATCCGCGAGGACCACGCAAAGGTGATGATGGTTGTCCCTTTCTGGCCGAGAAGAAGTTGGTTTCCACTACTGGGGGGCCATGGCACTGGAAAGCCCAATCGAGCTCCCTCTGAAGAAAGATGTGATCCACCAAGGCCCGATCTGCCACCCGAATCCAGCATGACTTCACCTCTCGGCCTGGATCCTTAAAGGGACATCCTGAAAGCAAAAGGCTTATCAGATCAGGTCATATATACTCTACAGGCCAGCAGGAAACGGTCACATCCGCAATATACCTAAAGATATGGAAGAGGTTCTGTCTGGAGGGTGGCAGGTCTGACTTTGTCAGGTACACCTGACCTCCCTAGCATCCTAAACTTCCTGCAGTCGGGGTTTAATAAAGGCCTTAAACCCAGCACTTTAATAGTCCAGATTTCGGCCCTGAGCTCCTTCTTTGATTATCCCTTGGCTTCTCACCCTTGGGTAGTAAGGTTCATAAGGGCCACAGAACGGCTATGCCCTACAATCGGGCAACTCGCCCCACCTTGGGACCTTAGCTTGGGCCTTAGATCCCTTTGTAAGAATCCTTATGTTCCCAGTGAGATGTCCATCTCGATTCTCGCACGGAAGACTGCATTTCTCGTAGCCATCACCACGGCTAAGAGAATTGGGGAGCTCCAGGCCCTGTCCACCAAGGATCCATATCTCCAAATCAGAGAAGACTGTATAATCCTGAGATTAGACCCGGCATTTATTCTGAAGGTAGCCTCTAGCCAAAATTTAAACCAGGAGATAGTGTTACCATCCTTCTGTGACAACCCTCGCAAAGGGAAGGAACAGAGTCTCCACTCTCTAGACGTGAGACGTGCTGTTATAGACTATCTAGAGGCCACTAACAGTTGGCTCATTCACCCAAACCTATTCCTCCTTTTTGGGAGAAGGAATAAGGGGGAAAAAAGCCTCTAAGACATCCACCACAAGATGGATTACTTCAATAATCTCAAACCCCTACCAATCTGAAGGCACTAACCCGCCAGATAGCCTAAGGGCCTACTCTACCAGGGCGATATCGGCCTCTTGGGCCGAGTGAGCAGGTGCCTCAGTAGAGCAAATCTGTAGGGCAGCAACCTGGGCCAGACTTGACACATTTTGCAAGCACTACAAGCTTGACGTGCTTTCTGGTCAACAGACCGCATTTGAGAGAGAGGTTCTCAAGGTGGTAATCCCATCCTGAGGGAGGTGCTTTGGTACTCTCCAATTGTGCTGTCAGGTGGACGTCCTGGAAAATAGGTATTAGACCTATCGGTAATGATGTTTCCAGGAGTCCATCCTGACCGCACGGGTAGTTCCCTCCCTGTTCATGTTATGTCATATGCTGTAATGATTTTTTTCATTAAAGTGTTATTTGCATTATCCACACTGTGGTACTCCTTAAATCACTGAGGGAAAGTGGATGGGACGGGACCTTTCAACCTCTCGTGTGCTTTCCTGTCCCTGTAAGGAGGAGGAGGACATCCTCCAATGGTACTGTCAGCATGGACTCCTGGAAACCTCATTACCGGTAGGTCTAATACTTATTTTCTCCAGTTACTTTTGTGAAAATTAAAAATGAGTCTAAATTTAAAATGTTGTGAAAAAAAGTAAATGTTCATTTTTGCCTTCCACACTTCAGTTCCTGTGAAACATCTGAAGGGTTAATAAACTTCAATGTGGTTTTGAGCACCTCGAGGGGTGCAGTTTTTAGAATGATGTCACTTCTATTGTGTGGTGTAACTGTTGTAAGGGCATACAAATGAAAAGTTTGAAAATTGCAAAACTTTCAAGTTTTCTCATTTGCCAATACATTATATTACAATATAATATATTTTTTAACAAATTTAAACGCCAGTCATAGCAAATAAATGTTGCCACTATCATGATGTACGATATGTCACAAAAAATGTTTCCGAAACACTATAATCCGCTGAAGCGTTCCAGAGTTATTACCCCATAAAGTGACACTGCTCAGAATTGTAGAATTTGGCCTGGTCATAACTGAGAAAACAGGATGATCTGCTTTAACACGTAATAAGTTGCAACTATGAAGTGCACATTCGTTTTGAATGTCTTTTTGTTTTTAGATTTGTCGGCTGGGTTGTGTTTTTGTTTTTTATTTTTGGGCTTTTTTTTCCCCTAATAAAAATATCCTGCTTTAGCTACCAGTTCCATCCACCTGTGTAATTCCTTTTGGCTGGGCGTTGTTTTTTCTTGCCTTTCCCCTGGCTCTATTCTCATCTGACCGAGAGTAACCTCAGCTGTGTACTAGTAGAAAAGGAAATGATATGCACATCCTCGGGGAAGCTTGTGATGCAGCACGGTGTCGTAGTGCTGGGGGTGGGCTGTCAGCACATCCCTGACGTGTAGCCATACAAGCAGATGGTGCTGTGGGCTGATGGTTGCCTTCCAATTACAGAGAGGCAACAGGGTGATGTCACACCACTACTAGGCATTTTGATGGGGACTGTTTTTAACAGTCAATGCTACTGGCGTGGAGCAAGGCGGACATTACACATTGCATCAGGGAACATTTGGCTGCCAAAATGCTATGTAAGTATTGTTAACAATCGGCTACAAAATGGGTGCTTTCTTAATCTCTGAAATTAAGCAGTGCACATAAACCAGTATTTTAATGGCTTCTCTATTATCTTGTAGTAACTCTCATTTTATTTAGTATTTGTATAGTACTATCTTGTAGGTATACTTATGTATAATCTGATCCTTCATTTTTATATTAAAACATTTACATAAAATATGTATATATTTATATTAACAAGTCTATATTTGAAATAAAGAATTGTATGTATGCAGTGCCCACCTCCATTTTATACATATGGGTGATTTTGTTGATCCCATTTAAAAACAATACTTTGGTCTGTTTTGACCAGATAACTTTTATTAGCAATTTTATCCATCGAATGTTTTTTTTTTTTCTTTACAATTTGGACAAAATAAATAGATCAGTATTTTCAAGGGAATTTCACATTGGTCAAATACTAGCCCAGATAACCAAAAATCTGAACCAAGATGCACTAACTGGTTTAATGCTAACAGTTTTGTGGTATTTGTTTTGAGATACTTTAAGGAATCTGCAGGATTTTATGTAACCTGAGGGCAGGATAACATATGGTAAGAGCTGAGTCACTGTTTTCAGGGATGTCACTTACTAGGCTGTGTGCTGTTCCAGTACAATTAGTGTTTTTATCATCAGGAGATGATCACTACAGGACTAGCTGCCAGTGTGCATCCTGGTCCACATCTGCCCTCATTACTGATTAGGAGATTACTGTCAACCTACAATATACAAGCAAAGCTGCTAATCAGGGATCTCGTCATAGATAGCTCTGCTACATCTAAAAACGGACAAGGCTATCACAACTACTGCACACAGTAAACAGTGATACATTACTGGAATCAGGGTCTTTCTCTAGATTATACTGCTCTTAGATGAGGTAGCTAAAACCTGGTGACAGATTCCCTTAAAATAGTTGTAGGTAACTTGTTAATTTAAACATTAGACTGTACTTTTTTGGCAACTGAGATTCAGCACCTGTGCCTTGATACAATGAGCTCCTGACCATATTTTCCTGCTGACTGAACCATGTGGAGCAGGAAATACTCACTGTTTAATTGTAGCCATGTAGGTTTTACTATAAAGTGCTGCAGCATTTCAAAGTAAGCATCAATTGAAATGCCGGCCAGGAACTGTATCTCAGATGCCCGATCCTTTCCGTTTCTCCCATCCCTGATGTTCATGACTGTCTAGTGTCTCCCAATGTGTGCATAGTCTTTTACATCCTGGGGAACAGAGTGAGGTGTAGGCTCTGGAGACTGGTCTTGGACTGCTCATCTGAAGCGCATAGTCCCCGGTTGACTTTTCACAATGTTTTCTCTGAAACACTGCGGCAATTCACAGTAAATTGCACACCGCTGCAATTATGCAGGGGGTTTGTAATTCATGCTGTCTGTGATTCACTTTAGGGGTTTCCTTTCAAAATTGTGACCTACAATAGAGAATGCAAATCTTAGACTGCTTCTATTTTGTTCTTGAGGTCCTGGCTGTCGGAGATTACATGGTGTGCTAGAACCCGCTCAGGATCATAAGCGTATATGTACAACATGCGGTTTTTAACAGGTTATCAAATTGATTTCTCATGGCAAAGCTGTCATACATTCTCTAATTAGTGATATAATAGTCATTCATGCTTTCTGGAAATGAAGCCACTTATTTTGCAATGTACAATTAAAATAGAATTGTTTAGTGCTGCATTCATGATGCCTTACAATTATGGATTTACCCAGTGCACACTTACTGTGGTTAGTAGGTTACAAACTTGTCTTGACTAATCACAGGATAGGTTATAAATGTCTGGGGTCACTGATCTCAGGAACTGAAGTGCTATGTCACCTGTTGTCATAGACCATCTTTGAGCTGCATGGATTTATCTCCTCCAATGTGGCGGTAGGTATGAATTATCTCAGGTCACATTAGGCCTCTTTCACACTTCAGTTTTTTGTGTCAGTTAAAATCCGCCAAAAAGGCAGAAAAGCGGATCCGTTCCTAACTGACGTGAACGGATGCCACAGGATCCGTTTTGTGACGGATCCGCAGAATGAAGAATTTTAAAAGAACCGCTGGCGAGAGTTTTTTTCATCCGCCAGAAAGGATTTCAGGGTTAATTTTCTCCCTGACTTCCTTTCTCCGGGCATGCGCACTGGAAAATGCGGATCCAACAGCAAAAAAAAGTTGCAAGGTCCGTCCAGGCATGCCGGCGGACGCAAAAAATTTGGCGGATCCGCAAAACAACGGATCCAACGGATGGCCATCCGTCAAGATCCACCAGTAATGCTACTCAATGGGGAAAAAAACGGATCCGCAAAAAAAAATGGCGGATCCGTTTTTTCAAAACCTGGCATATTTTGACTGATGGTCAAAAACGGAAGTGTGAAAGAGGCCTAAGCACTAACAATTATTCAAACACAGCACTTATCTTCTGGCTAGGCAATGTTTATAGTGTAACTATAATTTTGTAAAAGTCTATAAATTTCAGGAATTGCATATTGCTGATCGGTGGGGTACAGGTTGTAAAATCCTCACTGATCAGTCAAAAATCTGCTCTTAAGACACAGGCTACAATCTATAATTTGGCTGTTTGCTTAGTTATTTTTTTTTTTTTTGGATTATATGGGTTTTAACATAACTGAAGACACTAGGTTTTAACTTTCAGTGTTGGATGATAACTTGTTTAGTGTGGGTCTGACCACTTGGATTCGAACCAATTTGCAGAACTGGGCACTTCTATTCTTGATGGCAAGGTGACGCAGCTCACATTCTCAACTTCCGCTCCGTTCATTCCTTAGGAGGTTGCTGAGTGCTGCACTCTACAGCAGTGAGCACTCTGCAGCCCTGCACTTTACCCCCACACTCTACAGCCCTGTAGAGAATGAACAGATTAGTGGTCCCACATCAAAGGGTCCCGTTACATTGAGCGATGCACCAGCGATCCCGACAACGATACGACCCGGTCAGGATCGCTGGTGCACCGCTAAATGGTCGCTAGTGAGCTGCCAAACAGGCAGATCTCTCCAGCGACACAGCAGCGATACAGCGATCCGTTGGGGGTCGCTGTTACCTGTCACACTGCAACGATTCTGACGACTTCTGCCTGCGTCCATGAGTTCTGCGATGTCGCTAGTCGGCGCCGAACACAGCGATGCATGCCGGCCAGCGGGACGCCAAGGACGAAAAAATGGCCCAGGCCATTCAGGCACGATCAGTGATATCCAGCAGGGGGCGGGGGCGGTCGCAGGTACATGTCACACAAAGCGAGATAGCTGTTGCATCACAAAATCTGTGACGCTTTAGCGATCTCGCTATGTGAGAAAGGCCCTTTACCCTCTGCTAAATTTTGTAACTGAGATAAGCTTCCCAACCAGGATAAAAAATGCCTGCTTTACCTATTCGTTCGACTGCCTTCCACTGAGCAAGAAGTATCACCTGTGGATAGGTGGTAACTTACTTTAACTGAACAACCCCCCTAAGGAGTCTCATCACATGTAATTCCTCATTACACAGATAACTCGTGACATCTATGCCATTCGCAGTGACAGATACCAGGGTTATTGTGGTTTCTCTCAGGCTGTAGACCCTAAGCTAGGAAAGCTGGTGCTGGAGAATAGTAGGATACAAGCGAGATTTAATAACTTGAGTATATGGGAATGTCATGTCTATTGTTTACTATACTTGGACTAAGAATGTGTTTTTTGTTTTGTGTTTTTTTTGGTTTTTTAGTGACACTGGAGTGTGATTCAGAGAGGTCTGCTATGGAAGTACATGTAAAGCCACATGAGTCCACAGAACAGGATGTCTGCTTGAGTGATATATTGGTAACTTCCTCACCAAAGTAAGCTCCTTAAACTAAGGTGTACTGCATTCTTATTTCACTGCCAATCTGCAGCAATTGAGTTGAGATGCTTTCGTTACACAACTTGGGATTTTCCTGTAACATAATTGTATTTTCAACAAATACATGAAATTGTGTATATAATTCTACACAAAACACTTTAGGCATCTGGAATATTAATTACTCTCTTGGTCGTCAAATTACTGGACTCTGTCCTCCATTTATATTCCTTCTATAGTCAATGGTAACAGAGCAGTGTAGCACTGATGTATTGCTGCCCCACATGCTGGGACCCTCTCTCATGCACCATTTTGGGGGAACATGTCTGCTTCCATAAACATGATGGCGAGGGCACACCCTGCTTTTATATACAGTTAGGCCAATATATATTTGGACATAGACAACATTTTTCTAATTTTGGTTCTAGACATTACCACAATGAATTTAAAACAAAACAATTCAGATGCAGTTGAAGTTCAGACTTTCAGCTTTCATTTGAGGGTATCCACATTAAAATTGGGTGAAGGGTTTGAGTTTCAGCTCCTTTAACATGTGCCACCCTGTTTTTAAAAGGACCAAAAGTAATTGGACAAATAACTCCAAAGCTATTTCATGGACAGGTGTGGGCAATCCCTTCATTATGTCATTCTCAATTAAGCAGATAAAAGGCCTGGAGTTGATTTGAGGTGTGGTGCTTATATTTGGAAGGTTTTGCTGTGAAGGAAAGTGGTCAAAGGAGCTCTCCATGCAGGTGAAACAAGCCATCCTTAAGCTGCAAAAACAAAAAATCCATCCGAGAAATTGCTACAACATTAGGAGTGGCAAAATCTACAGTTTGGTACATCCTGAGAAAGAAAGAAAGCACTGGTGAACTCATCAATGCAAAAAAGACCTGGGCACCCACGGAAGACAACAGTGGTGGATGATCGCAGAATAGTCTCCATGGTGAAGAAAAACCCCTTCACAACAGCCAACCAAGTGAACAACACTCTCCAGGAGGTAGGCGTATCAATATCCAAATCTACCATAAAGAGAAGACTGCATGAAAGCAAATACAGAGGGTTCACTGCACGGTGCAGGCCACTCATAAGCATCAAGAATAAAAAGGCTAGACTGGACTTTGCTAAAAAACATCTAAAAAAGTCAGCACAGTTCTGGAAGAACATTCTTTGGACAGATGAAACCAAGATCAACCTCTACCAGAATGGTGGAAAGAGAAGTATGGCGAAGTTGTGGTACAGCTCAGGATCCAAAGCATACCACATCTGTAAAACACGGCGGAGGCAGTGTGATGGCTTGGGCATGCATGGCTGCCAGTGGCACTGGGTCACTACTGTTTATTGATGATGTAACACAGGACAGAAGCAGCCAAATGAATTCTGAGGTATTCAGAGCCATACTGTATGCTCAGATCCAGCCAAATGCAGCCAAACTGATTGGTCGTCATTTCATACTACAGATGGACAATGACCCAAAACATAAAGCCAAAGCAACCCAGGAGTTTATTAACGCAAAGAAGTGGAATATTCTTAAATGGCCAAGTCAGTCACCTGATCTCAACCCAATTGAAAATGCATTTCACATGTTAAAGACTAAACTTCAGACAGGCCCACAAACAAACAGCAACTGAAAACCACCGCAGTGAAGGCAGAGCATCAAAAAGGAGGAAACACAGCGTCTGGTGATGTCCATGAGTTCATGACTTCAGGCAGTCATTGCCAACAAAGGGTTTTCAACCAAGTACTAGAAATGAACATTTTATTTACAATTATTTAATCTGTCCCATTACTTTTGGTCCCTTTAAAAACAGGGTGGCACATGTTAAGGAGCTGAAACTCCTAAACCCTTCATCCAATTTTAATGTGGATACCCTTAAATGAAAGCTGAAAGTCTGAACTTCAACTGTATCTGAATTGTTTTGTTTAAAATTCATTGTGGTAATGTCAAGAACCAAAATTAGAAAAATGTTGTCTCTGTCCAAATATATATGGACCTAACTGTATATATTATATATTCCTCCCTTATATTCTCACAACATACCAAAAAGCATTACAACAGCTTAAGCAGTAAAAAATCGGTTATATTCACAGTTACACTTTAAGACTGCATTTTTTTTCATTTGGTGATCAGCTGCTTAAATGGCAATAACACAAATATTTGTAGATCCTGTTACATTAGAGTGGTTGTGCAATCAGAGGCAAACATTAAGGGCTCCTGTTGGGATTTTATACCCCAAACTGATGGCATGTATGCAAAGGTGCTTTTAATATTGATTAAATCATTACTTTTCTTGGATAAATGCTAATGAGTTACTAGTGTAACAGGGTGGGACATGGCACTTACAGGTCTCATGTGCTCTTTCTATTCCCTACCTCCTGTCAGTGACAGGTAATTTTGCTACACTGATGATTCATTAGCATACAATTTAGACTATGAATGTTTCTAAAACAGAACTAAGGGTACCGTTATACTAAAGGCCCTTTTACATTTAGCGATGCACCAGCGATACGACCCGGTCAGGATCGCTGGTGCATCGCTAAATGATCGCTAGTGAGCTTCCACACAGGAAGATCTCACAGCGATGCAGCAGCAACGCAGCGCACAATACTCGCCTTTCACACACAGCGATCCTGACGTCCGCCTGCCTCCACGCGTCGCTCGTCTCACACAGCAGGAAGCCCAGCAGAAAGCAGACGACGAGAAATGGAGCTGGACATTCTCGCGCGATCAGCGATGGACAGCGGGGAAGCCGGTCGGAGGCAAGTATCACACATAGCGATATCGCTAGTGATATCGCTAGAACGTCACAAAATCAGTGACGTTTTAGCGATATTGCTAGCGATATCGCTATGTGTAAAACCCCCTTAAGCGATGCACCAGCGATCCCGACAACTATATGGATTGCTGGTGCATCGCTAAGCAGTCGCTAGTGAGCTGCCACACAGGCAGATCTCACCAGCGACATAGCAGCGGTCGGAGGTCGCTACTTACCTGTCAGACGCGGCGATCCTGACGTCCTCCGCCTGCGCGTTGCTCGTCGGCGCCACAGGAAGCGCCCGACGAGAAATGGTCCAGGACGTTCTCGCGCGATCAGCGACAGACAGCAGGGGAGCCGGTCAGAGGTAAGTATCACATGCAGCGATATCGCTAGCATTATCGCTGCTACGCCACAAAACCAGTGACGTTACAGCGATATTGCTAGCGATATCACTATGTGTAACGGGCCCTTAACTACTGCAACAAAAATGATTTAATCTGCATTAAAACAGATTAATGTGCTTACTCTTTTTGCCACCATAACTTGGAGACCTAATGTTTACTTGCCAAAAAAGCCATATTTTGGTACCTGTTAAGGGGATACACAAATCCACACTTTTAATGATGGAACTACAGTTCTGACAATTTAGGCACCCACATGTCTTATTAATTACTAAAAAGTTTACTCTTTGCTCAAATGTATGTAACTTATACTGATCATGTTATTTCCAGCTATATCTTTCTTCAATGGAAATATTTTGATTAAAAAAATACTGGAATATGTATCACGTTCTTCATGCGTTGACTAGTTGCAGTACATGCTAATGTACGGTTGGGCTTCTGCAGTTGGGTTACCTGTCTGGCTTGTATACATAGTCAAATCTCCTTCCTAGGTAGGTTGTTACATTAGTTCCTATTATTTTTTTTTTTGCAGCAAAGAAATTGTGCAGGAGCAGTCCAAAATTGAGCCTGAACCTTCTGATGAAAACAAAATGGACCAACTTGGTGATGAAGCAAAGGTTGAAGCAGAAATTACTTCGGAGGATGGTATGCACCCATATGTTCTTATTTTGTCGTTTTATCTGCCTAAGGCTAGTTTCACACTAGCGTTTATTCGACGCAGCGCACGGCGCCGCTAAGCCCCGCCCCCTGCCCGCCCCATCCGGTCATCGCCGCCTACTATCGCACATGGACGCTTGCGATCTGCGCACCCTATCTTTACCTTCAAAAGTGCGCAGCGCACGCCAAAATCCTACTAGCGCACGGCCAGCGCAGCGCACCCTATGCTAAAGATGGGGTGCGCAGATCGCAAGCGTCCATGTGCGATAGTAGGCGGCGATGACCGGATGGGGCGGGCAGGGGGCGGGGCTTAGCGGCGCCATGCGCTGCGTCGAATACACACTAGTGTGAAACTAGCCTTACAGTTCCTAATATGTTGGACGTTTATTTACAGTAAATAATCTTTACAAAGATGTGGTTCATTGGGCAATAATGCAGAAAGCACTCTAAGGCTGTGTACACACAGTGTTTTTTTCGCGGTTTTTCCCGCGGAGAAAAAGAAGCTTCCCATTCATTCCTATGCATTTAGCACTTTTTGTGCACATTGATGCGTTTTTTACCACGAAAAAAACGCATCGCGGTAAAAAGTGCAGCATGCTCATTTTTCCACATTTCTGGCTAGTTCAATGCGTTTTGAAAACGCGCCGGAAAAAAGCGCAAAAACCGAAGACAAAAAAGGCGTGGTTTCTGGGAAGGGAGTCAGGTTTTTGAGC
>NW_027361679.1:86357500-86737500 GCF_039654945.1 Dendrobates tinctorius | reverse complement strand
CCTCTGTCGGCTCCCTGAGTCGTCCTGGCCCTCATTGGTGCTGGCAGCAACTTCCGTTCCCAGGAAGCGATTCCGTAGAAATAATGGACATGCTGAGGATTTTACCGCTATGCAATTCCGCAGCAGGGAAATCTGCAGCATGGGCACAGCAACTGCGGCATCCCATAGGGATTGCATGGGAATGCGTTTTTTAAGCGTTTCCGCAACAGCAAAAACGCGGCGGAAACACATTAAAAAAGCAACGTGGGCACACAGCCTAAAAGAAACTGAGACAATGTGCACATGGCACACTGGCAAATGTGACTGTCGACTCTCTTCTTTGCCCCTGAAAATCCCATTATTTGATGAAAACCAAAAAAAGGACATATCTTTGCATCTCTTTATGCCAACTTTTCATATTATTCTTTGGGCTGCAAGCAGTAGGAGGTTTCTCCCTGACTACACAAAAAACTGAATTGGCTTAATCTGTTTTAAATATAGTAGAGTTGAGTTGCAAAAGTGGATTACTTTTGTTCACACAAGCGTATAACACGGCCGAGTGCTCTCTGAAGTGTGTGGTGTAATATTATTTTTTTTTGCCTATCTGGATGAAACAACTATAAGGTGGACCACAACAATTATGTACAGCCTGTGATTGGCAAAATAAAACTTTTTGCCAAAATCCTCCCAGAGCTAAGACAACTGATTAATTTTTGTCCATGTACGGACTTGCTATAAGCAAATTTCAAATCTTATTCCAGAGTGTATCTTAATTTCATGTGATGCAATTGTCAGGTGAGGGTAGAGGACACTTTCCTGCTAAAACAACTAGTTCTCTGCTGGTCTCTGTACAAATCAGCTTCTTGTAATAATGTGAGGACTACAGTGGCCACATGAGATCTTGGGCAAGAAGTCATCTCAAGAGACTCTCAGGGGACTAGGTGATGTTGGAGCCATTTAAGTGCCAAGGGAGTGGGCAAAGGCATTGCAAAGTTCGATGTTCCTCCTTCCTCTCAGCTGCAGAGTTTCCTATGGAATTGTTTAATCAGCAAAATCTGCAAAAGGTGGGGGGTATGGACTTTGGTGAATCTTCAACTTAAAATGATCTATTATTATATAGGCTTTATGTATACGTTGTATGTGGTGAGGAGGGTTTCATGGCATATGCTACCTATTGTCTTCACTATGAACTTTTCCTTACTTTTAAATACAGACGTTACCTTCCATGTGTCTCTGCTGCTGTGTTTTTAGAGATATAGCCTTTTAAAGTTAACCAGCAGGCTTCTTTAGTTCCATAATTTACAGGAAATGCTGCTAATGGAGCATCCGTCATTGAGTAATGCCAGATGGCAGCAGAATCTTTACTGTGTACAGATGCGCACACTGGCTGTGCACTCATTTCTTACATCACTGTGAATTCTGTTAGCTAGTAGGTAGCTTGACTGCAGTCTCATTGTGAATTTTGCAGTGTTAGTTGTTTTTTTTGTGCAGAGACTAAAGCAGACAAATTTAGGTATTTGAGAGGTTTTTACACTTTGGCTTAATACTTTTGGTAAACCTCAGGAAGGGAGTAATGGTTTCTAAGCTTTTGACTGTGTGCGTGGAAGTAGCTGCTAGTAAACTTGATGTCTTGTAGTGTCTCACTATTTAGTAATTGTTGGTGGGCATATTTTGACATTCCAGGCACATCATATGGATTTGTAGTATAGAATAGATGCATTCAATAGTTAAACACACTGGGTCCGTCACAACTATGATGTGGTTTCTTGCCAAAAGTTGAGGGACACAATTTTTTTGGTTTTCAAAGTTTGCTGCTTTGGTGTGTTTAGTAACCATAGAAACATCTAACTAAAAGATCTAAGGTATTATTATAATTTCATTTTTAAACTCTGTGACCAGTGCATCAAGTCTTTGTAAAGATTCTGCTTAAGTCTTGAAAAATGAGGTACCCTAAATACAATCTGCTCTAATAGGCTTGATATATGCTTCTCAGGAAAGTGGGGGAAATAATTATTTGATCCCTTGCTGATTTTTGTAAGTTTGCCCACTCAAAGACAAGAACAGTCTATAATTTAAAGGATAGGTTAATTTTAACGTTGAGAGATAGAATATCAAAAATAAAATCCCAAAATCACATTGTATCAATTTATTTACAGTGAGAAATAAGTATTTGATCCCTCTGACAAACAAGACCTAATACTTGGTGGCAAAACCCTTGTTGGCAAGCACAGCAGTCAGATGTTTTTTGTAGATGATGATGTTTGTGCACATGTCAGGAGGGATTTTGGTCCACTCCTCTTTTCAGATCATCTCTAGATTATGAAGATTTTGAGGCTGTTGCTTGGCAACTTGGAGCTTCAACTCCCTCCATAAGTTTTCTATGGGATTAAGGTCTGGAGACTGGTTAAGCCAATCCATGACCTTAATGTGCTTCTTTTTGAGCCACTCCTTTGTTGCCTTGGCTGTATGTTTTGGGTCATTGTCTTGCTGGAAAACCCAGCCACAACCCATTTTTAATGTCCTGGTGGAGGAAAGAAGGTTGTCACTCAGGATTTTACGGTATATGGCTCCATTCATTCTCCCATTGCTGTGGTGAAGTAGTCCTGTGCCCTTAGCAGAGAAAATCAATCGTATAACGTGGCACAGCTGTGTCGGTGCACAAAAGAAGGTTCCCACACCAGTATAGAATAATCAAAAAATTTTTGGCACTCAACTCGTTGCAAAGATGAAGACCTTTTATTTGCAGGCACAAATATAGACGTTTCGGCTGTATCAACTAGCCTTCATCAGTAAACTGCAAAGTCGACAAAAGTATATACAATCAGATACTACAGATAATCAATCCATGAAGATATCAATAACAGAAGAAACAAGTATTGATATGTGCACAAGTGGTAGGGAGGACGGAACAAGGTATATAGGAAATGTGGCTCATGGAAGGAAAAGAAACAAATACACATAAAAGTAAAAGAAAAGACATCAAACCTACCAAGAAGTAGTCCTGTTCCCTTAGCAGAGAAACACCCCCAAAACATAATGTGTTCATCTCCATGCTTGACAGTCGGGGCAGTGTTGTTTGGGTCATCGGCAGCATTTCTCTTCCTCCAAACACATCGAGTTGAGTTAATGCCAAAGTTGTCAATTTTTGTCTCCTCTGACCAGAGCACCTTCTCCCAATCACTCACAGAATCATCCAGGTATTCATTGGCAAACTTCAGGCGGGCCTGCACACGTGCTTTCTTGAGCAGAGGGACCTTGCGGGCACTGCAGGTTTTTAAACCTTTAGGCTATGGGCCCACGTAGCGTTTTAAAACGCACAATGAAAACCGGACTCCTTCCCAGAAATCGCGCATTTTTTTCCGCGCGATTTTTACACGATTTTCTCAAGCACTTTCCAAGCGATTTGAAGCATCGCATGGAAAGTGATTGACAGGTTGGTCACACTCATCAAACATAGTGTTTGACAAGTGTGACCAGCTTTTTACTATTGAGGCCGCCTATGCGACATCAATAGTAAAAGATAAAATGTTAAAAATGATATAAAAAATAAAAAATCGGGGTATATTTACCTTCCGACGTCCCGCGCTGCCATCCCGGGCCTCAGCGTTCCCAGCGATGCCTTGCGAGACCTGTGATGACGTTGGTCTCGCGTTACTATAGCGATCTCGCGAGACCACGTCATCACAGGACCTTGCCGCAAGGCATTACTGGGAATGCTGAATGTTTTTGAATATCTATATTGAATCAGGAGCCCCATATAATGCTCCATACAGGTCATCATGGACCCCACAAGATGCTTCATGCAAAATACACCCCATATAATGCTTCACAAAGGTTAATAATGGGCCCCATAAGATGCTCCCTAGAATAATATGCCCCATATGCTGCTCCATAAAGGTTATGGCCCCATAAGATGCTCCATAGACTAGGCCCCATATGCTGCCCCATAAGATGCTCCATAGATTATGCCCCCATATGCTGCTCCCATAAGATGCTCCATAGATTATGCCCCCATATGCTGCCCCCATAAGATGCTTCATAGATTATTCCCCCGTATGCTGCCCCTATAACATGCTCCATAGATTATTCCCCCGTATGCTGCCCCTATAAGATGCTCCATAGATTATTCCCCCGTATACTGCTCCATACATTATGACCCCATGTGCTGCCGCTGCTGCATTTAAATATAAAAAAATGACACTCTCCTTCGTCGCTGGGGCCAGGTGCTGCTGCTGTCTGGCACATCATCTGAGTGACGTTCAGACTGCAGGGGGTGCGGCGCGCACTAACCACGTCACCGTGCCCTCTGCTGTCTGAACGTCACTGACAGATGACGTGCCAGACAGCAGCAAGCAGCGATGGACCCGGACAGGTGAGTATCGCTATACTTACCGGTCCTGGCACGGTCTCTGCAGCCCCCAGCTTCTCCGCGATCTCCCTTCCTGCCTTCAGCGGTCATGTGGTACCGCTCACTACACCTCATGAATATGCGGTAAGTATGACCTCACAAACCCCCCTCTCCCCCTCCGACCCCCTGGTGTATATGACTCGAATATAAGCAGAGAGGGGGACTTTCAGCCCAAAAAAAGGGCTGAAAATCTCAGCTTATATTCGAGTATATACGGTATATATTGGAATCCTTTAGATACGTTGTAGTCAGTGCAAAGCCAATGAAAATCCTGAAGTTCTTTGCACATGATCAGTATTTTTATTCGGACTCCCTTGACAGCACCACGAGAGAGGGGATCCACCCTTCAGGAACAGGAAACCTACAGATACAAAAGGGCGGCACCTCTCCCACGCATCAGTTGGTTTCCTGTTCCTGAGGGGACGGGATCCTACAGACGGAATCCGGATAGATCCCAGGCCGACCGGTCGGTACAGGTAGCGGGCAGGGGTCTCCTACCTCGGCCAGGTGCGGAGCTCCTGGAAGACGCCACGGTGGTCCTGGATGGGCTGCATGGCGGTGACGTATACAGCAGGGAGCAGTATCCGGAGGATGTCTGCCTCCAGTGAAGAAATCAGCTGCTGCCGGTGAATATGCCCCCCGGGGGTCTCCCTGCTCCTGCGGCGTGGTTGCTGTGGTCAGGCCGGCGCAGCTGCATGGTGCCCGGGGACCGGCGAGCGCTGTGTAGGGAGCGCCCTGGCGTCCCGCGTGACTTCCGGTGAAGCAGGAGGCGTGTGTGGGGTCGCTGTGATGACGGGGGTGTGGCCTGGGGCGCTTGCGAGTCAGCGGCACCACTGTGCAGGCGCGAAGACTCCAAGATGGTGGCGCCCATCGGAATAGGCGCTGGTAAGCGCCGGGTCACCGGCCAATAGCCACGTCGGCTGGAGGGGGGGGCGTGGCTGGTCTGCTGTCTGGAGGAGGGGTATATAAGCACTGCCCAAGATGGGTTCCATGCTTTGGCCACATTATTGTATGCAGTAATGGAGAGCGATCGAGAGCAACGGCAGCAGCAACGACAGTCATCACTGCCTCCTTGGAGGACCTTCGGCAGGTTAAACAAAAGAAAAAGGAGTCCCGTGACAGTAAGGAGCGTGCGGGACGAAGTGACCAGTCCAGTCATAAAAGCTCCTCTAGACAGACAGGAGCATCGACTGAGAAAGATCCCCCTCATTCTCCGGTACTTAATGGTGGCACTGGTAAGTGATCTACCTGAATGTTCACTCAGTGACTGGGTCTCCCTCTGTTTTATTTTAGGGGAAGAAGTCTACGAGTAAAACAAAGCACAGAGAATGTGCACTTTGTTCATGCCCATTACCGGACTCATGCCCCAAAAGGTTGTGTCCCCCCAGTATTCAGCAGACAGTGGCGGAAGAATCACCCGTAATAGCTGCAAGCTTGAAGGACATAGTCAGGGCAGAGATGAGGGAAACCCTGAAATCTGTCCCAACCAGAGAGCTTAAGGGGTGGGGACCCAGTGGAGTCAGATTCCTCTGTAGAATGGAGGAGAAGTAAGGACTCCCATGTTTCATCCCCTCATCCTCCTCGGAGGAAGAGGATTCTGGCCGGTTTTGTCTGCCGCTTGACCGGGTGGACAAGCTGGTAAAGGCAGTGAGAGGAACAATGGAAGTGGAAGAGCCTAAACCTCAATTATCCATGCAGGATGTCATGTTCGGGGGGCTGAAGCAGAGGAAGCGAAGAATCTTCCCCTTGAACGAAAAGATTCAAGATCTAATTCATAGAGAATGGAAGAAACCAGATAAGAGAGGTTCGCTACTACCAGCCCTCAAACGTAGATACCCCTTCGATGACCCGACAGTGAACACTTGGGACAAGGCCCCTAAATCAGATGCAGCAATCGCAAAGGCATCAAAAAGATCCTCACTACCTTTCGAGGACATGGGGACCCTTAAAGATCCTCTAGATAGGAAGACGGATACCTTCCTTAAAAGCACCTGGGAGATGGCAGCCGGTTCTTCAAGACCAGCAGTAGCCTCAACATGTACGACCAGGTCCATGATGATCTGGTTGCACCAGTTGGAGTCTCGGTTGAAACAAGGGACATCTAGACAGACAATTCTTGGGGCCCTACCAGTGATTCAGGAGGCCGCAGCCTTCCTAGCGGACGCCTCTGCAGATGCAGTGAGAATGGCCGCCAGGACAGCAGTACTCTCTAATGCGGCTTGTAGAGCCCTGTGGCTAAAGTGCTGGCAGGGAGACATTCAAGCCAGGTCGAAGCTCTGCACTATCCCATGTGAAGGGGAATATTTGTTCGGAGCAGTCCTGGATGAGTTGCTTGAAAAAATCCACAAAAGAAAAAAGGTAGCCCTCATCGAGTTGAGGAAACCACACATTTATTGACATATAAATCACATGTCGGGCCGAGGGAGTGACATAAGGAGTGCAGAAAGGCTGACAACGGCCGTTTCGCGCTACACGAGCGCTTCGATGGGTCAAATAGTGAAAGGAAGTGACGAGTTCATATAGAGAACACGTCTCAAAAGACCTCCTCCTTTCACAGCTGCTTTCCAAGTGACGTAGTGAATTAAAAACATGTAGAAATGCATTTAAACAGACAACAAGCACAAATTTTCACACACACCCTGTGTGGGCAAAAATTAAAGAGAAAGATAGAAATTATTTATAATGAACAAACAAAACAACACATTAATACAAAAAAATTTTATGCAATCCTATAAATCATGTGACTGAAATCATGTCTCACTTCATCATACATGAAATTGCAAAACAAAATCAATCGATTCAATCTATTTCAATACTCATATGTATATGGGAAAAGAAGTGCACAAATAAACTATCACATACACATATAAAAAGCCATAATAATCAACAGGAGAGGTATTCAGTACTGACAAAATATAGGTTTATCCTTAGGCAAAAAATATATCTCTTATAACAAGTATACAAATGCACAGCTTATGAGTATATAACGCCAATCAGGCCAGATTCTGCTGATAAGAGGTTCTGTCCAGATGGAACTAACACACAACTCATGAATATATAACAATCAGGTCAGATTTTGCTGATAGAAGGTCTCGTCCGGATGGAACAGCCACTGAGATAGTGAGGAAAATATTCACCTATTAAAGAACAATACATAATTCTCAACTATCTGGATATATAGCTCCTAATCTCTCACAAGAAAATAGCCATGTCTATTTTATCATTGAAACCAGTCAGACCTGTCGCCTTAGTATTCATTATCCATCTGGATTCATGTCTTAAAAGGATTCTATTTAAATTCCCTCCTTGGGGGGGGGGGGGGGGTCACTTCCATGAAAATCTCTCATGTGGCTAATTAAGCGTGGAACCCCCTTACCTGCTCTAATAGATTTGAAATGTTCCCTAAAATGAATATATAGGGGACAAATGGTTTTCCCTATGTAGAAGAAATGGCATGGGCAAAAGATCACTTATACGACATGATCCGTCTTACATGTGATAAAATCAGAGACCATATGTGTGATAGCACCTATATGTAAGGTGCCTATATGTAAGGTGCGATCAATACAGTGGAACCTACAATACGGGCAGTGACCACATTTGAAATTACCCTTAGGTATCCCTTTACTCAACCATGTCTCCCGTTCTGTGACCACCCGGTTTCTTACCAGAATATCTCTAATTCTTGTACTTCTTTTACTTGAAATGAGGGGCCCTCTTGATACAATATCACTTTAAATCTGTCTTGTTCCAAGATATGCCAGTTTTAGAATTAAAATAAAAAATATTGTTATTCTCACCTTCTGACGTCCCGCACAGCCATCCTGCCTCTTTCCACGCTCCGGTCCCAGTAATCCTTTGCGAGAATGACCGCGAGAATGTCTTTGTCTCGTGGCAGCGCGACATCTCGCGGTCATTCGTGCAAAGGATCACTGGGACCGGGAGCGTGGAGAGAGGCGGGATGGCTGCGCGGGACGTCGGAAGGTGAGAATAACTTTTTTTTTTTTTTTTTTTTTTTTTTTTTTTTACAGCTGATTGCTTGTCTCCCGCCTGTCACGCAGTGATGCGTGCTGGCCAGCGGGAGACCAGCGTCGAAAAACATGTCCAGAGGTTTCTTGCAGCGATCAGCGATACCGGCAGGGGGGCCGGTTGCTGATCGCTGTCACACACAGGGATCTCGCTGGTGAGATCGCTGTTGTGTCACAAAAGTTGTGACTCAGCAGCGATCTCGCTAGTGAGATTGCTATGTGTGACTCCCGCTTATGTCACTTGGACAGTAACTGTGAAAGGAGGAGGTCTTTTGAGACGTGTTCTCTATATGAACTCGTCTCTTCCTTTCACTATTTGACCCGTCGAAGCGCTCGTGTAGCGCAAAACAGCCGTTGTCAGCCTTTCTGCACTCTTTATGTCACTCCCCCGGCCCAACATGTGATTTATATGTCAATAGATGTATTAAGTTTCCTCAACTCGATGAGTGCTACCTTTTTTCTTTTGTGGATTCTCAGGATCGTCTAGTTCCAGGTCAAGCACCAGAGTCTACCATTTGTCAGCTTCCCGCACACCGCGCACCATTCAGGAGTACACAATAACAGCGGTGCCATCCGCGTTTTTTCTTGATTCATTAGTTACTTGAAAAAGCTGAGGACTATAAGAAAAAGTTCCCTAATATATGGTCTGCATCCTACCGACATCCGTTCAATAGGAGATTCGGTCAGGAGAGAAGGCCCAATCCTTCACCTAATAGAGACCGTCCCAGATGGGAAGATAGAAGGAGAAGAGGTACGGGCCTCATGTTCAGGGGTTCATCAAGAGAGTGAAAGAAACTGGGCCAATGACTAGCGATTCCCGTGGGGGGTAGACTGTCATCCTTCCTCCCAGCATGGTTGCAGATCACCAATAGTAACTGGGTGCGGAATGTAATATCCACCGGACTAAAGTTGGAGTTCAGTTATGTTCCACGGGATACCTTTAAACCAACTCCCTTAAGATCTTCGCCTCTTGAACAAGCGGCTTTAGAAGCAGAAATCTTGAGCCTGTGCCTGAAAAAAGTCCTGGTGGAGGTTCTGGAATCGGAGAGAGGTTGAGGCTTCTACACTCCCTTGTTCTTGATCCAAAAGCCAGACAAAACATTTAGAACCATTATTAATTTACGTTCCCTCAATGAATTTTTGGTTAATCGCACCTTTAAGATGGAATCCATCAGTTCAACAATAACGATGTTGTTTGCAGGGTGTTTTATGGCAGTCTTGGATTTGAAAGACTCGTACTATCATGTGCCTATCCACGCAGACTTCCAGCAGTTCCTGAGAGTGGCAGTTTCAATGGACGGATTAATCTGTCATTTTCAGTTTAGAGCTCTTCCTTTTGGTCTTTCAGCAGCGCCCCGGGTATTTACGAAGATTGTGGCAGAAATCATGGCTCATTTGCGGGAGGTTGATATCTTGATTATCCTGTACTTAGACGATTTCTTGATTGTGGGGAATTCGGTGGACCTTTGTCTATCCCAGATAGAGAAGGCTAGATCCAGACTAGAGAGCCTCGGATGGATAATAAATTACGAGAAATCCCGATTTCAGCCCCTAAGAGTCCAAAAGTTCCTAGGCTTACTGTTAAATTCAGAAACTCAGCAGTGTCTTCTGCCATCAGATAAATTAGAACATATACAACAGCAGGTACTTTGGGCAGTTGATAAATCCTCCATGACCCTCAGGCAAGTCATGTCTGTTAGGCTCTCTAACCTCATGTATCCCATCAGTCAGGTGGGCACAATTTCACACTAGATCCCTTCAGAGAGACGTCCTAGTTAGTAGCAGGGCCTTAGAGGGTTCGCTACAAGGTCAGGTATCTTTAAGCCCTTTGACTCTTGCATCTTAGATGGTGGCTTGATGACAATAGCTTATCTTCAGGGGTGCCCTGGGTGACGCAGATAACCCGCATAATAACCACAGATGCTAGCCCCTTGGGTTGGGGGGCCCATATGGGGGACATAGTGGTGCAGGGACGTTGGGACTCCGAAACTGAAATTTCATCTAACCAGAGGGAACTGTTGGCGATTGAGTTGGCAGTTAAAAAAAACTCATTATGTACCTACAGGGTCATCATGTGAGGATCCTCTCGGACAACCAGGTAGCAGTAGCCTATGTCAACCACCAAGGTGGAACACGCTCCGAGGCCCTGATGCGGATAACGGAACGTCTTTTTCAGATAGCCGAGGAAAATTTTCAATCTTTAACTGCGCTCCACATCAGAGGGAAAGACAACATGAAAGCAGACTTTCTAAGCCGCAGGGCCCTAAGGCAAGGAGAATGGGCTTTAAACATGAACATTTACAACCTGATTGTCCGCAAATGGGGTCAGCCGGAGGTAGACCTCTTTGCCAGCAAAGAAAACAGAAAAGAAAAAACATTCTGCTCTCTGGACCCCAGGGAAAATCCACTGGCAGTGGATGCCTGCCTAATAAAATGGGACTTCTCTCTGGCATATGCCTTTCCACCATTAAGCCTCTTACCTCTGGTAGTAAGAAAGATCAGGGAAGATCGAGCAAGGGTCATATTAATTGCCCCATTCTAGCCCAGAAGGACCTGGTTCGCATGGTTGAGGACCATGTCAATATGCGATCCCTGGGTACTGCCGAACCTTCTGGATCTCCTCTACCAGGGGCCAGTCAACCACCCGCAAGTAGCGGGACTCCATTTGATGGCCTGGTGTTTGAGAGGGCGCTGTTGGAGAATAGAGGTTTCTCCAAAAATTGAATTGATACCCTCCTGAAAAGCAGGAAGCAAACTACCATAAATATCTATGCTAGAACCTGGAGGCGATTCCTGTCCACCTGAGTTTAATGTCAGGGATGGAATACCCACAAAACAAATTCTAGAATTCCTCCAGAGGGGTCTTGAGTTGTCTTTCCACAAGTACCTTAAAAGTACAGGTTTCAGCCTTGGGGGCCCTATTTACATGTTATATTGCCAGCAACTATTGGGTGGCCAGATTCATCAAACCGGCTACTAGATATAGACCCATACACAGGGATAAATGTATACCATGGGACTTAAATTTAGTCCTTACAGCTATGACAGAGAAGCCATTCGAGCCTCTAGATTCGGCCTCGCTAAAGGTTATATCCCTTAAGACAGTCTTTTTGGTAGCAATAACATCCGCACGTAGGATAAGCGACATACAGGCTCTTTTCAGGTTGCCCCCTTATACAGAATTCTTACAGGATAGAGTAATCCTAAAACCGGACCCAGCATACCTTCCCAAGGTAGCATCACACTTTCACAGGACACAAGAGATAGTTAGTTCGTTCGTTCGTTCTTCCTTCCTAATCCTACCAACCCTAAAGAACAGAAACTTCATGCGTTAGATGTTAAAAGATGCCTACTAAAATATATATCAGCTACTGATCCTTGGAGGAAAGAAAACGCATTATTTTTATCCTTCCAAGGTCATAAGAAAGGGTTTAGAGTATCAAAACGCACGTTAGCAAGGTGGATTAGGGAGGCTATCTCTCTTGCCTACACAGCAGGTGGCGGTCTGGCTCCACAGAATCTGAGGGCGCATTCCACTCGTGCCATGGCGTCATCTTGGGCAGAGAAATCTAGAGTGCCAATTGACCAGATATGTAAGGTGGCCACCTGGTCATCTCCTTCCACCTTTTTCAACCACTATCGGTTAGATATGGGTGCTGCCTCGGATCTCACCTTTGGGCTAAGGGTGCTGCAGGCTGTAATCCCTCCCTAAATTTGTTTACATCTCTGTAAATCTCTCGTGGTGCTGTCATGGGAGTCCGAATAAAGTATTAAGTTACGTACCGGTAACTGTATTTTTCGGAAGCCCATGACTGCACCCTTAGTTCCCTCCCTTGTTCACGTATAGGGGTGCACTCCTTTTAGAAGATTGTATCATGGATTTACCATATGTGGGAGATGGTATAAAATTTGTAAATAGGATCTATAGATTGTATATATTGTATACATGCTGTGCCACTAACCATGGTAGCTTCTCAAGCTCTGTAATCCAACTGATGCGTGGGAGAGGTGCCGCCCTTTTGTATCTGTAGGTTTCCTGTTCCTGAAGGGCGGATCCCCTCTCTCGTGGTGCTGTCATGGGCTTCCAAAAAATACCGTTACCAGTACGTAACTTAATACTTTCCATTCAGGATTTGTGCTGCTTTTAAATACACAGCATGTCAATTCTTTGTGTTTTTGCCATGTTTTTCACCCTCAGACTTCAATTGAGTTAGTAGTTTTTTCTGTGTTTTTTTTTTTTTTTTTTTTTTTTTTTTGCTGAGTTTTTGCTTCCATTTTTATGGACTTCCTATATCTGGTGTTTCCCACGCGGGCACACAAACATCGGTGGCTCTGATCAGTGGTAAAATCGTTACCGCCAGTCAGAGCGCTGCGAGGTCACGCTTTCAGATGTCAGTGTGAGCCCACAGCTGTGACCCACAGTAAAAAGCTTACCACCGGTCACAGGCATCGGCTGAGGAGAGACTATTCCTTCAATCAGCCTGCTGTTGCTGATTACAGCTCGCCTGTGTCCAGACGGCTGCTTTCTACGATACAAGCACAGTGGATAGGATTTATAGAAATTCCATGCCCTCTGTACTTCTATTTTATGTTGCGTAAACTCACCCTCAGCATGGGTTTACAAGCCGCAGCATTTAGGGTATGTGCACACGTTGCGGATTTGGTCCTGCGGATCCGCAGCAGAATCTCATGCAGTTTACAGTACCATTTAAAACTAGGGAAATCCAAAACCGCTGTGCGCATGCTGCGGAAAATTCAGCGCGGAAACGCAGGGGTTTATTCTCTGCAGCATATCAATTCTTTGTGGGGTTTCCACAGCGTTTTTACTCCTATTCCGTTCTAGCAAAAACTGAGACAAAATCCGCACAAAAACCGCAGTGAATCTGAAGTGAAAGGTTCCGCACTGGAAGCCGCAACGTGTGCACTAGGGTGACCGCAAAAAATCGATGTCGGAATTTTGTCCGTCTGGACCCCACAAAACGATTCCCCTTTCCAGATATTGAGAGAGCCAAAATTTGAGCTCGATCAAACGACGTTAACCCGTGCCGCTTGTCGCTCAAAGTTTGAAAAAATCCAATTTGAGGTATTTTAAGATTTAGGTATTTTGCATAGTCTGTTAGACTATAAAGAATGTGACAACAACATTGCAGAAATAGCCCTGACCAAATTTTCGAACCATTTGTGGTATTTGAATGCAGAGTTGGTGGGATTATCGTTTTTTGATCCCACCATTACAGACAATGAAAAGTTGTTAATGGCTAATAAATTGCTCAGTAGCACAGATGAACCATCAGAGCACGCTAGGGTTGTAAATCCAAAAGTTAGGAAAGAAAAATTAAAAGAGGTAGGAAGTAACCGACTTTAACGACCTTCTGACAAAAGATGAAGAACAAAAGCAATATGTCCTGCAAGTTGTAAGCAAATGCCGAGCATTATATTCTGACGTTTCAAAAACTACTTTAACAAAAGCTCTAGAATAGATTAGATAACTATGTAAAATTATCAACTCATGTAGGTTAGCGTGCTCTGATGGTTCATCTGTGCTACTGAGCAATTTATTAGCCATTAACAACTTTTCATTGTCTGTAATGGTGGGATCAAAAAACTATAATCCCACCAACTCTGCATTCAAATACCACAAATGGTTCGAAAATTTGGTCAGGGCTATTTCTGCAATGTTGTTGTCACATTCTTTATAGTCTAACAGACTATGTAAAATACCTAAATCTTAAAATACCTCAATTTGGATTTTTTCAAACTTTGAGCGACGAGCGGCACGGGTTAACGTCGTTTGATCGAGCTCAAATTTTGGCTCTCTCAATATCTGGAAAGGGGAATCGTTTTGTGGGGTCCAGACGAACAAGATTCTGACATTTTTTTCCCCCCCATATGAGATCCGGTCACCCTAGTGTGCACATACCCTTAAACTTCTGTTTTTCCATGGTACATGACGGCACCACGAGAGAGGGGATCCGCCCCACGAGGACAGGAAACCTTCAAGATAAAAGGGGCGGCTCCTCTCTCCGCATCAGTTGGTTTCCTGTCCTCGATGGGGAACCCTCAAGATGAAAAGCTCTTGAAGATTCTGGAAGAAAGAAGAGGAGGCCTGGGTCGGGTGATTACTGGCAGGCACTGGTCTGCTACACCCGTCACCAGGTACCGGTAGTCGCCTCGGGGGCCATATATTCCTATGTCCCCCCTGAGCGAGTGCATGGCCACAGCCCGTGAGGCAGTTGCCCGGGTGAAGTAATGATGCCTCGGAGACCATGGTTCGTGTACCCTCCAAGATGACCAAAACTTGCCCCATAGAAGTCCACGGAGGCCACTTTCCGTGCTCCCTCCCTGTCGACATATAGTGGCCATGCAGCCTGTGAGACACATCGGTGTCAAGGCAGAATTAAAGCTCCACGGAGGCTATGTGGGTACCCTCCCTGTTGAGACAGGCACTACAGAAACGGCCCTGATGAGGAATTACCTGATTTCAGTGGTGGCAGTGGAGATGCTTCACCTGGTAAGGCTGGACTACAGGTATGACGGGCGATAGCGGGGCTCTCCGATCCAGTACCTGTTGTCAGTGGTGGTAGTGCAGTTGCTTCTCCCGGTAAGACCAGTCGGCAGGTTTGACGGGCGACAGCGGGTCTCTCTGATACGGTACACTGAAATAGTGGTGGCAGTGCAAGGTATGGCTGACAAACTGCGCTATAAGAGAGCTGCTCGGGAGGTCCATGGCGGAACACTGAGAACAGACCGCAAGTACGCACGGGAAGCATTCCAGGCGCATACCGGAAGTGACCCCTGACGCGCACCAGAAGTGAAGGGTGCACGGGTCAGGGGAACGCGCATCGCCTGGTGCGTGCTTCAGCCGTGCTTACGCCTGAAGGGAGCATGGGCACTGGAGGAGAGCACGCACTGGATGTGATTGCCGGGTGTGTGCATAGGCCAGCTATAGTGCGCAGGCGTGGGGGCATAACCAGGAAGCGGATAGGCAACAGGAAGTGCTGGCAGGCATCACCACACCATTGTTTGGTTAGATGTGACTGCTCTCATCACAAAACAGCAGCAGTTAAGCAGTTTATAAAATGGAGAGCCCTTCGCCAGAGCACTTGCAGCTGCACCAGGAGGCGAAGGAGAGGCGGTTGCGCTCAGAGGAGAAGAGCCAGACACGCTGCAGCAGCAGTGGGAGCCACTCGGGCAGCACACGGACGGATCGTCGCCGCAAAAAGGAGGGGTCCCTAGTCTCTTTGGGAGACAGTGAGAAGACCAGTCAGCCTCCAGATCCGGTATCCGTTCTGTGAAGCGTCCTAGTGGTGAGTGAACTTCGAGAAAGTCCAGCACTCTAATGTCTGTTCTCTTTCTCTCTCTCTTGTCTCCTCTCTCCCCTATTTTACATACATTGGCGGGGTGGAGTATAGGAGGTCCCTAAGAAGAGTAGGGAAAAAAAAAAAAAAAAAAATAATGTCCTTTATGCAATAGTCCCTTAGGAGCATCCTGGAATAAAAGATTGTGCCAGGATTGTATTAACAAGACAATATCGGAAGAGACACCCTCATTCTCTGACAGTCTGAGATCCCTAATTCAAACAGAGGTTTGCAAATCAGTGAGTACATTACAATCAGCGGATACGGATAGCTGGTAGATGAGCGAGCAAAAAAGACAGCTCAGGAACTCATGTTTAGTGGACTACAAAAGGAAGAAAAAAAAAAAAACGTAGAGCCTTCCCTATTAATGAACAACTGGAAGGACTCATAAAACGGGAATGGGAAAATCCAGAGAAGTCCCAGATAATTCCCTAAAAAGGAGGTACCCCTTTGAGGAAGAGGCATCCTCATCCTGGGATAGAGCTCCAAAAATTGATGTAGTGATATCAAAACTCGCCAGGAAATCCTCCCTACCCTTTGAGGATTTAGGTTCTCTAAAAGAACCTCTGGACTGAAAGACAGACAATTGTCTTAAGATGGCCTGGGAGGTCTCGGCTGGGGCACTAAGGCCCGCCATCACGGCCACTTTTGTGGCTAGGTCCCTGAAAATATGGGTGGAAAACCTGGAAAACCAGCTAGAGCAAAGAGAGGAATCTATTCTGGAAGCATTACTGGCCATCAGAGCAGCGGCATTCTTTCTTGCTGAGGCTTCAGGAGTTTCAGCCAGGCTAGCAGCAAAGTCAGCGGCCTTAACCAATGTAGGGCGCCGGGCAGTATGCTCAAATGCTGGCCGGGGGACATTCAGGCAAGGATGAAACTCTGCTTTCTGCCATGTGAGGGAAATTTCCTGTTTGGACCGCCATTGGATGACGTGTTGGAGAAAGCCGGCGACAAAAAGAAGAGTTTCCCAAAACAGCCATTTCAGGCCTTTTGGCGCTCCTTTCAGAAGGGCCGAAAATTCAAAAGACAGCAGTACAGGGATCGAGACAGAAACAATTCTGACAAGCGAGCCAGAGGTGGGAGAGGCTTCTATTTCGGCAAGCCCTCCAAAGACACCAAAAAACCCCTCCCAGTGACGGTCCTTTTCAGGTGGGGGGAGGATCTCATCCAGTACCTGGATCCGACAAATAGTAGGGTCTGGTCTGGAATTAAGATTTCACCACTGGCCGCCACGAAGATATATGCAGACTCCAGTACAGTCATCTCAAGAAAAACAAGAAAAGCAGGTCCTGGAAGAAATTCCGGAAAAAGAGAAGGAAGGTTTTTACTCCCCCCTATTTCTTATAAAAAAGCCAGACAATTCCTGGAGGACGATTATAAAATTGAAAGGCCTCAACAAATATCTGATAGTTCCATCATTCAAGATGGAAGCGATAAGGTCAGTGGTGAAGCTCCTTTATCCTCAGTGCTACATGGCAGTCCTGGATCTCAAGGATGCTTACTATCATGTCACGATCCGGCAACAAGACCGCAAATATCTTAGAGTGGCGGTTCAGATAAGGTCTCAGTGGCGTCACTTTCAATACAGGGCTCTTCCCTTTGGTGTAGCGATAGCTTCCCCGAGTCTTCACAAAATTAATTGCAGAGGTCACAGCCCATCTCAGGGAAAAAGACACTCTGGTGATACCATATCTGGACGACTTCTTGATAGTGGGAAGAAATTTCTCTCACTGTCAAGAACAAGTCAAAATAGTGATGGAGACACTACAGACCCTGGGTTGGCAACTGAACCTCAAAAAATCTAAACTGGTACCAGCAATGATCCAAAATTTTTTTGGGCCTAACATTGGACTCGGTGGTACAGGAGTGTCGCCTCCCAGAGGAGAAAAAAGAGATCAAAAATCTAATCATGGCAACATTAAAAAAAAAAAAACTCTGAGAAGGGCCATGTCAGTGTTGGGGTCCCTAACTTCCTGCATACCAGCAGTAAAATGGGCACAGTTTCACACAAGAGAACTTCAGTGGTGTGTTCTACAAAACGACCTGAGGCTTTAGGGGCAGTTAGAGCAGAAGCTCACCCTCCCGGACCCTGTACTCCAGTCACTCAAGTGGTGGTTACAGATAGAGTCCTCTCCAAGAGGAGTGCCCTGGACATACACAGCCTCCAGAGTAGTCACAACGGACGCCAGTCCATGGGGCTGGGGAGCCCATCTAGACACACGGTGGCTCCAGGATCCCTGGCTCCAGGAGGAAAGAAATTATCCTCAAACGAGTGGGAGCTACTAGCCATCGAAAGAGCGCTGGAGGGATTGTTGACACACCTAAGAGGACATCATGTGAGAGTCCTATCAGACAACCGTACAGCAGTCGCATATGTGAACCACCAGGGGGGCACCCGTTCTCGGTCCCTGATGCGAATAGCAAAAAGGATCATGAATCTAGCAGAACACCAGTTCTTTTCATCATCGGCCCTGCATATTCGAGGCGTAGACAACCTGAAGGCAGACTTTCTGAGCAGGAACCACCTGAGGCAAGGAGAATGGCGCCTAAGATAGTCCATTTTTCAACGGATTGTGCATATGTGGGGGAAACCCATCATAGATCTCTTCGCCTCAAAAACCAACAAGAAGGTTCAAAAATTCTGCTCCCTAAGTCCAGCAGACTGGCCGTTGGCAGTAGACGCCTTCAGGATAAAGTGGACACCAGGTCTCATGTATGCCTTCCCTTCAGTGTGCCTCATTCCAGCAGTTCTGAGGAAGATCAGGGAGGACCAAGCCAGAGTAATTATGATAGCTCCCTTTTGGCCAAAAAGACCGTGGTTCTACTGGCTGAGAGTGATGTCGGTGGCGGACCCATGGGTGCTCCCAGAGGACCACGACCTGCTAACACAGGGTCCCTTCAGTTATCCTCGGAAGTCCAGGCTGTATTTGACAGCCTGGAATTTGAAAGGTCATTGTTAGCGAAAAAAGGTTTCTCAGCGGGGTTAATATCCACCTTACTCAGTAGCAGAAAACCAGTGACTACAAAAATTTATGGAAGGATATGGAGAAAATTTTTATCTACCTCAGGCCCGATACAGGAGGGATAAGTACTGATAGGGGCAGTACTGGAGTTTCTGCAGAAGGGCTTAGAGTTGGGGTTAGCTGGCAGCACCCTCAAAGTTCACGTTTCAGCCCTGGCAGACTTATTCAACTATGACCTGGCAAACAATAGATGGGTGGCCAGATTTATCCGGGCCTGTACTAGAGCTGACTCTGTCCCGTCTCCTATGCCTCCTCCCTGGGATCTAGATTTGGTTCTATCATCTCTGACAGAGAGTCCATTTGAACCACTAAACGCAACATCAGATAAAGTGTTAACTTTAAAGACAGCTTTATTAGTGGCACTCACATCGGCCCGTACGGTTGGGGACTTACACTCACTATCAGCAGACCCGCAATACACTCAGGTCATGGACAATAGAGTTGTGTTAAAATTAGACCCAGCATACCTCCCTAAGGTAGTGTCGAAATTCCACAGGGCTGAGGAGATAGTCCTACCATCTTTTTGTCCTAACCCCGGTAAACAGAAGGAGGAGAGACTTCATTGCTTAGACGTTAGGAGATGTATCCTACAGTATTTAGAAATGACAAGACCTTGGAGAAAACAGAGGGCCTTATTTGTCTCATACCAGGGGGCAAGAAAAGGCCTTAAAGCCTCTAAGCAGACTATAGCTAGATGGGTGAGAGATGCCATCATGTTAGCATATAGTAGTGCAGGCAGGGCTGTTCCAGAGGGCCTAAAAGCCCACTCCACGAGGGCCATGGCAACGTCCTGGGTGGAGAGAGCTGACTTCTCCATCGACCAAATCTGTAAGGCGGCCACTTGGTCCTCTCCATCTACCTTTTTCAGACGTTACAGATTAGACCTATCTGCTACCTCTGATCTCACATTTGGGAGAAGAGTGTTACAGGCAGTGATCCCCCCCTAAAGAGAATACAAATCTCTGTAACTCTCTCGTGGTGCCGTCATGTACCATGGAAAAACACTGGTATTACATACCTGGTAATGTGTTTTTTCATGAGACATGACGGCACCCTTATATTCCCGCCCTATTTGATCACGTCATTAGTTGGGTGGATTGTTAGTATTATACACTCCCTTGGTGTTGGAAATTTAGCAGTATAAAATATGTACTATTTATGTGTCCACTAACCTGCGGAGTTCCTCTCGTGCTCTGTAAAACAACTGATGCGGAGAGAGGAGCCGCCCCTTTTATCTTGAAGGTTTCCTGTCCTCGTGGGGCGGATCCCCTCTCTCGTGGTGCCGTCATGTCTCATGAAAAAACACATTACCAGGTATGTAATACCCGTGTTTCAAAGACGTTCATTTCCACAACAGAAATTTCCACAATTGAATGCGGTAAATCTGCATGGTTCAATGAACACATGTGAATTGAACTCGGCGTTTAGGACGCAGCAAAAGTTATTATTTTTCCTGATCATGGGCACGTACGTAGCCTTGCTGTTTGGTTACAGCCTATTCATTCTGTGAATGCCCCCACATAGGCTGGTGACGACGTGGGACGTCGCTTTAACTCTTGGATTTCCATGGAACCTGAGGTGAGTATATTGGGTTAAGTTAAATAATTAAGTCTGTTTCATTTCATATAGTATTTTATTCTTGATGTGTTTTAATGCTTTACTTACAGGTAATGACGGTACCTGGATGACACTTCTTCATTACCAAACCTAGGGCTTGGTGTCAGTGACAGTTGCTGACTAATCTCATTACCCTGATGCCACAGCCCAGGCTCTTCCCTGTGCCCTGTTGCTAAGTGCAAGAATTGCTGGTCTCACTCATTGGTGCCAAACAGCTTCCCACCTTGTCACTCCGGTCTATTATATTGGAGAACTGCGTCACACAAGGCACCTTACCTGGTGCTCTTTGGACCCGTCCTCAATATAACACTTCCTCTTCTGGTTCTGCTTGAGCAATAGATGAGTCTCCTCACAAATGGTGCACACCACTGAAGAATCTAATCTTCCATTGTACATTTGGAATATGTGCACACGATCCGTAAATGCTGCAGGTTGAACGCTGTGTACTTCTGCAGCGTCCAACCCACAACGGCAAGATGTTAAAGCATAGTGGATGGTGAAATCCCATGCTCACTACACATCCAGATGCTCGCGGAGATGGGACATGCAGAGCGTCTCTCCAGACCGCAGCATGTATACGTCTCTTGCGGAGACTCAAATCATTGCAAGAGAAACTTCACTAGAGAATGTATTGGAAGTGGTTAATCCGCACGGTTCAGTGAACACCTGCAGGTTCACCTACATTCAATAAACTGCAGCGCTTTGGATGCAGCAAATATGCGCTACGTCCAAAGCGGTGCTGCTTCCGCGCCAGGCCTCACACTTACTGCATACTACTCTCCAGTTAGAATTTAAAAGAATGGGGGATTCTACTTCCGATTAGCGGTTCAGGTGTGGTCATGTTCCTTTTTGGCTAGAAAATCAAAATGATTATGCATAAGAATTCTCTCTCCTCAAAGACCTGCTTGTGGGGTATTGTACAAGTTGTTCAGGAAATTGACAAGCAACAGTTTAATTTTAGTTTTTTGTTTTTGCTGTGCTAGTAAGGTTTTAGAAGTTGGATCAAACACCACCACTAGATCACTCAGGTCATCAAATGCACATGTGGACAAAGTTGTTTGTACCATTCTGTTAAAGAACCACTCAAAATGGTCACAGAAATAACTTTTAAATTTGTCAGTTTAATTTACTAAATATCATCTAATGACTATTGGATCAACTTTTTTTTTTTTTTTTGTCCATGTATATATCCATTTTTATAAAATGTTATACATATCCAGAAAATGTGCTCATGCATTTGTAAGTCTCATTTGCTGGATTGCTACGTCTCCAACTGCTGTCCCTGACTTTCCCATACTATCAAACACTTAATCCTTTAATCATAGGGCCTTTCAGATATTTATTTGATTCTGAATTTATAGTTGGGATAATGAAACTGGGTGCAACTGGATTTGTCTTTCTGACATACTGTTGTAATGTTCTTGTATATCAAGTTCCCTTGTTTGTTTTTCTATCCTGTAATTTGCCACTATTTGCATATTAATCAGTTAATTATTCTAGATGGATTTCTGCCTTAAAAGGGTTTTGCTATCTCCAAGATTCTATCCGAATGTAGTAGGTGTAGTTATATTAGCAAGTCAGAACTAGTCTACATTTCTAATTGGCATAATATTACACATAGGATCTTGGAGATGGGAAGATCACTTAAGTTTCAAACTTACAGCTAGAAATCTTAAGTGTTTCCGTATTTGTGTTGTGTGGTTTTTACTTTTAACTTAGTTTTTTTTAGTTTAAGATATGTGAAGTCAAACAGTTTTTAAAGTTTGTGGCTAGTTTTATAAATGATAGTTTAAAATTTTGTTGCAGTTAGACCTGGCAAAAAACATACAATGTTTGTCATAATTTAAAGGGAACCTGTCATATCCCCAAACTATTAATATGCATATAAACCCATATCTACAGATTAAGTGTGTTTTAAAGCTGTGTGGCCGCCACACTGAAAATCCCAGCTACCAGGAGGTAATTCACTTTCTCTCCCAGATGACTCCTACTTTGTCATAGAGGCACGGCCAGTACAGCTTCAGTCACCGCGCAGTACATGGAGCAGCGGCTTTAACTGTGCCTTGGCACTGACTGACAAGTGGCTTAGCGCTGATTGTGCACTGTAGAGCCAGCTGTCAGTCACTGCTGTCAGTGTGGTTAAAGCCATAGCTTGCTGTGTACTAAATGGTGACTGAAGCCTTGCTGGTTCACATCTGACTGAAAGTTGGAGGCAGCCAGGAGGAATAATTTTCATTTCCTTCTGGTAGCTGGGCTCTCAGTGCAGCATCTCCGTATCGGAAGGTTAATCATGTTCTAAAGTTGTGGAGTCCAGCTGCATGCTAACAGTGCTGAGGGAGATAACATGACAGGTTTCCTTAACAATTATGACGTAAGGAAAACTACATGTGTACATTTTGCATTTAAATCTCTAGTGACAGATTCACTTTGCCGCTACATTATGCTGCTCTCAAGGTGGCAGAGTCCCTGATTCCAGTTATATCATTTACTGTGCTAATTGATAAAAACAGTGATTTTATCAAAATATCTATTGTGGGTCTACAGTTCTCTGAATGTTGAGCTCTGTATAACACTGTCCACACCACTGGCAGCTTTCTGCCCATGTACACGGCTGCCAATTGGTGGGGATGGGAATACAGAGCTCATGAATAGGGATGGGCATACCCCTAGATGTTCAAGTTTGGCCGAACAGTGTAAAAAAAAAAAAAAAAAAAAGCGCGGGGACCTCCTATTCTTGATAACCACCCTTGCTGGCAGCTGAGGTTTGCAGCCTGTAGCTGACAGATTTACCTGGCTGGTTATGAAAAATACAGGGAGACCCACGCAATTTTTTTTTTTATATTTTTTTTTTTTTTTTTTTTTTTAGCGCAGGCGCTGGTTGATGAATACTAGGGTGACCGGATCTCATATGGGGGGGAAAAAATGTCAGAATCTTGTTCGTCTGAACCCCACAAAACGATTCCCCTTTCCAGATATTGAGAGAGCCAAAATTTGAGCTCGATCAAACGACGTTAACCCGTGCCGCTCGTCGCTCAAAGTTTGAAAAAATCCAAATTGAGGTATTTTAAGATTTAGGTATTTTACATAGTCTGTTAGACTATAAAGAATGTGACAACAACATTGCAGAAATAGCCCTGACCAAATTTTCGAACCATTTGTGGTATTTGAATGCAGAGTTGGTGGGATTATCGTTTTTTGATCCCACCATTACAGACACTGAAAAGTTGTTAATGGCTAATAAATTGCTCAGTAGCCCAGATGAACCATCAGAGCACGCTAACCTACATGAGTTGATAATTTTACATAGTTATCTAATCTATTCTAGAGCTTTTGTTAAAGTAGTTTTTGAAACGTCAGAATATAATGCTTGGCATTTGCTTACAACTTGCAGGACATATTGCTTTTGTTCTTCTTCTTTTGTCAGAAGGTCGTTAAAGTCGGTTACTTCCTACCTCTTTTAATTTTTCTTTCCTAACTTTTGGATTTACAACCCTAGCGTGCTCTGATGGTTCATCTGTGCTACTGAGCAATTTATTAGCCATTAACAACTTTTCATTGTCTGTAATGGTGGGATCAAAAAACGATAATCCCACTAACTCTGCATTCAAATACCACAAATGGTTCGAAAATTTGGTCAGGGCTATTTCTGCAATGTTGTTGTCACATTCTTTATAGTCTAACAGACTATGCAAAATACCTAAATCTTAAAATACCTCAATTTGGTTTTTTTCAAACTTTGAGCGACGAGCGGCACGGGTTAACGTCGTTTGATCGAGCTCAAATTTTGGCTATCTCAATATCTGGAAAGGGGAATCGTTTTGTGGGGTCCAGACGGACAAAATTCCGACATCGATTTTTTGCGGTCACCCTAATGAATACTCTCAGCCACTCCTGCTCTCACTGTTATTAGCAGGAGCAGTAGTCCCATCAGCAAACACCAGTGACCGAAGGTAAACTTCATACCTCCAATCTAACACTATCATTTGACAGCGTGGGTACTGCGGCTGTCTGGCTGGTGGAAATGATTTTACTGCTGATCAGAAGCAGTGTTCGTTGCACTGTCAAACACCCGTTGTTCAGGGGGCTGTACCCAAACACACGGACTCCCTCGTTTGCCCATCTCTAATCGTGAAGGATTGTCTAGCTGGCAGTTAGAAAGTTAACTAGTCCTCTAGTGATCTCCTGATTTAAAAGATATATGTATATTATAATTTTATATTATATTTAATTTTATATAATATATTTTTCTCAATTACACTAGGCAAACCAGTTAGTAATATATAAACAGGTACTTCTCTCAAAATTAGAATATCAAAAAGTAAATTTTTTCAGTTCTTCAATACAAAACGTGAAACTCGTATTGTCATTACAAACAGTGATCTATTTCAAGTGTTTATTTCTGTTTATATTGATGATTATGGCTCACAGCCAATGAGAACCCAAAAGTCATTATCTCAGTAATTAGAATACTTTGACAGCAACTTGAAAAAATTATTTTAAAATCTGAAATGTATGTTCAGTAAATGCACTCAATACTTGGTCGGGACTCCCAGTATTTTTAATGTGTGAATTTTCTTTTCTTTTTTTGTTGTTGTGGCTCTTTAAATACTGTCACTTCAGACTTGAAGCTGTGGGCAACGCTAAGGGACAGTGCTGTTCAGCTGCGTATGGAAGAATCTGGTGTGGCCAGTCTGCCCCCAATAACAGTTCACCAGTTGTTTGAAGAAACCGTTCACAATTACGGTGATTATGTTGCCCTTGCATCTAAGGAGGGAGAACAATGGAGTAAACTCACATATAAGCAATATTATGAGCAGTGCAGACTAGCTGCTAAAGGCTTCATTAAGGTAAGTAGCAAAATGTTTAAAGTTTTTTTTTTTCTTTTTTAATCCCCTTTGGTGGTGGGTCTCCGTGTGAGTGTTTATAATGTGAGGATGAATTGGACTCGGGAGCTGAGGCTGCTCAGTTGGCTGTGGGTGACTGCATAGATTACAGGTGCTTCAATACTGTTATCAATGGTAGCACCAGTTGTGGGTGTTTATTCCCTAGATGCCACTTTTTATTTATTTATTTTTTTGGTCTCCCTGTTCACCCCTCCTACATATCTCTCCGATAGTGATGTGTGATAAAAAAAAAAGGCAACATGTACATTTGGTATCCCACCACAGAACAAAGGGGGGAAAAAACAAATTTGAGCCCCCAAAGAAATAGTTTTTTTTTATTTCCTTTTTATTCAAATCTTCAAAAATTAAAAAGTCTGTGTCCTTAAATCCTTAGTGTTAACTTGTTCAGAGCTTTATTTTTCTTTTTCCCATTTTTCTAGTTGGGTTTGGAGCGATACCATGGAGTTGGCATTCTGGGATTCAACTCTGCTGAGTGGTTCATAGCTGATATAGGCGCTATACTTGCTGGGTAAGTTCAGATATTCAAAGGGGTATTTACCAGCCCAGTATGTAGTATAGTTTTTCTGATTAGCCATGTTGCTTACTCTATGTACAGGACATTGCAGTAGCTAAGGTATCCATGCTTACGACCACTCGGCGATTTGGATATCTATGATTGCAATCACTATCAACTAAGCTACTGTAGTGCACTGCACATGGAGCAAGATATAGCAAATCAAAACGACTATACTACATTTCTGAATGGAGGCATTTGCTGAGATTACACATACTACATATTGGGATAGGATCTTGAGGATTGGAATACCCCTTTAATTATGAAATTGTATTTTTAAATTTACAGTGAAAGTCTGTGTTCACACATTGCGTTTTTTTGCGTTTTCGCTGTGTTTTTAACTCGCGATTTTTGCCGCGAAAACCCAAAAAAAGCATCCCATGCAATCCTATTGGATTCCGCAATGCTGTGCTAATGCTGCGGATTTTCCCGTGGTGGAATCGCATCGCAGAAAAATACGCGGCATGCTCATTATTTTGCGCAATCGCGGCGATTCCGCCCACATAGGAATGCATTGTTCTGCTTACTTCCCGCATGTGGCTGTGCTCACCATGCAAAAAGTAAGCAGAACATTTGAGGATGGTACCCACGGTCCGGAGGAGAACAGACTGTCCTCCGGGCTCTGGGTACCATATCCCTGTAAAAAATAGAATAAAAAATGGTGTTATATTCCCCTTCCGGCGTCCCGTGCAGCCTTCCCGGGCCTCAGCAACGCTTCCGTTCCCAGTAATGCCTTGCGAGACCTCTGATGACGTTGCGGCTCGCGATACTGTAGCGGTCCCTATTCCTCGCGAGATCGCTACATTATCGCGAAACCGCGACGTCATCAAAGGTCTCGCAAGGCATTTCTGGGAACGGAAGCGTTGCTGAGGCCCGGGAAGGCTGCACGGGACGCCGGAAGCTTTTTTTATTTTTAACTTTATATCTTTTACTATTGATGTATAGGCAGCCTCCATAGTAAAAAGTTGGTCACACTCGTCAATCAGTTCTCCAAGCAATGCTACAGATGGCTTGGAGAACGCTAGCATTCTGCAAGCTAATTACACTTGCAAATCGCTAGTTTTTCCGCGGGAAAATCACGGGAATTTAAAATGCGATTTTCCCGTGGAATGGAATTCTCTCTGTAACTTCCGCGAGAGTTCCGCTACACGTGCACATAGCCAAAAAGCTGGAAATATGTCTTTGCTTTTTCTCTTGGATATACTTAAAGATAAAACTGATACCACTGTGGTTTGCAAAAATAATTGCTTACCAAACTTGATCCTTAACTAAAGAAAAATTAATCTTTTTTTTTTTTTTTTTTTTTTTTTTTTATAAAAAACTGCAGCTAAAGACAGCTGACTTTACTAAATGGATTAACAACAGTGCCCTTAAAGGTTTGTGCCCATGATCAGGAACTGCTGTGGGTTTCACGCTGCGTATTTATGCAGTGCCAAACCCTCAGCGGCAGATGTTACAGCATAGTGAATGGGAAATCCCATGTCCACTGTGCGTGCATAGTCATCTGCAGACACTGATGCTAGTCTCCAACAGAAATTACGTCAATATAAATGCATTGAATGTGGTAAGTCCACACGGTTCAGTGAACACATGTGGTTTTACCGGTGTTCAATAAACAGCAGCGCTTTGGATGCAGCCAACATGTGCTGCGTCCAAGCGCTGCTAATTCCGGATCGTGGGCACTCTTACACTTCCTAATGTCCGAAGTTTGGACCAGAGTTGTGCCATTAAGTAGGGTCCTCTAGCCTGTGCTATGAAATCCCACAAGACTCTGCGTCCCTCTCCACTGTAGCTATCTAGCTTGTTAATAACACTATCTCACACTTTGAAAAAAAACAAATGTAGCTGCTTCAGTAAAGGTATGTGTACAGTAGTATTTGCAGCAGAAACTTCTGAACCAAAAAAGTCTCTTCACAGGAGAGACTCTGTAAAAAAAATTTGTTGTTGACCCTTTGATTTACTTTTGTGTTTGTTGCTTTTTTTTATTTTGTTTTCCAGGACATACACCTGACAGCACCATGGAGGACGTCCCCTCCTCCTTACAGGGACAGGAAAAGCACACGAGAGGTTAAAAGGTCATGTCCCACCCCCTCTCCCTCAGTGTTTTTTCTGTCTCTGCACGGAGGGGCTCAGGGGATCGTGCGGCCAGTCCAATCCTTCCCCTGTCAAGAGGTCCCGGGGCCGAAACTCCCCGAGGGGAAGTCCCTCTGCTCCAAAGGCCAGGAGCAGGACGACGCTCCTGGAGGGAGCCGTTCCTCCCTGTGGGAGGCTCTCGGCTCCAGGATACACCGCCATAGCAGGCGAAGGCCGGCTCCCCGTAGGCGGCTGGCCGGGCGGGCACCAACAGAGAAACAGCGCGGTTGGCGCAGGCTGCGGCTCCAGCAGTCCGCCATAGTAGGCGGAGGTCGGCTCCTCGTAGGCGGCTGGCCGGGCGGGCACCGACAAACGGCGCGGTCGGCGCAGGCTGCGGCTCCAGGTCGGCTCCCCGCAGGCGGCTGGCCGAGCGGGCACCAGCGTTAGATCAGCGTGGTCGGGCGCAGGCAGTGGAGGAGGCGGCCTATCATGAGAGTTCGCATCATGTCTGGTGACGTCGCCCGCCGGGTTTGAATTCCAACGCGCGCTCCAGAGGCCCACATCACTCTGGAAGCACAGATCGCGCAGGATGGAAGGAAACGCTCTGGCAGGTGGAGGGGTAAATGCGCCTGGCGCAGACCACCCTCCCCACACCCATTTCCGTAGCCCGGGACTGAGACGGTTACCCCATCTTGTATTATTAGGATAAGGGAACCCCAGCAGAATCCCCCTCTGGGGCGAAGGACCCGGCTAAAGCCACCTCAAAGTCGGTCCGATGCCCCGTATGCAGGGTAAAGCTGCCAGACACCTATAACAAGACCCTATGCGGGCCCTGTACCTCTAGGGTCGTAGGCGAGGAACAACCATCCCTCCTTTCTGAGATGAGATCATTGATAAGGGAGGAAGTCCAGGCCTCTAGATCCAGCCTCGCACGACGTCAGTCCCCCAGCCCAAGGCTGAGCCGCAAGCGCCCAAGGTGGGAAGCAGATCCAGTTTCGGAAGCAAGCCCTAGCGAGGAGTCCCACTTCCTTGATTCAGATCAGGAGGAAGAAGGCGAGATCCCGGGGGATAGACAGGACCAGGGCAGGAAGTACCTGTTCAGACTGGAGGACACGGACGAATTGGTCCTAGCAGTCAGAAATACTATGCAAATGGAGGAAATCCCTACACCGCAGTCCAGACAGGACTTAATGTTTGGAGGACTGGTGGCTCGGAGACAGGTTGTGTTCCCCGTAAGCGAGCACATCAAGACGATGGTCCAGGAGGAGTGGAAAGAGGCAGAACGTCGGTTGATACTCTCCCGAGACTTTAAGAATAGACTGCCTTTTGATCCCGACGAAACACGGGCATGGGACGAAGTCCCTAAAATAGACGTTCCAGTAGCCAAGGTTACCAGAAGACGGCCATCCCATTTGAGGACTCGTCAAGTCTCCGAGACCCGATGGATAGGAAGGCGGACGTCTTGTTAAAAAGAACATGGGGGACGTCAGCGGCTCTTATTAGGGCCAACATAGCAGCCACCTCGGTGGCCAGGTCTATGTTTTTGTGTATGGGGCAGTTGGAGGAGCACCTAACCAACAAGACCCCTAGATCAGAGATCCTAGCATCACTTCCCCTTATGAAATCGGCCACGGCGTTCCTATCGGATACGTCGGCGGAGTCAGTGAGGTTTGCAGCCAGAAACAGCTCCCTCTCTATTGCAGCCCGAAGAGCAGTCTGGCTTAAATCCTGGTCGGGAGATAACGCCTCTAAAACAAAGCTACGTGCTATCCCCTTCTCGGGCCTGAGGGTATTTGGTCCAGCCTTAGATAACATTCTAGAGCAAGTGTCCGATAAAAATAAAGGGTTCCCAGAGGAATAACCCAAGCGGCCCCAGTCCTTTCGGAGAGACTCGTTCTCTAGGAGACAGACAGACAGACTTCAGGGGTCAGGCTAGGTCCAATAGAGGCTCCTATAGGAGCTCCTACAGTCAAGGTGGGAGGAACAAGGGTTCCCTGTTCACATCAATATCCAGATCCAGGAGGCAATGACGCCATAGGTATTGGGGGGAGACTGCGCCACTTCGCAGCAAACTGGTCCCAAATTACCCACAATCAGTGGGTCCTCAGAACCATCGCGGAGGGCTACAGTATAGAGCTCTAATCTCCTCCCCCCGACAGATATGTAGCCCCCACCGTTGTCCTGGCGGACTCCGTAATGTGGGCGGATCTTCAGGACATGGTCAACTCAAAAGTTATAGTACCAGTTCCCCCGACAGAGGAAGAGGGCATTACTCTTCCCTGTTCTCGATCGCAAAACCATTTGGCAAGGCCCGTACCATCATAAACCTGAAACCACTAAATACCTGGGTCAGGTACAAGAGATTCCGGATGGAATCAATTCAATCCGCAATACAATACTCCTAATAGACAGGGACGCAGTTATGTGCTCCCTAGACCTAAAGAAGGCATACTATCAGGTCCCTATACATCCCTCATCCCAGAGGCTACTAAGGTTTGCGGTCAGTTTACCAGCCTGGACCTGCCACTTCCAGTTTCAGTGCCTTCCATTTGAGTTGGCTTCAGCTCCCAGAATCTTTACAAAGCTGGTGGTGGAGATGGTAGCCTACCTGAGGGATCAAGGTATCGTGATCATTCCATATCTAGATGACTTCCTACTGGTGGCAAGGTCAGAAGAAGCGCTCAATCGAGACATAAACAGAGCAACGACCGTAATGGAGTCCCTTGGCTGGGTGATCAATTGGACGAAGTCGGACCTCAGGCCAGAGACAAAGTATTCCTCGGAGTCCTTCTAGACTCGGCCAGCAGAATATCCCGGCTACCCGAGAGGTAGCAGAAGACTATTCAGGCCAGGGTCGGAGACCTGTTGGAGCGGCAAGGCTCCATAAGAGAGGCAATGGACGTTTTGGGCCTCATGACGGCCTGCATTCCATGTGTCCGATGGGCGCAGTTCCACTCGAGATCATTACAGAGGGAGATCCTCGCAAAGTGGGACAGAAGGCAGACGTTGCTCGACAAACCCCTATGGCTGCCAGAACGGGTGAAAGAGTCCTTACGGTGGTGGACACAGCCCAGAAAGGGAAGATGGCCAGTAGACATCAGGACCAGAGCCTCCAATTTCAGAGAGCTCTACGCGGTCTGGGAAGCGCTGCGGTGAAACCAGGCGGCACTACGGAATCGTCACGTTCGCATATTATCCGACAATGTAACGGCAGTGGCATTCCTGAAGCACCAGGGAGGGCCCAGACATCAACCACTGCAGGCCCTGGCGAGAAGAATATTCGCTTGGGCAGAACGAACAGTCCGATCAGTAACCGCAGTGCACTTAGAAGGTTCCCAGAACGAAGTAGCAGACTACTTGAGCAGACAACAGATCCACCCGACAGAGTGGGAACTGAACGGGCAAATTTTCAACCATCTGTCAGCGTTGGGGGACCCCCCAGTATAGATCTATTCGCACGCCGAAAGAACGCAAAGGTTCCCAGATTCTACTCCTTGAATCCGGCGGACCATCCGGAGGCCGTAGACTCCCTGAGCCAGACTTGGGGAGAACCCCTCTCTTATGCGGTCCCACCACTGGCTCTCATACCGGCAGTGCTCAGGAAGATACGTGAGGACCACGCCAGAGTGATGTTGATCGTCCCATACTGGCCGAGGAGAAGCTGGTTTTCCCTGCTAGGAGCCATGGCAGTAGGAAATCCAGTCGAACTCTCTCTGTGGAAGGACATCATTCACCAGGGCCCGATCCACCACCCGAACCCAGCAAGACTCCACCTATCGGCTTGGATCCTGAGAGGGACATCCTGAAGGTTGTCGGATCAGGTCTTATCCACCCTACAGGCCAGTAGGAAGCCGGTGACATCCGCAATCTATCGAAAGATATGGAAAAGATTGTCTGGAGGGTGGCAGGTCCGATCTCGTGGCAGGCACCCCTGACCTTCCTAGCATACTAAAGTTTTTTCAGTCAGGGTTTAATAAAGGCCTTAAGCCCAGCACTCTAAAAGTCCAGATTTCGGCCTTGAGTGCCTTCTTCGATTACCAGTTAGCTTCCCATCCCTGGGTAATAAGATTCATAAGAGCCACGCAGCGCCTGCGCCCCACGATTAGGCAGCTCACCCCGCCTTGGGACCTGGGCCTGGTACTCAGGTTTCTCTGTACAGACCCCTATGCCCCCAGCGAGAAAATAACAATCTCTTCTCTTACTCGTAAGACGGCCTTCCTGGTAGCCATTACTACTGCCAAAAGAATAGGGGAGATCCAGGCCCTGTCCACTAAGGACCCATATCTCCAGATAAGAGACGACTGTATAATCTTAAGATTGGACCCGGCATTTATCCCAAAGGTAGCCTCTTCTAAAAATATAAACCAGGAGATAGTGTTACCATCTTTCTGCGATAATCCCCGTAATAAAAAGGAAGAGCGTCTTCACTCACTGGATGTGAGGCGCGCAGTCCTAGACTATCTTAAGGCCACCAATAGTTGGTGCATTGACCCAAATCTGTTAATCCTTTTCGGGGGAAAAAATAAGGGGAAAAAAGCCTCTAAGGCGTCCATCGCACGATGGATTACCTCAGTAATATCTGACGCCTACCAAGCCGAAGGCGCCAGTCCGCCAAATTCCGTAAAGGCCCACTCTACGAGGGCAGTATCGGCCTCATGGGCCGAACGGGCGGGGGCCTCGGTCGATCAAATCTGTAGAGCAGCAACCTGGGCCAATCTTAATACATTCTGTAAGCACTATAAGCTTGATGTGTTATCTGGTCAACAGACCGCATTTGGGAGAAAAGTTCTCCAGGCGGTAATCCCACCCTGAGGAGGTGCTTTGGTACTCTCCATGGTGCTGTCAGGTGGACGTCCTGGAAAATAGGTATTAGACCTACCGGTAATGATGTTTCCAGGAGTCCATCCTGACAGCATGGGTAGTTCCCTCCTTATTTGTTATCTTATGATTATTTCTTGTCATATGCTGTAATATGATTGTTTCATTAAAGTGTAACTTGCATCATCCACGTTGTGGTACTTGTTAAATCACTGAGGGAGAGGGGGTGGGACATGACCTTTTAACCTCTCGTGTGCTTTTCCTGTCCCTGTAAGGAGGAGGGGGACGTCCTCCATGGTGCTGTCAGGATGGACTCCTGGAAACATCATTACCGTTAGGTCTAATACCTATTTTTCACCATTTGAATGGGTGTAAAACTCAAATTTGCAACATGTTGATTCTTTGAGCAGTTTTTGTACTGCTTCAAATCTGCAAGGAAGCAATAAGCAGCATGTGCTTGACATTTCATAAACCCAATTCATTTTGCTGGAAATTTCTGCTTTAAATAACCTTTTCACAGCACGTGCCATACAGTATATGTATGAATCAGGTCTGAAGTGGGTGGTGGTTGTGTTACAGTAAGGACCCGTCTCTAAGACTATGTTCCCAATATGAGCTTTTGGTGAGGTTTTGACGCTGCAGAATGCACGTATTTAATTAAATTGGGTTACTTGCATTTTTAATGTGTTTGTCTTTTTGATGTGTCCTGCTTTGACAGCTTTATTGCCATACTTGGGTGCAGATCACATAATTTTTGATGGGTTTCAACGCTTGTGAGCTTTTTACCTACAGAGTTTCCTCATCTAATGCAAGTCTATGGGGAAATTTTGCACAGCAAACTCTGTGCTCCCCCAAGGGAAATGGACATGCTGCGGATTTGAAATTGTGGGAACGTAGCCTTATCTGTTAATCTGACAGTATCCATGAACGTGCGTCTGCATTGATGCAAGTCATTCCATGCGCCCTTGACGGGATTGCAGGTCTCAATGGGTGCTGTGACAGCCGGGTTATTTGCTGTAGAGCCCTGTGCTTATCATTATGGAGCTCTTTTGAAACCTGCCTGTGATGAGGCTTGAAAGGAGACTGTGTTTTTTTATTTATTTATTTATATGCAGTGATGCTGTGACATCGTTGTATATCGGGAAAGCATTCACATGATCGCAGTTTCAAGACCATTAAAAACCATTAAAAACAGTACAAGAATGTAATAAAAAAAATAGAAGAAAGCATGAGTTCAAATCACTCCTTTTTCCCACATTAAAAATATTAGAATTAAACCTATTTATCACCAAGTTTAGAAAAATCTAATCTATCAAAATTATAAAAATGATTGACCTTATCAGTAAACATCAACAACAAATAGTGCCAAAATACTATTGTACTGGTCTCTGCAATTCCACCAAAAATGTTGTAACAAGTGATCAAAACATATCTATCCCAACATGATAGAAATAAAAATTCTCGCCACGCAAAAAATAAGCTATCGCACAGCTCCATTAAACAAAAAATAAGTGTTACGGGTTTTGGAAAATGGCGATGCAACACCAATATTTTTTTTGAGGTAACAAGTGTACACTGGCGCTTCCTGGTCTATAAGCTATGGATAATAGGGGGTTAACTGCTGCTGGTATATACTGGGTCTGTGCTTACCCAGAAGTGTAATAAAATGAATAAATGAAAAAAGAATATACCTGCGCAAGTGGGGTTATCCAGAGTACGAATCAGACCAGTCCTGCCTTGCTGGTAGCGAACACACCAGGATGAACTCTATGCGGTGGTGGGCGTGCCACAACGGTGTGAGTCGGGGCTGTGACGCTAAAGAAAAGTCACCCCAATAGGCGATGTGGTTGGGTGATCTCCAACGCTGACAGCCGCTGAAGATGGAGAAGAGTGGCGGCGCGCTCCGGCCGAGAGGCGCCGCCAGTACACAGCAGCTGTGGCGTGGAGGGGAGGGAGGCGAGGCTAGGTGACGTCACCGGGGAAGGAAGGGAGCGTGTGCAGGCCAAACTAGAAGCCAACGCGTTTCTAAGGTCTACGGACCTTCTTCGTCAAGGCTGTCAAACTCTGCTGCATCTATCCCTATATATGGCCCAAAAGCCACCCCCCCTTTTCTCCCCACCCACCACCTGAAAGGGAAAAGGATTTCAATGTATGCTACACTTGCTACCAACCAAAATAAGTGGCAAATACATCAAAAGCCCATATATTAAGAGTGTAATATGAATTAAAAACAACTTTTATTGAAATAAAAATAAAAACTATTATAAAACTATACATATAAATTAGGGAATTGATAGATGTATAAAAAAGTGTACTATCTATTAGCACAACTGAATCTTAAGAGTATATGCAAATCTATAAAAAAAAATTAAATTTTTTAAAAAATTTATTAAAAGGCAAAGTACTAGTTGAACTACAAAACGAGTTAAAATAAATAAATTTGTGACTAGATGGTAATTTAGGACTTATCATGAGAAAGCATGTAGTTCAACCTCATGGTTGAGGCCCCTAGGGGCCAAACAGTCCAGAGTGAAAATCCACTTTGTTTCAACCCGGGACATTTGCCCCAAGTAGTCACCACCTCTAACGTTTCTACGTACCACTTGGATACCACAAAAAAATGCTCCCTTAGTAGATCTATTGTGGCATTCCTTAAAGTGTCTAGAGAGGGGGTGACCAAAGAAACCTTTCTCAATATTGTTAAAGTGTTCTTTAATCCGGTCCATTAGTCTTCGTTTGGTGTGACCAATATAGATTTTATCACACGGGCACCTAATTAGATAAATGACTCCAGTGGTAAAACAATTGATGGTGTCATTAATCCTGAACACTGACTTATTACGAGGATTGGTGAAAGTAGTCTGTATTGTTTTCCTAAAATTGGTACGGATGCAGCAGGAGCATGTACCACAGGGTGTAAAGCCCTTGGTATGCTCCCCTGATGATTTATATACGGATGATTTGATGGTGGGAGCTACTAAGTTGCCCACCGTTTGAGCTTTCCTAAACACAAATCTCGGGTGTTTAGGCAAAAAATCACCTATTATTTTATCACCTTGAAGAATAAACCAATATTTACGGATAATGCTCGTGAATTCTTTATATCCGTGATGATATTGGGTGATAATAGGTAGCTGGTTTATTTGATCGGTTATATTGAGTGGATTAACACCAGTAAGGTCTGTTTTATGGATTAGAGCATGCCTAGATAATACTTCGACCTCCTTTCTCGCTGCATGAAGTTTATCTGCAGGATAACCTTTAGCAAGAAATTGTTCAGTTAAATTCATGGCTTCAGTAGTGTATTCTTGCACCTTGGAGCAGTTACGTCTTAATCGCATAAATTGCCCCTTTGGAATATTTAGGAGCCATATTGGTAAGTCACAACTGTTGATGTCAATAAAACTATTCGCATCAACTTCTTTGTGGTAGCACTTAGTGTGTAAACTGTGCCCCTCCACATAAATTTCGAGATCTAGAAAGTGAATGTTGGATGTACTGGTGGTAGCAGTAAACTCCAATCCAAACACATTACGGTTTAAATTTAAAATAAAGGCCTCTAGGTCCCCAGGAGGCCCCTTCCAAATAAATAAAACGTCATCAATAAAACGACGCCACATGAGTAAGTCAGATCGAAGTTGTCCCGATTGGAAAATAAGTCTCCTCCCACTTGGCTACCTATAAATTTGCGTAGCTGGGCGCAAAACGTGTGCCCATAGCAGTACCCCACGTTTGTAGGTAAAATCGATCCTCATACAAAAAATAATTATGCGTAAGAATGAAAAAAATACTCTCTACAAAAAAGTTGACCTGAATATCCGTATATTGGGCTGATTTCTCTAAGAAGTATCTAGCTGCTCCGCAACCTTTTTGATGGTCAATCACTGTATATAAGGATTTAATGTCAAGAGTCCCAAGAATGTATCCATTTTGCCACTGGATGTTTTCCAAAGTTTGAATTGTGTGGCTGGTATCTTTGAGATAGGCTGGCACCAAGGGCATGCATTTCTGTAGATGCATATCCACATAATGAGATAAATTGGAAGTTAGACAATTGATCCCGGAAATTATGGGTCTTCCTGGGGGATGTAATTTATCTTTGTGGAGTTTTGGAATATGGTAAAATAAGGATATACTGGGGGGATCTGTTAGTAATATATTGAAATTCCTTTTTATTTAGTAGACCCTGGGCTTTGCCCCGTTCAGTTAGTATGCTTAAATTCTTGACATACCGGGCCGTGGGATCACCATTCAATTTCCTATAGGTGACCGTATCCCCCAGTAATCTTAAAGATTCTTGGTGATATGTGCTATAGTCGAATATTACAATGCCCCCCCCCCTTATCGTCAGGTCGTATTATGATATTGTTGTTTCTTTGGAGATCCGTTATGGATTTACGTTCCTGTGCGTTCAAATTATGGGGTAAGAATTTGTTGTTCTTTTTCTTAATATGTCTAATGTCCATGGTAACCATAGTTTCAAAGGTGCAGAATGCACTGGAATATTCTTGGATAGGATTAAATTTTGTGGGGTTGGCTAAATTGGTGTGAACAAACTGGGATACATCGGATTGATTTGCATAAGCGGCAATTGGCCCTTTCTTCAAAAAATACTTTTTAATGGCCAAATTATGCAAAAAATTTTTAAGGCTAATGTAGAGATTAAAGGGGTTGGCCGTAGCCGTAGGGGCAAATTTTAAGCCCTTTCTAAGTAGGGATTCTTCATGGGGAGTTAGGATGTGGGAACTCAAATTAAATATTGTTTGAGAGTCTGAAATTGTAGGTTATTTTCTTTTTGGCGAGTTTCCCACCCCTCTTACCCCTTTTGGTCCTATGGTTTTTGCCCGAAAAAAATCCCGGTTTAATAAATGGGTAGGTCCTTTACTCTTTTTAGATATTTGGATTGAGGGTCCCTTTCTGAGAATATGGCTAGTAGTCTGATTCTTATCGGGACGTGCATACTTGGGTATAGTAGCTTGTATCGATCGCTTGGATAAGTTATTTGAATTCATTTTTAATTGTCTGGTTTCTGTTCTGGGATTGGAGATAAGAGTTTCTTCCGTAGCCATACATGTGTCAGTATAAGTGCTGGGGGATATCCCATCGGCCCATATATTAGGAGTTTCCCCATCACCTTCCATATCTGTTAGAGGGTGAAATCTATTAGAGATTGGAAGAGGGGGTTTCCTCGTGAACAGACCTAGAATGTAACGGACCTGGTTCGATATAGGGGGTTGTGTGGGTCTCAACTGGCACTGCAGATGCAATGCTGTTCAATGGTGAGGTTACACTTAGATTCATTGAACAATCCCGTTTCCTATGATGTATTGAAACCGGAGTATATTGTGTAGAACTGGTATTGGTGTATACTGAAAAAACGAGTAAATTATCTGGGGTGGTGCATGATGGGGTAATATTATATTCATCAAGCACCAAAAATTGCCCCGATTGGCGTTGAGTACCTATATGATGTGGTGGGGCGAAAAAAAGAATCAGAATAGCTTTCGCTAGGTACGTTATCTCTTCGAAATTTTTTTATTTTTTTGGAGATAATTTCTCTTTCCCTGTTCTATAATCTAGAAACAATGTTTGTAACTAGGGTTTGAAGATCTGAGAGGTGGTTATATTTATCAAGTTGTTCTAATAATTTCTCCACCTGGCGGCTTGTTTTCTCTAGATTTGTGGTCCGTTTATTGATCACAAATTTAAGGGTTTTAAGGGAGAAATTAGATAACCTGGTATCCCATTCCTGTTGGATATGTGGATCCCCAAAATCACCCGCTAAAGACTTGTAGATAATTAACCCCTTAGGGACGATTTTAGCTTGTGCATATTTTTCCAATGTAACCACCTCCCAAAGGTCTCTTTTTCCCTTCACCCATGACAGCACCACATGAGAGAGAGGGATCCGCCCCGCCAGGACAGGAACCTACTGAGACATAAGGGGCGGCACCTCTCCCCCGCTTCAGTTGGGTTCCTGTCCTGGAAGGAATCCCACTGTGGCGGTGCCTGTCATGGGCGAAGAGAAAGAAGACCCAGGCCCGTCCCGGCGCGGGAAGAACAGGTAGCTTACCTGTAGCGCCGGCCGTCGGGTCCTGGAAGCGCAGTCCCCGGGGTCCCTGGGGCTCCGGGTTCGTGCGGGCGTGGATGGGATCCCGGTGGCTCCGGGAAGCCCCCACCGCGCCGCCCTCCCCTCGCGCACGCCGCATCTCGATCCCCGTGGCAGGGGAGAGACGCTGGCGTCTTCCGGCCGCTGACGTCAGCGGCGCTTGGAATGCTGGGTGCGCCGGCTGACGTCAGCAGAAGGCGACGGTGTAATGGCGCCGGGTGCGACGCCGGCCGGCTTTCTGAAGCGCTGGGCCGGCGGTCGCAGGGGGGAGGGGAGGAAGACGCTCACCAGGCGGAGGCATGCAAATTAAAAGGGGAAGACAGCGGTAGATCGGCGGTGCAAGATGGAGTCCGAGCAGGAACGTTCAGCGTCCCTGCCTCCCTCACAGCCCTCTGGCAGAAAGCATGGAAGCCATTCAAGCAGCAGTCGCCCCAGCCGCAGGTCGGGGCACTCCTCAAGGTCCAAAGAGCGCGGGTCAGGTGCTCCGACGCAGCCTCCAAATCCGGTACCCTTGATTACGGGTGGTGAGTGATCTTCGTGAATGTCAGCAGTTTATTAATAGGGGGTTTTTCTATTGTATGCTTCACCCTGTAGGAAAGGCCCAGAAAAGCAGGAAGCAAGAAGAACAATAGGGATTGTGCTATATGTAAATCTCCCCTAGCAAGAGACTGGCAAAAAGATCTCTGTGCTTCGTGCATTCAGCGAACTATGGCGGAGGAAGCGCCTAGTTTCGCAGCCAATCTAACATCTGCCCTCAGGTCAGAAATGGAAGGCTCAATTAAGTCCTTATTGAAAAAAGGGAAAAAAAGCAGGAAGGATTTCCCTAGTTCCCCCTCAGATTCCGCGTCAGTATCATCTCAGGCGGAAAAATCATCCTCCTCAGACTCCTCAGATAGTGACACAGGGGGTAAGCCATGTTTCCCTGTAGAAGATACAGATGCCCTCCTAAAGGCCATTAGAACCACAATGGGCCTACAGGAAGAAAGGGCGGCTAAAACCCTAGAGGACGTCATGTTTGGGGGGCTTCAGGAGAGGAAAAAACGAACCTTTCCAGTAAACGCGAAAATCCAGGCGCTTATTGAGAAGGAGTGGAAAAAGCCTGAAAAATCGGGGGCCCTTCCATCCGCTTCTAAGAGGCGATACCCCTTTGAATACAAGGATACGGAAATATGGGACAAAGTCCCAAAAATAGATGCAGCGGTGTCCAGGTCTTCCAAAAGGTCGGCCCTGCCCTTGGAAGACGCAGGGGTTCTTAGAGACCCGCTAGACAAAAAAGCGGACTCATATTTGAGGCACGCATGGGAAGCAACAGCAGGAGGTCTTAAGCCGGCGATAGCGGGCACCTGCACGGCACGCTCCCTCATGATCTGGCTGCAGCAGTTAGAAGAGAAGCTGGCGTCAAGGGTCCCAAGAGAGAAGATCTTATCAGACATGTATCTCTTGCACGGGGCAGCGGCTTTTCTGGCAGATACCTCGGCGGACTCTATGCGATTAACAGCCAGAGCAGCGTCACTATCAAATGCTGCTAGACGCGCGTTATGGCTTAAAGGCTGTCCGGGTGACCTTCAGTCCAAGGCCAAATTGTGCTCTCTCCCCTGCGATGGCCGATTCCTGTTCGGCAAAAACTTGGACGATATTCTGGAGAAAGCAGGCAATAAGAAAAAAGGCTTCCCCAGATTCCCTATGGATCAGAGGAGACAGCCCTTTCGGAGGGGAAGATTCAATAGAGGACGTCCTCCCGCTGACAGGAGAAGATGGAAGGATAAAAAGAAGAAAGAATCAGGGTTTATGTTTGGTGGAGGCACCTCCACCTCCAAAAAGTCACCACAGTGACGCCAGTATTCCAGTAGGAGTGAGATTGGCACTCTTTTTCCAGGCCTGGGAAAAGATCTCCTCCAACACCTGGATTCTGAGCATCCTAAAAGAAGGCCTGAAAATCCCCTTTATTCGTCAGCCAAAATCCGTGGTCGTCATCACACCTATCAGGAAGATGACCGAAGAACAACTGGCCTTAGAAACAGAAATCCTGAGCCTGATAGACAAGCGGGTACTGTCCGAGGTGCCACGCTTACAGGAAGGAAAGGGGTTTTATTCGCCCCTTTTCCTAATAAAAAAACCGGATCAGTCATTCAGGACAATCATAAATCTCAGACGCCTCAATCTATGGATAAAGAACCCGACCTTCAAGATGGAATCAGTAACTACGGCAGTGAAGCTGCTACATCAAGATTGCTTCATGGCCGTAGTCGATTTAAAGGATGCGTATTACCACATCCCTATCCATCCAGATTACCAGAAATACCTGAGGGTAGCGCTTTATATTCAGGGCACACTAAGGCACTTTCAGTTCAGGGCTCTTCCGTTTGGCATATCCATAGCCCCGAGGGTCTTCACCAAGGTCATAGCGGAAGTGACAGCCTTTCTCCAGATTCACGATACGGTCATAATACCATACCTGGACGATTTTCTTATAGTGGGCAGTTCAGAGGACCACTGTACAGCGCAGCTGACTCAGGTGATCAACACCTTGCAAGAGTTAGGGTGGATAGTCAATTTCAAAAAATCAAAATTACAACCCCTAAAGAAACAACCTTCCTAGGATTTATACTGGACTCAGAAAGGCAAGAGTGTCTGCTCCCAGAGTCCAAGATAGAGAAGGTGCAAAATCTGGCCTTGGCGGGCCGAAACCAACCATGTATGACATTAAGAAAAGCAATGTCCCTGCTAGGTACCCTAACATCCTGTATTCCGGCGGTCAGGTGGGCTCAGTTTCACACCCGGCAACTCCAGGGGGAGATACTAAGAGCACAAAGATCGCTAAGAGGGCGTTTGGAAGGAAAGCTGGAGCTTTCCTTAAAAACCAGAGACTCTCTCAACTGGTGGTTGAACGAGACAAATCTGACCTTAGGAATACCATGGGACAGACAGGCGACAGATATAATTTTAACAGATGCAAGCTCCTCGGGGTGGGGGGCACACCTAAGGGGCCTCATAGGTCAGGGTTCCTGGACACCTCAAGAAAGGAAGGCATCCTCCAACCTGAGAGAACTGTGGGCAGTGGGCAAGGCCCTAAACCACTTCATTCCGCTACTCCAGGGTCAAGATGTACGCATCATGTCAGACAACAAGGTAGCAGTGGCATACATCAACCACCAAGGAGGGACAAGATCACACTCCTTAATGGAAGCAGCAACAAACATTCTGAGCAGGGCAGAGGATCACCTACACTCCGTGACAGCCCTACACATAAAAGGGGCAGAAAACATAGAGGCAGATTTCCTGAGTCGCAATACCCTGAGGCAAGGAGAATGGGCACTAAACCGATCCATTTTTCAAAAGTTAATTCAGCTTTGGGGGGAACCGGTGATAGACCTCTTTGCAAACAAGCACAACAGGCAAACAGAAAGGTTCTGTTCTCTAAACCCAAGGGAAAACCCATGGGCAGTGGACTCATTGCACATCCAGTGGAACTTCAGACTGGCTTACGCGTTCCCCCCAGTGGCTCTGATCCCGACTGTGGTAAGAAAAATCAGAAACGATCAAGCCAGGGTGATTCTAATAGCTCCATTTTGGCCAAAAAGGCCCTGGTTCGCTCTGCTACGAAAGATGTCCCTCTCCGATCCTTGGGTTCTGCCAGAAATCCCGGACCTACTAGTTCAGGGTCCAATATTACACGCTCAGGTCAAAGGATTCCATCTGACGGCGTGGAATTTGAAAGGTCGCTTTTAATAGATAGGGGGTTCTCCCCTGGGCTGGTGGCCACTCTGCAAAAAAAGCAGGAAACCGGTGACTACTAACATCTACGGCAGAACATGGGATAAGTTCCTACAGTTCTTGGGTAAGCCGTTAGGGAAAGAACCTCCGATTAGTGACATCCTAGAGTTCTTACAATCTGGGTTGCAGATGGGGTTAGCAGTAAACACTCTTAAGGTTCAGGTGTCGGCACTAGGGGTGCTCTACAATTGCAAACTGGCATCAGATAGGTGGATAGCCAGATTTATTAAATCCTGCCATAGAGCTAGACCTATTCCAATACCTAGAATAGCCCCCTGGGATTTAAACCTGGTGTTAGAAGCCCTTACAAAAGAACCGTATGAGCCATTACATCAGCTACCCCTAAAGTTTTTGACCCTAAAAACGATCCTGTTAGTAGCCCTCACATCAGCCCGCAGGATAAGCGACTTACAGGCTCTCTCAGTAAATCCTCCTTATACGCAAGTCTTTCAGGATAGTGTTAAGAACAGACCCCAGTTATCTGCCCAAGGTAGTGTCAGATTTCCATCGGGGTCAGGAAATTGTTCTTCCATCCTTTTGCGAAAATCCAAAAAATCTGGGGGAGGAAAAATTCCATAGTCTGGATGTTAAAAGAGCTCTTGTAGAATATATATCTGCCACTAGCCAGTGGAGGAGGTCACAGTCCCTATTCGTAGCTTTTCAGGGTGCCAGGAAAGGCTATGGGGTTTCAAAAGGGACTATTGCTAGATGGATCAGGGAAGCCATTAGTGTAGCCTATTCAGCTAGTGGTATCCCGATTCCTGACGGCATCAAGGCTCATTCCACCAGAGCCGTGGCGACCTCCTGGGCTGAAAAGGCAGAGGTATCAATCGAACAAATTTGTAAGGCCGCTACCTGGGCCTCACCTTCAACCTTCTTTAAGCACTATAGATTAAATCTATCCTCCTCTGCTGACTTAACCTTTGGTAGAAGGGTGCTGCAAGCGGTGGTCCCTCCCTAAGGTGTTTCGAAGTCTCCAAAAATCTCTCATGTGGTGCTGTCATGGGTGAAGGGAAAACCACCATGGTTACTTACCGGTAGCCGGTTTTTCCGGAACCCATGACAGCACCCGTACATTCCCCCCCTTTTTCACTGTATGGTGTGCACAATTAGTAGGGTGTTTTGAGTGTTGTGGTGTTGGATAAACATGTAACTAACCGGGAAGTCCTCTCAATGCTCTGTAACCCAACTGAAGCGGGGGAGAGGTGCCGCCCCTTATGTCTCAGTAGGTTCCTGTCCTGGCGGGGCGGATCCCTCTCTCTCATGTGGTGCTGTCATGGGTTCCGGAAAAACTGGCTACCGGTAAGTAACCATGGTGGTATTTCCACAAACAAGAGTTTCTCTAAAGATTTGAGTAGGGTACGTGCTTGGTGATCCATGGTAGTGATATCCGGATCCACCAAGAATTGTTCTTTGACACTAGAAAAACGATGATCTATCTAGTTTTAAAGCGTTAATGGCCATGGGAGCTGCCTAAGTGTATAAGCACAGAACTGAAATTAAAATGAGGTAACAAGTGTACACTGGCGCTTCCTGGTCTATAAGCTATGGATAATAGGGGGTTAACTGCTGCTGGTATATACTGGGTCTGTGCTTACCCAGAAGTGTAATAAAACGAATAAATGAAAAAAGAATATACCTGCGCAAGTGGGGGTATCCAGAGTATGAATCAGACCACAGTCCTGCCTTGCTGGTAGCGAAGTGGCGAACACACCGGGATGAACTCTATGCGGTGGTGGGTGTGCCACAGCGGTGTGAGTCGGGGATGTGACGCTAAAGAAAAGTCGCCCCAATAGGCGATGTGGTTGGGTGATCTCCAACGCTGACAGCCGCTGAAGATCGAGAAGAGTGACGGCGCGCTCCGGCCGAGAGGCGCCGCCAGTACACAGCAGCTGTGGCGTGGAGGGGAGGGAGGGAGGCGAGGCTAGGTGACGTCACCGGGGAAGGAAGGGAGCGTGTGCAGGCCAAACTAGAAGCCAACGCGTTTCTAAGGTCTACGGACCTTCTTCGTCAGGGCTGTCAAACTCTGCTGCATCTATCCCTATATATGGCCCAAAAGCCACCCCCCCTTTTCTCCCCACCCACCACCTGAAAGGGAAAAGGATTTCAATGTATGCTACACCTGCTACCAATCAAAATAAGTGGCAAATACATCAAGAGCCCATATATTAAGAGTGTAATATGAATTAAAAACAACTTTTATTGAAATAAAAATAAAAACTATTATAAAACTATACATATAAATTAGGGAATTGATAGATGTATAAAAGTGTACTATCTATTAGCACAACTGAATCTTAAGAGTATATGCAAATCTATAAAAACAGTTGTCACTTACCAATATGGCTCCTAAATATTCCAAAGGGGCAATTTATGCGATTAAGACGTAACTGCTCCAAGGTGCAAGAATACACTACTGAAGCCTGAATTTAACTGAACAATTTCTTGCTAAAGGTTATCCTGCAGATAAACTTCATGCAGCGAGAAAGGAGGTCGAAGTATTATCTAGGCATGCTCTAATCCATAAAACAGACCTTACTGGTGTTAATCCACTCAATATAACCGATCAAATAAACCAGCTACCTATTATCCTACCCTACCCGCGCCCTCCGTTCTGCTGATGACCTGAGGTTAGTATCCTCAATAGTCAGAACCTCCCACTCCCGTCTCCAAGACTTTACACGTGCCGCGCCAATTCTTTGGAATGCACTTCCCAGGTCAATACGATTAGTCCCCAATCCCCACAATTTTAAGCGTGTCCTGAAAACGCATTTATTCAGACTGGCCTATCGCCTCAACACATTAACCTAACCTATCCCTGTGTGGCAGAGCCAAAAGTTTTACCATAACCAGGTTCCCAGCATCATGTTCCCACATGCTTTATGCATCCATTAGCCCTCTGTGTCTGTACTGTTACACACTTAACATTATGGCTGGTCCATACAATCAGAGTAACTGTTACCACCCACCTTTCGTGTCTCCCTCTTTCCTCATAGACTGTAAGCTTGCGAGCAGGGCCCTCACTCCTCTTGGTATTTGTTATAATCTACTGTATGTGATTATTGTTATGCTGTAATGTCTATTGTCTGTACAAATCCCCTCTGAAATGTAAAGTGCTGCGGAATATGTCGGCGCTATAAAAATAAAATTTATTATTATTATTATTATCACCCAATATCATCACGGATATAAAGAATTCACAAGCATTATCCGTAAATATTGGTTTATTCTTCAAGGTGATAAAATAATAGGTGATTTTTTTGCCTAAACACCCGAGATTTGTGTTTAGGAAAGCTCAAACAGTGGGCAACTTAGTAGCTCCCACCATCAAATCATCCGTATATAAATCATCAGGGGAGCATACCAAGGGCTTTACACCCTGTGGTACATGCTCCTGCTGCATCCGTACCAATTTTAGGAAAACAATACAGACTACTTTCACCAATCCTCGTAATAAGTCAGTGTTCAGGATTAATGACACCATCAATTGTTTTACCACTGGAGTCATTTATCTAATTAGGTGCCCGTGTGATAAAATCTATATTGGTCGCACCAAACGAAGACTAATGGACCGGATTAAAGAACACTTTAACAATATTGAGAAAGGTTTCTTTGGTCACCCCCTCTCTAGACACTTTAAGGAATGCCACAATAGATCTACTAAGGGAGCATTTTTTTGTGGTATCCAAGTGGTACGTAGAAACGTTAGAGGTGGTGACTACTTGGGGCAAATGTCCCGGGTTGAAACAAAGTGGATTTTCACTCTGGACTGTTTGGCCCCTAGGGGCCTCAACCATGAGGTTGAACTACATGCTTTCTCATGATAAGTCCTAAATTACCATCTAGTCACAAATTTATTTATTTTAACTCATTTTGTAGTTCAACTAGTACTTTGCCTTTTTAATAAATTTTTTAAAAAAATTTTTTATAAATTTTTTATAGATTTGCATATACTCTTAAGATTCAGTTGTGCTAATAGATAGTACACTTTTGTATACATCTATCAATTCCCTAATTTATATGTATAGTTTTATAATAGTTTTTATTTTTATTTCAATAAAAGTTGTTTTTAATTCATATTACACTCTTAATATATGGGCTCTTGATGTATTTGCCACTTATTTTGGTTGGTAGCAGGTGTAGCATACATTGAAATCCTTTTCCCTTTCAGGTGGTGGGTGGGGAGCAAAGGGGGGGTGGCTTTTGGGCCATATATAGGGATAGATGCAGCAGAGTTTGACAGCCCTGACAAAGAAGGTCCGTAGACCTTAGAAACGCGTTTGCTTCTAGTTTGGCCTGCACACGCTCCCTTCCTTCCCCGGTGACGTCACCTAGCCTCGCCTCGCCTCCCTCCCCCTCCACGCCACAGCTGCTGTGTACTGGCGGCGCCTCTCGGCCGGAGCGCGCCGCCACTCTTCTCCATCTTCAGCGGCTGTCAGCGTTGGAGATCACCCAACCACATCGCCTATTGGGGCGACTTTTCTTTAGTGTCACATCCCCGACTCACACCGTTGTGGCACGCCCACCACCGCATAGAGTTCATCCCGGTGTGTTCGCTACCAGCAAGGCAGGACTGTGGTCTGATTCGTACTCTGGATAACCCCACTTGCGCAGGTATATTCTTTTTTCACCAATATTTTTTTGCCAGTTTTTTTTTTTTTCTATTTACTAAATTTAAAAAAAGGGACATATTGTGGATATTTAAAAAAACATCTACGTGCTGCAGTAAAAGCCAACTGGTAAATTCACATTCAGCGAATGTCAAATGGTTAACTTATCATGCAGCTTGATGTTAACGTTGTTTGCTCAATGTATCTTTGCGTAAGCTGATGTGTCCAGACTGGTAAAACTAGTTCTTTCGCTACTGATCAATTTATTGCATCCTTTGGTTCTAGAGGATTTGCTGTGGGCATCTACACCACAAATTCTGCAGAGGCTTGTCATTATGTGGCAGAAAACTGTGAGGCTAACATACTGGTGGTAGAAAATCACAAGCAACTGCAAAAAATATTACAGGTAAGTTGTGACTGAATTCTCCAATTGCTGCTATATATACTTAATCTTCAGCTTTCTGATTATTGATGTGCTTTACATTCAGATAACTTGGACAGCGGTGTCAGCTGGTAAGAGTTTCTTGGATTCCATTAGACATTTTAAGTTTTTTTTTTTACTCTGTGTATACCGCTGTAGCAATAGAAATCCTGTATTTCTCATCCAAGGAACCCAGCTAACATTACAATTTTTAGTACTAAAAATGTAATAGTGCACTTTCTGCAATTTTCCATGTAACACAAGTGTTGCATCTTAAATCGTCTTGTGACTTTCAGGTTCAGGACCAGTTGCCACATTTGAAAGCCATTATACAGTACAAAGATGAGCTAAAGGAGAAGAGGGCAAACCTATACACGGTATGTATGCAAACCTTATCTGTGGTGTGAGGACAGTGCCCATACCTTGATCTAAATGTAACGTATTATTCAAATTTGTGCACACTAGCAATTTGGTAAGTCGAGATTTATACTGCAAAATATTTGCTTTAGTCACAACTGATAAGGAAAATGGGTAAACCAATCACTGATTCATCACACCAGAGTGATGAATTTAAGATTATATTTAAATTTGTGTTTACTACTTGAACATTTATCTTCCACATTTTGAAAGTGACCCAGGGTCGTCTTCTCTGATTATTCAGTCTTTCCTATGTAAGACTTGGTTTGTTCTTGTGCCGATGATCAAGTCCGTATGATCCTTTAACAACTTATGTTGATCCATTCGGCATAAAATGATCTTTCACTTTATCAATATGTGTTTTGCCTAATTTGCCAATATTATCAGAGGACTGGCAGCTAATAAAAGCAGGCAGTGTCCCCTGATGTATGGCATGACATCCCAGAAGGGAGGTGGAGCAGCTCCAGCGTCACACTGAATTGCAGTTAAGCCCCCGTTATACACGGCGAGATCGCTAGCGATATCGCTGAAGCGACAACGATTTTGTGACGCAACAGCGACATCGCTAGCGATCTCGTGAAGTGACACGCGGAAACGAGCGGCTCCCTGCTGCGATGTCGCTGATCGTGCGCGAACGTTCAGGATCATTTTTTGATCGCTGGCGTCACGCTGACCAGCATGCATCACTGTGTTTGACGCCCCTTAACGACGAGCGACCTCGTTGGCGACTCCGAACTCGTATAGATAGCGCTGAAGGACGCCTATTCAAAGTCTGAATCACTATTAGACTGTGTGTGACACGGTACCAACGATCGCCGTGGTCGTTGGTGACATCGCTGATCGCTGATGCGTCGTTATGAAGATCGGCCTGTATGACTGCTTACTAGCGATGCACAAACGATCTTAGCCAGATCGTATCGTTGTCAGAATCGTTGGTGCGTCGCTACGTGTAACGGTACCCTTACTGTGATGGGAAACGCTATGAATGTTATCTTTAGTTTATAAGGTCTTGTCAATTAGAATTAATTCTATCTCCCCGGAGGGCCCCATCACACATAGCGACTCCCCAGCGATCCCGACCATGATATGAACTTGTCAGGATCGCTAGTGTGTTGCTACATGATCGCTGGTGAGCTGCCAAACAGGCAGCTTCACCAGCGATCAGGACAGCGACACGCAGGTAACAAGCGACGTACGTCGCTTTGTTACTCACAGTGTACGTTAAGATACCAGCGCGCTGGTAACCAAGGTAAACATCGGGTTTCTAAGCGCCGCATGGCGCTTAGAAACCCGATGTTTACCTTGGTTACCAGCTCGCTGATCGCTGGTCTCCTGCCTGTCACACACAGCGATACGGGAGACCAGCGATCAAAAAAAAGTTCAGGCCATTCCTGCACGATCAGCGATACCCGGCAGGGGGGCCGGTCGCTGATAAGTGTTACACACAGCGATCTCGCTGGTGAGATAGCTGTTGCTTCACAAAACTTGTGACTCAGCAGCAATCTCGCTAGCGAGATAGCTGTGTGTGACGGGGGCTTAAGCCTTTAAAAGCCCAGTCTTGTGAATGGGTGATATTCTCCTAACCTCTTCCAGCCAAAGCAGATGGGGGTTCTATGGCTAGATCTTTAAAAGTGAGTTAAAAAAAAGTTGGAGAGAAAAATAAACTTGGTCTCGCATAGTAAAGCTGAGCAAAATCTTGTGATATTTCCTATATCCTCAACCTACACTTTTGAGATGGAAAACACTCTAACACTATCAATCTTTATTTTGAAATAAAAATAAATTGAGATGGGTGAGTGGTGGTTTTTTGTAGGGTTTTTTTTATCATTTCATTATATGGAAGGGCAGTTGCAAAGATGCTTAAAGGGGTATTCCCATTTCCAGGACCCTGTCTCAATATGTAGTAGGTGTAGTAGTAATATTAGCGAATCGAAAAAACTATACATTTCCAATTGGAGAAATTTGCCATCTTTCCTTATGTCGATGTGTTGCAGGACCTTTAGGTTTTCATGGTTACGACCACTGATATAGTGACAGTGTAGCTAGCTAGATGCTAGTGGTTGTAACCATAGATACCAAAGGTCCTGCAATGCCTGGACATGAGGAAAGATAGTGAATCAGAAAAACTATACTACATTTCTAATTGGAGGGATTTGTTTTTTGTTAAAAATAATGATCTGTTTTAATGTCCCTTTTATCTCTGCAGTGGGCTGAATTCATGGAGCTGGGAAAAAATGTCCCAGATGTTCAACTAGACCAAATAATTTCTTCCCAGAAGCCTAACCAGTGCTGCACACTGATTTACACATCAGGAACCACAGGGCAGCCAAAGGGAGTAATGTTGAGCCATGACAATGTAAGTCTGCTTGTTTAAATTATGTTAAAGGGAATCTGTCACCAGGTTTTAGCCACATAATCTGAGGCATATAATGTAGAGATGGGGACCATAATTCCAGCAAAGTCACTTGCTAGGCTGTTTGTTGTACTTTTGATAAATCTGCACACAGCAGTGACTTTCCTCACTAGAGGACTAGTAAACCTACTGACATGTAGTTCCCCATATTCCTGAGCTGTGTATAAACCCTGCCCGACCACTGGAAGTTTTGTGTTCACTGTGCATAATTGGAAAGCTGCTAAGAAATGGTGTGGGTGGGGTAATACAGAGCTCAGTATTCAGAGAACTGCTAGATCTGCAACAGATAAATGATTTTATCATTACTGCAGCTTGCAGTAAGGGTCTCGTTACATTTAGCGATGCACCAGCGATCCCTACAATGATACGACCCGTTCAGGATTGCTGGTGCATCGCTAAATGGTGGCTAGTGAGCTGCCAAACAGGCAGATCTCACCAGCGACGCAGCAACGATAAGTGATCAGTCGGGGGTCACTTTTACCTGTCACACCGCAGCGATGATGACTAATTCCGCCTGCATCCATGCAGGAGTCGGACCGTTTTATACAGACTCCACCAAAATGAGCTCCGACTCCACAGCCCTGGGTGAGGGGACCATGCATACCAGGATTGGGGAATGAGGGGACCATGCATACCAGGATTTGGGGGTGAGGGGACCATGCATACCAGGAGAGGGGATTGAGGGGACCATGCATACCAGGATTTGGGGGTGAGGGGACCATGCATACCAGGAGAGGGGGGTGAGGGGACATGCATACCAGGAAAGGGGGGTGAGGATACCATGCATACCAAGATTGGGGGGTGAGGGGACCATACATACCAGGAAAGGGGTGAGAGGACCATGCATTCCAGGATTTGGGGGGTCAGGGGACCATGCATACCAGGATAGGGGGTTGAGGGGTAGCATACATATCAGGATTGGGGGTGAGAGAACCATACATATCAGGATTTGGGGGTGCATTATTGCATTATTATTAAATCTTCAAAAATAAACTGCATATATATTCTAGAATACCCGATGCGTTAGAATCGGGCCACCATCTAGTGCCTTAATAAATATATAGACAGGTTGTCATATATAGGCCCAACCTTTAATTATTGTGTTTCAAATTAATTGGCAATTCTTTTATTCCAGATCACTTGGACAGCCACAGCAGCTGGAAGGACAGTTAAACTCAAAGAGGCTACTGACCAACAAGAGGTAGTGGTCAGTTATTTGCCACTTAGCCACATAGCAGCGCAGATGATAGATATCTGGTTGACTATGAAGTATGGCGGCGCCACTTACTTTGCTCAGCCAGATGCTTTGAAGGTAACTTTCCTGTACTCTGTACTTAACCATCTAAAGTTCACAGCATTATACAATGAAAAGAACTATGAACCATCTTTTAATTTTAAACCCTTTTTTCTGTTTCTCAGGGATCATTGGGAAACACCTTAAAAGAAGTCAGACCAACTGCATTTATGGGTGTTCCAAGGGTGTGGGAAAAAATGCAGGAGAAAATGAAGGCCGTTGGAGCTAAATCTTCAACAATCAAACGCAAGGTGGCTACTTGGGCTAAAGGTGTAGGCTTGGAAACTAATTTGAAGAGAATGAATGGGTAAGACCTTTTTTTTTCTTTTTTAAATATATGAATTTGTATTCTGGTACGTTCTCTGGATGGTAAAAGAATCTTCCCTAGGTATGGGGAATCAGTTATCTTTACAACTTGTATTCTTGTAAACTAGAGACTGTCTTATAATACGTTGGAGATAAGAAACAATAATTCAACAGGTATTGATAACCAATTTGTATTTGCTTCTTCAGAGCCTCCCCCCAGCCAATGAAGTATCATGTGGCTAAAAAATTGGTATTTAAGAAAGTATGCAAAGCTCTTGGCTTGGACCGCTGTACAAAATGTTATACTGGAGCTGCTCCCATTACAAAAGACACTCTGGAATTTTTCCTCAGTCTCAATATTCCTGTATATGAACTCTATGGAATGAGTGAAAGCTCTGGCCCACACACTGTTTCTCTTCCAGATGCCTTCAGAATTACCAGGTATGTGGAATTTTTGAGGCCATAGATCGTCTGGTAATACTTTGACTACATGATGTTGCCTTGTGAAGAAGCATTTCTAATAACTAAAATAGTTCCAAGACACGACTTTATGTAAAACTTGTGTTGGCTGCTTTTTTCCTTAAATGTATGGGTTTAAGGCTGAAACTTTTTTGGCAATAAGGTTTAATTAAAAACTTTGCATTTTTGTTTTTACTATCCCTGTACATTCAACTTTGTGGTCTGTGGTCATTAGTCAGCTGAGAGGAGCTAAGAAAGACTCTTACAAACTATGTAAGACCATCATATCAGGCTGACAGTCAGTTACCTTCTTTCCCAGTAATCTACAGTGCAAGAAGCTATAGATGGCAAACTGTAACATTTTTAATGAAACAACATTGCAAAAAAAAACCCTGTAAATAAATCCACTAGAATAAGAAATAAAATGGTCACGAAAGAACAACTCTTTAATGAGATTACTGTATCTTAAAACGAGTAGTAAAAACTATTAATTTTTTTTCATAGTTGTGGAAAAGTAATATCTGGTTGCAAAACAAAGATCTACCAGCCAGATGGTGATGGAAGTGGAGAAATATTATTCTGGGGCCGACATGTCTTTATGGGTTACCTAAATATGGAAGACAAAACAAAGGAATCCATAGATGAGGAGGGCTGGCTGCATTCTGGAGACATTGGGAAACATGATGACAATGGATTTTTGTTCATTACCGGTAGAATTAAAGGTGATTTTTCAGCTTTGTCTTGTGGACATAATTTTTTTGTTCTCCAAGGGAGAATATTTAACAAATCTATTGTGTAATCTGTTTTCCTTATACATAGGGTGCAGATTGTATGTATAACTCACACTACTAACCCCCTAATAACCAATAGGCCTTTATTTACTGTCATGAGGAGTAAATAAATGATGTGCTCCTCACCACTGTACACTATAGCTGACACCCTGTCTCATTGGCGACTATCAGTTTTGATTGTAACTGGCATTCAAGTGGGTGAGGCCCCACTTGTTAAACCTGTCGGCACCAAGTGATTTTTTGGGTCCAATAGTTGGCATGGCAGTCTGAGGCCAAGTAATGCCCCCACTTGCACTGGACTGTTGTCCTATTAGACTTTGCCATAACAGGACCGAAGTGTCAGTGTATATTTGATAAATCCCATGCACTGCAGTTCAGAAGTTCTGCAGTGTATGACACAAGCAGAGTGCACAATATTAGTCTGAAAGTGTAGTTTTTGGTTTTTTTTTTTGTTTTTTTTTTATTCTTTATTCCAAAGGACATTGTGGAAAGCTTCTGCCGCTAGAAGTGTTATGAGTAGATCACATCCTCCTGAAAGACCTGTGGTTTGAAAATCACTATGTATTGTGAAGCCTAGATCTTCCAACTAGCCTGAGTGTGTGTGTGTTTCATATTAAATGGATTTTGTTTCCCTTTTGCTGGTTAGAAACTTGCAGCTAAATCTCACAGCTGTTCCTGACCTGGTCATTTCCTCTCCTTTTAATATAGTCAGACCTTCTGTTCCTAGCTCCTAGGAGTCACTATGCTGAGTTGGAGATATTGTTGCTGTGGGAGAGTGTTGCATGCGGTTTTTGGGTGCTTTTCTTATTATCCTATTCCCATCTGGTTTGCACATTCCTACCCTTCCCTATATACCCGCTACCTTTTCAATGTTTTGTATGTTCCTTGCTTTTTGTTATCCTTGTTTGTCTTGCGTATATATTAGTCTTTCTGTCCTAGGCCTCCTGAAGAGTGGGAGGGGCCAGTGTACGGTAGAACAGGAAGGCTGGTGGCCCAAACTTCCACTTTTTCACGGTACCTTTTGAGAGCAAGGATAGTTGCGGTCCCAGCCCTAGGGACAGCGCTGTGCCCCTTTCCCGTTTTATGTACAAATTGTGACAAAAAAATTTGTATTCAGATATAATAGTACAAAGTTAAAATATATCTAACTTTTAGTGGTTTGTAGTAGCTCAAGTCTTCCACTATTTTTATTTCCTGCTTTGTGGGTTAATATATGTATATATTTTTCCATTAAAAAAAAAAAAAATCTCACAACAAACTTTTGCCACTAGCATAAAGTACAATGTGTCAAGGAAAAAGCAAACACTCACTGGGATATATTTTATCACATAACGGAGTCATAATTTAAATCTGACATGTCACTGAAGCCAAAATTGGCTTGTCAAGAAGTTAAAGGATGTACACCGAGATTGTCTGTGTTTTATTTCAGAGCTCATTATTACAGCAGGTGGTGAAAATATCCCTCCTGTGCCCATTGAGGATGCCATTAAAGAACGTATACCAATAATTAGTAATGTCATGGTGGTTGGCGATAAGAGAAAATTTCTTTCCATGCTACTAACCTTGAAGGTAATTTTAAAGAAAAAGTGCAGTTTAAGGGGGGAACAGGTTCTGAATGGTTAAAAACTTAAATGTATTCATGTGTGGTTGCTTTCCAGCTAAATGAGCCTCTATGTCCTTAAGGCCTGTTTCACACTTCCGTTTTTGTGTCCACCAAACGGATCCGTTTCCGTTTTTTTGACGGAAACTGATGCAAACGGATCCGTTTTTTTCAAAACGGATCCGTTTTTTTGACGGATCCGCGGTAACCGCTAATGGAAGTCTATGGGACAAAAAAACGGATCCTGAAAAAAAAATGGCGGATCCGTTTTTTTACGGAAACCAACGGATTTTGACGGATTTGAAAAAACGGAAGTGTGAAACAGGCCTAAATAAGGATGATTGTCCACATCATGCTGTGCCCACTTCTTATTTTTTCAATTTGGTTATTCTTCCCACTTCGAAAAGTTACAACTTTTTGGGGCTGATAAATTTAGACGGTCACTTACACACCAGCCTAAATGAAGGAATGTGGGGCAGTAAGATGTGCTGAATTCATTGAGCTGCGGTTTAACAAAATCGGCACATTTTATCAGTGGTGTGCTCTTTTGCCAGAAATGCTAATGTGGCATAAGTTACATTAAATTTACGCCTCCTTTTCCTCTTACTTCAGTGAAACAATGCCAAGTCGCAGGACATCAGGGGTGCACTGGAACCCCTGGACTGCACCAGTGTGCTGCAGACCTAGCTGTCAAAGTGATCGGTCGTGCACTCCAGTATAGTGAGCAGTTGACTGAAAGCCAACAAATCCCCCCCCCCCCCCCAAATCCCTGTGAGGAAAAGCTAAATTTTTCTCTTTTTTATTGCACTTTCAGTAAGGTTGCTAGGTAGCAATGTAGTGCTATTTATTGGCAAATTAACCCTATATCTGCAGCTAAGTAGCTTTTACCGAGGTGACAAGTTCCCATTAAAGAATACCATTCTGCCTGTGGAACTGCAGTTTTTTTTTTTTTTTTTTCCAAATTCACATGTTCCCAATGCCATCCTCTAGCAAGTTTGCTCTTGCCATTTGGATTATGGGATTCCTTGGGCACACCCTTACTCACTCCATGAGATCTTGCTCTTTCATCTAAACTATATTTGTCACATTATTTACGAAGTAGTTGCTGATTAGTAACCACTCATTGAAAGATCTAGTGCTGATGCATGTTTTTATGAAGGCTTTCACAAAGCGGGGGTAAGGGTTGTGGGATCCCACACCTTGAAAGTTCAGACCCAGCTTTCCACCATCATGCTGGTATTGGGGACACTTGTGTGCAGTTTTGAGAAGTGTTTTAATAAAATCACTAAATCGCCAATCTGCGCTGCCCATTGTTTTCTTAAAGAACTGTCACCACTTTATCTTGACCTAGCCAATTAATCTTTTCAGCCATTTTCTCATGTTGGTGTAGAGTGTGTTGTGTTTTTTTTTTTTTCCTTCTATTGTGTAGATATTAGGTTAATTCCTAAAGACTGGAGTTTTGTATGTCATTCATTGAATTTGGCGCATCTTACTGTGCCAAACCATGTTATATGTTTGCAGATATTCTTGGTTATTTCTAATCCTAATTGGTAAGCATTTTTCTAGATAATTTTTTTTTTTCTCTCAAATAGTGTAATGTAAACTTCGACACTGGTGAACCAGAAGATGAACTGACTACTGAAGCCCTAGAATTTTGCCAGAAAATTGGTAGTAAAGCTAATAAAGTATCTGATATAGCTGGACACAGAGACAAGCTGGTTTATACTGCTATTCAGGAAGGTGTAAATGCAGTGAATTACCAGTCCACATCAAATGCACAAAAGGTTCAGAAGTGGATCATACTTGAAAGGGATTTTTCTGTTGCTGGAGGAGAACTGGGTAGGTATTAAGGAGAGGTTCATCTAGGTTTGAAATTATCAATAGTTCTTCAAACCTTTTTATATAATCCTGTTTTTTGGAGGCCCTTCAAGAAAATTACGGTAAATTCTGATCATCCCCAATATAAAATTGAAATTTTGAGGCCATCAGAGCAACAGTGCTCCTTCTTTAAATGGCTTTATTAATTCGTTGCAGTACAACTTATAGCTATGCAGCATCAGATGTAGTGTATCCTAAAGGCTTCAGCAAAGCCCACCAATATCTGAGAGACTGGCTACCAGTATGACGTGTTTAGAGACATCTGAGCCTAAATGTCAGATTTCAAGCAGCCAATTCTCTTGTTCTGTATAAGATGGATACAAATCCCTCTAGGTGCATCCCATCAGAGATGGCTGGTGGCCAGGCGTTCCCGTGTTCTCTATTTTGTATGGGGGGGGTACTTGGTTTATTAAAATTTGTTGTAGAACTTATTGCTAGCCAAGCAATGACATTTAATATTTTCTTTCATTTTTAAGGTCCCACCATGAAACTGAAGCGACCAGTGGTTTCCAAAATGTACAAAGACCAAATAGACAACTTTTATCTGGATGCTGTGACTCCAACTGATAATGTCATGTCATCAAAGTAGTGCTTTTTCAGTTTAATGTAACCATAATTCGGTTTTTTTTCTGCACACATTGGGTTTATCAAATGCTGTTCAGAAAACCTTTATTTTCAATGTCTGCTGTCATGTGAATTCTACATTCTTGGTGACTATTCAGTGGAGAAATGAAGAAAAAAAAAATAAAAAAAAACCTTTTTGAAGGACAGAATCTGTTATGCATAAGTGCCTCCCAACTGCTGCTGAAAATCTCCCTGAATCACATTAGTCTTCTGGTCCGGCAGATATTTGTAAGCATTTTATTGCCATACAGTTTTAGAACATTTCAAGATTGTCAGGTATGCATAAAATACTATAATTTCTGTTGGCTTATTGAAAAACCTTGAAGACCTGTGGATATGAAGGAAAATGGTCCAGAGGTAGTGCTGAGCAGAGTGCAAACATTGGATTTTGATCTTGATCTTGCGCACCAAAAAGCAGATTATATTATGGTTGATGTATAAATGAAGTACTTTAACTTTTCTCATATTTTGTAGATTTCATTGACTGACTGTGAAACAAAATGAATACTGAGTCTTTATAGAAGTTCATGTTTGCTCTGAGGTGTCCATGGTGTGTGTTGTGTGGATGGGTAGTTTGTTTTTCTTCCAATTCTCCCCCATACTAAATCTGTATGCTAGTGGCCTCAAACTCCTGGGTGTTGTAGTTTTGCAGCAGTTGGAGAGCCATGGGATGAGACCTCTGCGGCATGCTAATACACAAATGATTGTTGCCCACTACTTTTTAAATGTTAAGACTATTGACTTATGACAATTTAACTTTCACTCTGTAGAGAAAGGATTGTACTTATGTGGAATAAGATATGCAGTTATAGCTTCAATGCATATTTAATACCTGTATTCATGTAGGCTAATTCCCTTTTCATGTCTGTCACACTGCAGTTGTTGCGCAACTTGTTTAAAAAGGTTGTCACGTCTTGCAACATGTATGGCATACACACAGGCAATGACAATAGTGTGCTGTAGATGCAGGTCCCACCAATGGAGCACATCTCACTAGGGAAGTGGTTGAAATTCCCATTCATTTGTATGAAAATTCAGCAACTTGCCCACTGAAAGAAGCATGTGACATGGACCTAGGTACCGTAGATGTTTTTTGCTTTTCCTGTGTATATGCCATAAATGTATGAAATGATACCTTTTTAATAGTTCTAGTGGTGGTTTGATTCATAGTCTGTACTGGCAAAGAATGAAGCTGTATCAGAATTTTTGATCCGATTAAAAGGTCTTTTAGAGGGAAATGTCATTCCAGTATGTGGATTGTTTGTGTTTTACATATTTATTGTTAACTGATGCACTAGTCACACAGTATCAAGCTCTGTGACCAGCTTAGGACATGTATGCAATACTGGTGTTTTGATCCATGAAACTTGGTTAATTGTACTTATTTACTGAATAAAGATCATATTCTTTACATCCATAGCCTCCTGTATGATTTTATGCTTCTTTAAACCGGTAGATCTTTTATTGAACAATGTTAGAGGGAAAGAGTCAGCAGGTTTTTACTACCTCATTTGAGAACAGTATGATGTAGGCAAGGAGACACTGAATCTGCTGATGTATCACTTAGTTTACTGGGTGCAGCGGTTCTGACAGCTTTTTAGCTCTGTTTCAAGCTAAATCTAAAAACTAATGCCGCCCACACCAGCCACTGTAAAGACAATGTTCATAGGCAGTGAATGAGCTGCTTATCACAGCAGGGGGTGGAGGCAGACCAAGATGCAGGAGCTGCTGTGTCCAATCAATGAGGAGTTCCATGGTTTTGTTTACTTGCAATGATGAGGCATTCCTGAAATCTGTGTTTTAACTCTACAGTATGCGGCCTGCAGCAGCAAAAACCTGCTGACAGATTCCCATTAACTACCAGTCAGCTTCACTCTTTAACAAATCAAGTGCAAATAAATGCAATGGTCATAGTTCCCAGGGCCATAAGCTTACTATCCATGTTCATTAATACATTTTGCATTGTAAGGCTAAGTTCACACTTGCGTATGACTGGTCTGCGTATAGCTGCATACGTCCTCCCTTAACCTCCGCCTACTTCTGCATGTGTCCTGTGTACCTATCTTTAACATTGGGTACGCAGGGACATGCGTTGTATGCGGATACGTCTGCATGCGGCGTTTTGACGTGCCCATCGACGCACAGAAATGCAACATGTTGCGTTTCCGTGCGGTCTGTGGGCACGTCAAAACGCTGCATCCGCATACAACGCATGTCCCTGTGTACCCAATGTTAAAGATAAGTACCCAGGACGCATGCGGAAGTAGGCGGAGCTTAAGGGAGGACGTAGCCTTATGCAAGTGTCAACCTTACCAAATGTCATAATTTCATTCATCACGGTGAGTGCAGTTAGAGGAAGAAAAGTGAACTCTGCATCAACCTTGACTACCTCCTCTTGTTTTACCCCTTTCCGATATCGGGGGGTATTAGTACGCCCACGTCTGCATCCCTCCTTTTGATGTGGGCTCTGGCACATGTCAGCTGTATAGACACTGCCTTCCTTAGATGCAGGTTCAGCGGAGACAGCCATTGATCAAACTCAGCCTTGAGAGCTGTCCACAACTCTTCAGCTTTATGACTATGATCTCCAAGGCATTTCAATTTTAATTCTCAAATTCCAGAAGCAAATGCAAAAATGTGGCACTCACTGGATTGTTGTAAAATCAATGTTCTTTAATGTACCATCAAGGGATAAGACAACGTGCTCAAATCGGGCAGGTGTGTACAGGCATGTGGGGAATTAAGACGTGCGACGGCCGTTTCGTGTACTAGACGCTTAAACGGGTCCAATGATGCAATTACGTGATGTCATTTACTTTTAAAGGGTTAATGACCGGAATACATGTGAAAACAATAAAATGAAATTTTGAAAACTTAATTACCAATGCTGATTGCACACAAAATCAATTCTCACAACAGAGTATATTGCAATATTTTAAAGAAAAACCTAAGTCCAATCTATCATTAAGTCCTATCGGACCTTGTGCCTTCACTGCCTTGCACTTTAAAATCGATTTTGCCTCATGTCTCATTAATATTTTATTGTGGTCCCCACCCTGTGGTGGATATTTGACCAACTCAAGACCTACAAATTGTAGTAACTGTGGATTGGAATTATGTTTCGCCTGCATATGCCGGATTAATCTTGGCGATCCTTTTCCAGTGGTAATGGAAAGAAAATGGTCACTGAATCTAATGACGAGTGGTCTTTTTCCAATATAGAAAAACAAACAAGGACAAAACAAAATATACACTATGAATTTAGTTTTACATGTTATAAAATCCCTCACCTGGTGCTGAACAGGACCGATTTTCAAAGGATTCTTTGTAATACGGAGGTGGCAGTAATTGCAGTTTCCGCACTTAAACAAGGGTGAAATGATGAAAAGGAGATTTTTTTTTTTAGTTTCAAGCATAGCCCTGTTGATGGAATAATACACACTGCAGTGTGAAAAAATTGGCATGTGTTAGAATCCGATAGCATCTTTTGGAAATTAGCGTTTTGAATCCTCAATTTGCAAACAAAGGACACAAAATTTAGCTGACCTCTTAGTACATAATCGTATTCTTTCAACAAGTAACAACTGGTTGAAAGAAAAACCTTGGAGGCAACTTTAAATGCGCAAACTGCAATTACTGCCACCTCCATATTGCAAAGAATCCTTTGAAAATCGGTCCTTTTCAGCATCAGGTAAGGGATTTTATCACATGTAAGGATCCCATCACACCAAACTATGCATCAGCGATCCCGACAACGATACGACCTGGTCAGGATCGCTGGTGCATCACTACATGATCGCTGGTGAGTTGCCAAACAGGCAGACACACCAGCGATCAGGACCAGCGAAACCTCTGGTATCCATGGTAAATATCGGGTAACTAAGTGCGAGCGTCGCTTAGTTACCTGCTATGTACCATGGATACCAGCATGCTCGCGCTGAGAGCTGGTATCCAAGGTAAATATCGGGTAACTAAGCACGCGCGGCACAGTTACCCGCTGTTTACCTTGGATACCAGCTCCCAGAGCGAGCACGCTGGTATCCAAGGTACACAGCGGGTAACTAAGCGCCACGCACTTAGTTACCCGATATTTATCTTGGATACCAGCTCCCAGCGTCTGCTTACAGCGCTGGGAGCTCGTTGATTGTTGGTCTCCCGCTGCCACACGCAGCGATGCGTGCTGGTTAGCGGGAGACAAACGATCAAAAAATGGCCCAGGACATTCCTGCACGATCAGCGATACCTGGCGGGGGGGCCAGTCGCTGATGCGTGCCACACACAGCGAGATCGCTGATGCGTCACAAAATCAGCGATCTCGCTATGTGTGACGGGCCTCTAAAACTAAATTCGTAGTGTATATTTTGTTTTGTCCTTGTTAGTTTTTCTATATTGGAAAAACAAAAAGAACTCTCGTCATTAGGTTCCGTGAGCATTTTCATTCCATTACCACTGGAAAAGGATCGATAAGATTTATCCAGCATATGCAGGCGAAACATAATTTCAATCCAGAATTATTACAATTTGCAGGTCTCGAGTTGGTCAAATATCCACCGCAGGGTGAGGACCATAATAAATTAATGAGACATGAGGCAAAATGGATTTTAAAGTGCAAGGCACAAGGTCCGATAGGATGTAATGATTGGATTTATGTTTTTCTTTAAAATACTACAATTCTGTTTTGAGAATTGATTTTGTTTGCAATCAGCATTGGTAATTATGTTCTCAGAATTGTGTGGGTTTTTTTTTCATTTTGTTTTATAATTGTTCTCACATGTATTCTGGTCATTAACCCTTTAAAAGGAAATGACATCACATAATTGCATTGCTGGACCGGTTGAAGCATCTAGTACACGAAATGGCCACCGTCCGTCTTTATTCACCGCATGCCTGTACACACCTGCCCGATTTGAGCACCTTGTCTTAACCCTTGATGGTACATTAAAGCAGGGGTCCCCAACCGCCGGTCCGCGGCCCAGCACCGGGCCGTTGCAGTGCCCTTGCCGGTCCGCGGACACAAGGGGAGCCGGGGGGCGGTGCAGCAGCTGATACTCACCCTGCATCCCGCGGCGGCTTCATCCAGCGCTGAGCGGTCACGTGCTACCGCTCATTTAAGGTCATGAATATGGACGCCACTCATCTCCCATAGGCGTGGCGTCCATATTCATGGCCCTTAATGAGCGGTATCACGTGACCGCTCCGCACAGGAAGAAGCTGAAGCGCCGCGAGATGCAGGGACGTGCAGCGACGGGAAGGAAGTTCAGCGACGTGAGGGTAAGTATGATGGGGAGGATGGGGGAGCCGAGCGGAGCCATAAGGGAGGGAGAATGGGAGCGGAGCCATATACACAGGGGAGGGAGAATGGGAGCAGAGCCATATATACAGGGGAGGGAGAGTGGGAGCGGAGCCATATATACAGGGGAGGGAGAGTGGGAGCGGAGCCATATATACTAGGGAGGGAGAATGGGAGCGGAGCCATATATACAGGGGAGGGAGAATGGGAGCGGAGCCATATATACAGGGGAGGGAGAGTGGGAGTGGAGCCATATATACAGGGGAGGGAGAGTGGGAGTGGAGCCATATATACTAGGGAGGGAGAATGGGAGCGGAGCCATATATACAGGGGAGGGAGAATGGGAGCGGAGCCATATATACAGGGGAGGGAGAGTGGGAGTGGAGCCATATATACAGGGGAGGGAGAATGGGAGCGGAGCCATATATACAGGGGAGGGAGAGTGGGAGCGGAGCCATATATACAGGGGAGGGAGAGTGGGAGTGGAGCCATATATACTAGGGAGGGAGAATGGGAGCGGAGCCATATACACAGGGGAGGGAGAATGGGAGCGGAGCCATATATACAGGGGAGGGAGAGTGGGAGTGGAGCCATATATACAGGGGAGGGAGAATGGGAGCGGAGCCATATATACAGGGGAGGGAGAGTGGGAGCGGAGCCATATATACAGGGGAGGGAGAATGGTAGCGGAGCCATATATACAGGGGAGGGAGAGTGGGAGTGGAGCCATATATACAGGGGAGGGAGAATGGGAGCGGAGCCATATATACAGGGGAGGGAGAGTGGGAGCGGAGCCATATATACAGGGGAGGGAGAGTGGGAGTGGAGCCATATATACTAGGGAGGGAGAGTGGGAGCGGAGCCATATATACAGGGGAGGGAGAGTGGGAGCGGAGCCATATATACAGGGGAGGGAGAGTGGGAGCGGAGCCATATATACAGGGGAGGGAGAGTGGGAGCGGAGCCATATATACAGGGGAGGGAGAGTGGGAGCGGAGCCATATATACAGGGGAGGGAGAATGGGAGCGGAGCCATATATACAGGGGAGGGAGAGTGGGAGTGGAGCCATATATACAGGGGAGGGAGAATGGGAGCGGAGCCATATATACAGGGGAGGGAGAGTGGGAGCGGAGCCATATATACAGGGGAGGGAGAGTGGGAGTGGAGCCATATATACTAGGGAGGGAGAATGGGAGCGGAGCCATATATACAGGGGAGGGAGAATGGGAGCGGAGCCATATATACAGGGGAGGGAGAGTGGGAGTGGAGCCATATATACAGGGGAGGGAGAATGGGAGCGGAGCCATATATACAGGGGAGGGAGAGTGGGAGCGGAGCCATATATACAGGGGAGGGAGAGTGGGAGTGGAGCCATATATACTAGGGAGGGAGAATGGGAGCGGAGCCATATATACAGGGGAGGGAGAATGGGAGCGGAGCCATATACACAGGGGAGGGAGAGTGGGAGCGGAGCCATAAATATAAGGGAGAGAGAGTGGGAGCGGAGCCATATACACAGGGGAGGGAGAGTGGGAGCGGAGCCATATACACAGGGGAGGGAGAGTGGGAGCGGAGCCATATATACTAGGGAGGGAGAATGGGAGCGGAGCCATATATACAGGGGAGGGAGAGTGGGAGCGGAGCCATATATACAGGGGAGGGAGAATGGGAGCGGAGCCATATATACAGGGGAGGGAGAGTGGGAGCGGAGCCATATATACAGGGGAGGGAGAGTGGGAGCGGAGCCATAAATATAAGGGAGAGAGAGTGGGAGCGGAGCCATATACACAGGGGAGGGAGAGTGGGAGCGGAGCCATATATACAGGGGAGGGAGAGTGGGAGCGGAGCCATATATACAGGGGATGGAGAGTGGGAGCGGAGCCATATATACAGGGGAGGGAGAGTGGGAGCGGAGCCATATATACAGGGGAGGGAGAGTGGGAGCGGAGCCATATATACAGGGGAGGGAGAGTGGGAGCGGAGCCATATATACAGGGGAGGGAGAGTGGGAGCGGAGCCATATATACAGGGGAGGGAGAGTGGGAGCGGAGCCATATATACAGGGGAGGGAGAGTGGGAGCGGAGCCATAAATATAAGGGAGAGAGAGTGGGAGCGGAGCCATATACACAGGGGAGGGAGAGTGGGAGCGGAGCCATATACACAGGGGAGGGAGAGTGGGAGCGGAGCCATATATACTAGGGAGGGAGAATGGGAGCGGAGCCATATATACAGGGGAGGGAGAGTGGGAGCGGAGCCATATATACAGGGGAGGGAGAATGGGAGCGGAGCCATATATACAGGGGAGGGAGAGTGGGAGCGGAGCCATATATACAGGGGAGGGAGAGTGGGAGCGGAGCCATAAATATAAGGGAGAGAGAGTGGGAGCGGAGCCATATACACAGGGGAGGGAGAGTGGGAGCGGAGCCATATATACAGGGGAGGGAGAGTGGGAGCGGAGCCATATATACAGGGGATGGAGAGTGGGAGCGGAGCCATATATACAGGGGAGGGAGAGTGGGAGCGGAGCCATATATACAGGGGAGGGAGAGTGGGAGCGGAGCCATATATACAGGGGAGGGAGAGTGGGAGCGGAGCCATATATACAGGGGAGGGAGAGTGGGAGCGGAGCCATATATACAGGGGAGGGAGAGTGGGAGCGGAGCCATATATACAAGGGAGGGAGAGTGGGAGCGGAGCCATATATACAGGATGGGACAGGGGAGCCATGTATACAGGATAGAAGAGTGGGAGCAGAGCCATGCATACAGGATGGGAGCGGAGCCATGTATACAGGATGGGAGAGTGGGAGCAGAGCCATGTATACAGGATGGGACAGGGGAGCCATGCATACAACAGGGGGAGCCACACAGAGCTGGACGGGGGGGACCACACATACATTTTCTGATGATTAGAAAATAATCAGCATGTACAGTACTCCAGTACAATTGTTCTTAAGTGCTCAATGCTCCATTTCCTTGTAGGTTCCAATCATCATTAGCAGTGACGGTCATCAGTAGAAGTAGCCCAGTGCTCCCACTGAAACAGAGAAACAAGCCAGGTGCTCCCACTCATTCAAAACCTATGGTGAGTTGAGTCACATTAAAAATGTTATAATTAAATGATAAATATGCACTGCTAAACTACAACCGCGTCCATAGCCCCGCCCCCTTATGACCAAAGCCCCGCCCCTGTCACACCTCCATCCCCGCCCTGCCGGGCCATGGAAGAATGGTCTTGGTTCAAGCCGGTCCCTGGTGCAAAAAAGGTTGGGGACCACTGCATTAAAGGACATTGGTTTTACAGCAATCCGGTGAGTGCTGCGTTTTTGCATTTGCTTCTGGAATTTGAGCATGTTTATGCTTTTTTTTTTTTTTTTTTTCATGCTGAGCACTTACTGGTTGCAAAATACCGATTGATTTCAGCGTAATGGGATTTGGTCTGGAAATAGACACTGAATATTGCCTTGGTGCCGTTCACCTGTCTTTCGCCCAGTGGCATATATATCAGTTTTAATACTGCCTGATTGTGGTAAGCCCTGGCTGCACAGTACAGAGGTAGTGGGGATTTGCTCTGCACTGTTGGAACGTGTGTCTCGTTAAGGCAGAGGTTGAGGGCGCAGGTGGAGGCCCTAGAGGAGATAAAGGAGGCGGGAGCAGTGGAGGAAGTGTTAAATGTAGAGGTTTGTCCTGCAAGCCTTGGATTCCAAGACTTGTGGAGCAGTGCCTGTCCCCACAGCCACCAGTGTCACCTAGTGCCCAGGCAGCGATATGTATCGCCCTTTGCCATGCTTACTCATCCAAGTGTCTGTGGTGAAATGCACCCTGGCAGAAAGATTGTCAAGGAAAGGGTGATGTCTATGACGTGCTGGTGTAGCGTAGGCACAGCTTTCTTAGAAAAGCAATGGCGACTGGGTAACTGGTACTGGGGGACTGCGTCGGCCATCAGCTTTCGGAAACCATCTGTATCTACCAGGCGGAAAGGCAGCTTTTCCGTGGCCAACAGATTGGAGATGAAGTTCAACTTCTTAGCGTTTTCATGCGTAGGAGGAAGCAATCTTACATGACCACAACTGCGGAACCGTGGACTCGCTGCATTCCTGAAAGAGGGTGGAGTATGGGGAACCGGATTAACTGCTGGACTGTGAGAGATGTGCAGGCGGAGATGTTACGGTGGATTGAGAAACTTGTGGTGTGCTCCTTCTGAGATGACTAAAAAAAAAACAGCAATTGTGTCCGCTTCCGTTACAGCTGAATGCAGGCTCTGTCAGTGTTACTGGAGCGGGTAAAGAACCCAAGGTTCTGCGGTCGAAGCCCTGAGTCTCAACAGTTGGCACGGTAACAGAGGAGCAGGAAGCAGCAGCAGATGTGATTGGGTGGATGATGGTTTTTGAGGTCTGCTGGTTTTGCAAAGTTGGCAGATTGAGATTTGGCTCATCCTTTGCAGTGTAAAAAAAAAAAAAAAAAAAAGCTCAGGCTAGGAAACCCTTGCCACCCTGTGAGCTGCAGACCCGTGGACGCTGCTAGTCACAGGCACAGTTGTGGCTGAGAATGCATTGCTTGTCGTGGCTGCATCACTACGTGTCTACTGCGCTAAGTAACCTTTTCGTCTTCCTCCTCAGATGACCTTAGCTGTGTGCCTCTATGTTCACACCCACTGGGATCTAACACCTCATTGTCATCCTCTGTTATCACATTCCTCGCCCTTGGAGTCACCCACCTCGTCTTCTTGCCCTGACTGCACAGTAGTCTGCTTGAGCCTCAGATGTGAATCTCATCAGGATCACCCCCCCCCCCCAGGGGTTAATGTCTGAGGGTCAGGATGCTGTTCGGACCGTACTTCATCCTGCCCCGGATCCAAACTTATAAAAATTTTGGCCATCGGTGGAGATTTCCTCCTCTTTACTCTAAAGCTTTTGAGTACACTTCTGATGAACATGGCATAGAATGTGTGAACAGCTCTTCAGACTCCCCTCATCTGTGGTTCCATACAGTCAGTTGAACTGTTGGATAGTTGGGACGCGAGGGGGAGCAAGGGGAATTTGGGTGCCACTTCTGTGGACTGTACTGGGTGTGATGTTGAGGTGGAGGAGGAGAGTCCACATGAAGCTGCGCTTGCTGTTCACTCGAGTACATGCTCTTTCTGGGCATCATCGACAAGGCATACCGCTGTGCATCTGCCAAAGAAAGGTAGTGGTGTAGCCTGTCCAGTAACATAAGTTGTATTTGCATAGAAAGTGACATTGCTTCACTAATACATAGTAAGGCTGAAAAAAGACATTAGTCCATCCAGTTCAGCCTATAAAATTCTGTCAGAATAAATCCCCAGATCTACATCCTTCTAAAGAACCTAACAATATCTGTAAGATACAATATTGCTACGCTCCAGGAAGACATCCAGGCCTCTCTTGAACCCTTCGACTGAGTTTGCCATCACCACCTCCTCAGGCAGGGAATTCCAGATTCTCACTGCCCTAACAGTAAAGAATCCTCTTCTATGTTGGTGGAAAAACCTTTTCTCCTCCAGACGCAGAGAATGTCCCCTTGTGACCGTCACCTTCCTTGGTATAAACAGATCCTCAGAGATATTTGTATTGTCCCCTTATATACTTATACATGGTTATTAGATTGCCCCTCAGTTGTCTTTTTTCTAGACTAAATAATCCTAATTTTTCTAATCTCTCTGGGTATTGTAGTTCCCCCATCTTCTTTATTAATTTTGTTGCCCTCCTTTGTACCCGCTCTAGTTCCATTATATCCTTCCTGAGCACCGGTGATGCTTTCACAAACCTTACCACCTACCCCACATACACCTTGAACACCGTCTAATTCCCCTTTCACCACGGCCTCGCTTTTTCCAAGTCATGTTGCTCAGATAGTGTGGTAGGAGCGCAGTATTAACACCCAAAACTTAGAATTTAAACTCTGCACCACCTCTGCAAACAGCTGCATTTCAGCGACCGTAAATTCCCAGTTGAAATATGATGTGCTGTATTGTTAGTCACAGAAAAGTGAATTGTGTGGATGAGCCCTGTATGACGAAGTTATTCTACAAACTATTTTAAAGTCAGGTCCCCTACTGTATGGCACTAGGAACAGAATAATTTTTTTGCGGCCTATGGATCAGGCCTCTAAAAGGCCATGTGTGCACATTGTGTATTTGGTTGCAGAAATTTCTGCACGGTTTGGCAGAGAACTGCAGTGGAAAGTGTGTTTTTTATGCGTTTATGCATGCGTTTATGTAAATCCATAGTTAAAAATAAAGATATATTAAAAAAATTTAGTCATTTTCTTCTTCAACCTCTTTTTCATTTTCCATTGAAGCCCATAATGTCCTCACATACCATGTTCAAACTTCTAATATTTACAAATATATATTTAGTTATTACATAAAGAGTAAGACAGTCACCAGCCTATGTAGGAGCATTAACATTATTAACCTACATATGCTGTTACAAAACAGCAACTGTCAGAAGTCTGTGTGAAACGCAATATCTGTGTTTTTTTTCAAAAAATATTTGAGGATTATCTAAATTGAATGGTTTTAATGTTTTCTGTGTTTTCACATGGCCTAGATTCATGTACATGTGCTGCTGTATTCTTTTTCTCTGTATTGTGCAGTTTTTGCCGCTTGCACGTGTTCACACTAGGAGGTGCTGGTCGGTTTTTTTTTTTGTTTTTTTTGTCTATTTAGTTGCTGGATGCTAGCTGCCTCCAGCCTGATCTTGCACTCCTCCCATTGGCCTTGCAGGTGGCTGCATTCAGCTCTACCTGCCCATAAATTGTAGGCTTAGCCCGGTAGTGACATGTTTGTCCAAAATTGTAGGCTGGTGGCCCAGAAGCTGCTTATGTACGGTAAAGCAGGGACCCATCAGGGAGGTCACCTTGCCATGGTTGATGGGCTTACATGAATTGGCCAATATGTGCACTAAGGACCTTCATTTTCATCTTACTGTAAGAAGGAAAAAAAAAAAAAAATTTTTGAAAAAAAATATTTGAGGATTGTCTAAATTGAATGGTTTTAATGTTTTTCTGTGTTTTCACATGGCCTAGATTCATGTACATGTGCTGCTGTATTCTCTATATTGTGCACTTTTTGCAGTTTGCACGTGTTCACACTAGGAGGTGCTGGTCGGTTTTTTCCTTGTTTTTTTTGTGTATATATAAAATATATATAGATCAAAAGTTTGGATACACTCATTCAAAGAGTTTTCTTTATTTTCATGACTATGAAAATTGTAGATTCACGCTGAAGGCATCAAAACTATGAAATTAACACATGTGGAATTATATAATTAACAAAAAATTGTGAAACTGAAAATGTCTTATATTCTAGGTTCTTCAAAGTAGCCACCTTTTGCTTTGATTACTGCTTTGCACACTCTTGGCATTCTTTTGATGAGCTTCAAGAGGTAGTCATCGGAAATGGTTTTCACTTCACAGGTGTGCCCTGTCAGGTTTAATAAGTGGGATTTCTTGCCTTATAAATGGGGTTGGGACCATCAGTTGTGTTGTGCAGAAGTCTGGTGGATACACAGCTGACAGTCCTACTGAATACACTGTTAACTGCTTTTTTCTTGCCATAATACAAATTCTAAGTAAAGAAAAACGAGTGGCCATCATTACTTTAAGAAATGAAGGTCAGTCAGTCCGAAAAATTGGGAAAACTTTGTAAGTGTCCCCTAGTGCAGTGGCAAAAACCATCAAGCGCTACAAAGAAACTGGCTCACATGAGGACCGCCCCAGGAAAGGAAGACCAAGAGTCACCTCTGCCACGGAGGATAAGTTCATCCTGGTCACCAGCCTCAGAAATCGCAGGTTAACAGCAGCTCAGAATAGAGACCAGGTCAATGCCAAACAGAGTTCTAGCAGCAGCACATCTCTACAACAACTGTTAAGAGGAGACTGTGCAGCAGGCCTTCATGGTAAAATAGCTGCTAGGAAACCACTGCTAAGGACAGGCAGCAAGCAGAAGAGACTTGTTTTTGCTAAAGAACACAAGGAATGGACATTAGACCAGTGGAAATCTGTGCTTTGGTCTGATGATGAGGTAGCTATTTAAGGAGGGCTAAACTAACCCTTCACAGTTGATCCAGTGATTTCCAAATTAATTCACAGGGCGTTGCTAGCAACTGCGAATGACCACACGGAGACGGGGGTCTCTGTACGGGAGGATCGAGACAGATCACTAAGCCCCTTTATTTTAGTCACATCTTTTATAATCTTTTGCTTAATTATGCAAGGTTCTCAACTACCAATAACATCATGGTAATGCTTCACTTTAAAAGCCAATAATATTGCAAGAAAACCGGAAACTACATAAATGTCCCTAGTTACGTGACGTAGAGAATAGAACAATAGCACATTGTTCAGAGTCTCATATCTTATACCTTGTTCAAGCTGGAACAGTCTAGTTTCATAACAGCTGCGAACTTTCACCTAATTACAAAATTTATCTTAAAACAACAAAATGGCGTCGCAAGCACAAAAATGGAGGTCTGGAGAACAAGATGTCCTCTACAACTGAATACTGTACTTCACAATCCCCCCTAGATAAATTTTGTTAACACATAAGCAGCATCAGAGGTGCTATCCCAAGCTATAAGCTCGAGGGGTACTGGTCTTCACATGGCTGATGACGTGTTATCAGTCATGGCTGTCGCGGCGCACCCGTCCCCCCTGTATACTGCAGTCCACAAATAACAATTTTTGAGAACGGTGGTGGAGATCTTTTGTAGGTAGCCATGTGCTTGGCTTCAACATCTTCATCAAGTATCCTTGTGAGATCGGTGCAGAGAAGAGCAGGGGCAACGACACCTTTGGTATCATCATTAGCTGTCTTAGTGCAGAATTTCCTAATACATACAGAAATACACCAAAGAACAAGTTTTATTATCACATATACAACAAGGATACAGGTAGCAATGTGTAACGAGCTTTGTAAGATCCCAGCTATCCAGCCCCTAATTCCCTTAAACCAATTGGCTGGATTGAGAAAGGAGAAAGTGTCTGACCACCAACTGTCCTTATTACGATCATTGTCTTTATCATATTGATCTGAGTCTTTGAATATTTTCTAACTTTAACTTCTACCAATAATAACATGGAAAATGCGAAAAACCAAAACATTATGCCCCTTCATTTGCTATTGGCTTGTTGGGTGATGAGGAGAACTTGATAGGGACCGTCATACAAGGGTTCTAGTCTGTGCTTCCTGACATGCCTTTTCACGACTACCAAATCACCAGGCTTCAGGTTATGACAGGTGTCAGTTTCTGCTGAATCTGAAAAAGAAAAGGAAACTAGAGCATGGATGTTAGTAAAAAATGTTGCTAAGCTGAATAACACATTGAACAGCACGGTCAGTTTCTTCTGATATCTGCTGAGGCTGGAAATTTGCAACTGGGGGCCTAGCACCAAACAATATCTCATATGGGGACAGGCCATGTTTTGCAATAGGGGTAGTACGGATGTGGTATAGTACAATGGGTAGCAGCTCTGGCCATGGAGCCGTAGTCTTTCCTTGATATGTAGGCCCATGTGGCAATAGCAGGGTACATCCGCTTAGGGAGACACGAGTTGGTCCTTTTTCCAGAGACCATTATCCATTCGTGCCCCATCAGTCTTCCATTGCTTCACCTCTTCCTTTGGAGACATTCTCTGCATCGTCATTAAGCGGTCTCGCGGGGTCCGACAGAAAACTTCAGTCTGTTGTAGATCATCAGATTCTTGTAGGGTCAGTGCTTCTTGTAACTGTTTACGCTGAGAGCGTGTGGTCACCATAGTTGGTATGGTTGGTTCAACGGGTAAGAGAGCGGCGGCTTTTTCTTGCATATCCGCAAATATGTTGCCAACAGTCTGTGGACTGGTCCTAGGACCGTGTGCCTTAACTTTGATAATAGCCACCTGAATAAGTAATTTGATCGAGTCCATGAGGGTTTTTGCAGCTTCAGCATTTTTCACTGGGGTTCCGGCAGTAGAAATAAACCCTCGATTGGCCCATAGAGGCCCAAAATCGTGAGCAATACCAAATGCATACCGTGAGTCCGTGTATATATTAGCCCGTCTGTTCTTGGCCAAAGTACATGCAGTAGACAGAGCCTGGAGTTCTGCTTCTTGTGCTGACTGTGAGGGCAGGAGCGCAGCTGCGTGCACTACAGTGTCCTCTGTGGTAACAGCATATCCCGTGTGGATTCTACCACACTCGTCAGCATATCTTGAACCATCCGTGTATAACACTAGATCGGGATTTGGGAGTGGATTCTCACTGACATTTGTGGAGTAGCTGTTTCTTCTATCAGAAGTTGGGAACAATCATATTGGAGGTAATCCTCATCACTGCCATCTTTCCTTATAGTTCATTATACCGTCTTTCAAGGCGTTGTAAAGGGGTTGCATTATGTGGGATGCATCCGGTATCCACTGACAATAATAAGTGCATAGTGCAAGAAAACGCTGGAGTTCAGTTTCATCTTTTGGGAAAGGAACGGAGCTGACAGCTATTTTTCTTTCTTCTGCGAAGTGTCTGACACCCTGAAGGAGACAGTGACCCAAGAATATCACTTGACCAAGGCAGAACTGAAGTCTCAAGGCCGAAACCCAACAGTTCAGTGCTGCCAGATACTTAAGGAGGCTAACAATGGCAGCAATGGCAAAAGACACTCGCTCATATTTTTTTTTTGCAAACTGGTTGGGACTGTTTTGTGCCCCTTGTGGCATAACTGTGGGAAAGGCATGCAAAATACAGATTTCCTCACTGTCTTCATCTACATAGGGATTATATAACATAAGAACCATCTGACCATCATCTTGGAATTGCATTCTTGAGCGTAACTGTGATAATAAATCTGCTCCTAGTAAATTTACAGGACGTGGGAGAGATTACAAACTGAGCAGTAACCTCGGGGAAGGGTTTTATGGGGTTTATGAAAGTATATTAATTGGGTCTGCCATCTACCCCGATTAAAACAGCAGGAGTATAACAATTTCTCTGAAAGTGTCCGAGTCTGGCACAGCACCAGCATTGGCAGGGAGGGGCTGGGGAGTAAGGTTCTCAGTAGCTGAAGTCTGAGGGGGGCCAGAGTTTGCTGTGTGCGCTGAAGGGCACACTGATAGTGATAAGGGACTGTGTACTTGCAGCCGCGCTGGGCACAATGGTGGGGGCTGGAGCAGCTACTGGCCGCTAGCTTGCTTTTTTTTTTTTTTTTCTTTTTTTTCTTTTTCTCTCTGCTGAACAGATGGGTTAAATTCTTCTGAAAACTTTTTTTTTTTTTTTCTTTAGCGGGGACTGAGGCTGGCAGCGGTGGCTGATAATAGATACCGTGAGCGTTTAACAAAGAAAAGGTGGGGGCTGCGACTCTCGGTCTTCTTGTACAATTGTCATCTAGCAGGGAGACCTCTTTCAAATCATCACTTTTAACTATTTGCCTGCCTGACACAGTATCAATCTTATTCCTTCTTAACCAATCACTTACTCACACCACAGTCACTTGCTTCAACCACAATACATCCCGTCCTTGCCATAATAATAGACAATGTTTCCTTCAACATAGCAGTAACAGAAACAATCAGAATTCACTTCCTCTGTTCTTCCTAACACCTTCGTCACACAATTCATGTGCCAAGCCACAAAATTCTTCTTTTCCTTCCACGGATTCTCTCATTTAGAGCTAAATATCCTTACTTCAGTTGTGCACAATACTGGTGCAGCCGTCTCAGTTTGTTCCACTGGGTCAACCCCCTCTGGGATTGCCCAAAATTCGTGGTACTCAGTGAAAGGAGGAGGGTGTCTCAGACTATCCCTCCGGACACCTCTGGTTATATATATATACATATATATATATATATATATATATATATATATATATACCTGATTTACGTATCCTACCCATCTTCAATCACATGACCACGCCTGATTACTAGCAATGATCAGGAATTCAGGATATTTTGACTATAAAGAGAGCCACAATCACTGGTCAATCCGGGGTGTCCATCCCTTATGAGGTACGGTTCGAGCACTGGGCCCCCAACGGGACTGCACCTCTATATGATTCCACCCATGAATCACCCCACCACGGGGACAAACCTCAGATCCTCTTTGCAGCAACAAGCACAGGAAAACCACACCAACGATCAGTCTGAACAGTATAACTGCCATCTTACCGTGGTTCTCGTGGGGGAGGATCAGTCCCAATTTTCCAGCACCTGTGTCCGCTCCGAGGGTCATTTGTCTTGTTGTCCTCCGGGGGCAGAGTCGTCCCTATTCGGGGGCCCCACGTTGGGCGCCAAGCTGTTGTCCGAAAAATTGGAAAAACTTTGAAAGTGTCCCCTAGTGCAGTGGCAAAAACCATCAAGTGCTACAAAGAAACTGGCTCACATGAGGACCGCCCCAGGAAAGGAAGACCAAGAGTCACCTTTGCCGCGGAGGATAAGTTCATCCTAGTCACCAGCCTCAGAAATCGCAGGTTAACAGCAGCTCAGAACAGAGACCAGGTCAATGCCACACAGAGTTCTAGCAGCAGCACATCTCTACAACAACTGTTAAGAGGAGACTGTGCAGCAGGCCTTCATGGTAAAATAGCTGCTAGGAAACCACTGCTAAGGACAGGCAGCAAGCAGAAGAGACTTGTTTTTGCTAAAGAACACAAGGAATGGACATTAGACCAGTGGAAATCTGTGCTTTGGTCTGATGATGTTGAGGTAGCTATTTAGGGAGGGCTAAATTAACCCTTCACAGTTGATCCAGTGATTTCCAAATTAAATTACAGGGCGTTGCTAGTAACTGGGAATGACCACACGGAGACAGGGGTCTCTGTACGGGAGGATCGAGACAGATCACTAAGCCCCTTTATTTTAGTCACATCTTTTATAATCTTTTACTTAATTATGCAAGGTTCTCAACTACCAATAACATCATGGTAATGCTTCACTTTATAAGCCAATAATATTGCAAGAAAACCGGAAACTACATAAATGTCCCTAGTTACGTGACATAGAGAATAGAACAATAGCACATTGTTCAGACTCTCATATCTTATACCTTGTTCAAGCTGGAACAGTCTAGTTTCATAACAGCTGCGAACTTTCACCTAATTACAAAATTTATCTTAAAACAACAAAATGGCATCGCAAGCACAAAAATGGAGGTCTGGAGAACAAGATGTCCTCTACAACTGAATACTGTACTTCACAATGAGTCAAAATTTGAGATCTTTGGTTCCAACCGCCGCATCTTTGTGCGACGCAGAAAAGGTGAACGGATGGACTCTACATGCCTGGTTCCCACCGTGAAGCATGGAGGAGGAGGTGTGATGGTGTGGGGGTGCTTTGCTGGTGACAATGTTGGAGATTTATTCAAAATTGAAGGCATACTGAACCAGCATGGCTACCACAGCATCTTGCAGCGGCATGCTATTCCATCCGGTTTGCGTTTAGTTGGACCATCATTTATTTTTTAACAGGACAATGACCCCAAACACACCTCCAGGCTGTGTAAGGGCTATTTGACCAAGAAGGAGAGTGATGGGGTGCTACACCAGATGACCTGGCCTCCACAGTCGCCAGACCTGAACCCAATCGAGACGTTTTGGGGTTAGCTGGACCGCAGAGTGAAGGCAAAAGGGCCAACAAGTGCTAAGCATCTCTGGGAACTCCTTCAAAACTGTTGGAAGATCATTTCCGGTGACTACCTCTTGAAGCTGATCAAGAGAATGCCAAGAGTGTGCAAAGCAGTAATCAAAGCAAATGGTGGCTAATTTGAAGAACCTAGAATATAAGACATATTTTCAGTTGTTTCACACTTTTTAGTTAATTATATAATTCCACATGTGTTAATTCATAGTTTTGATGCCTTCAGAGTGAATCTACAATTTTCATAGTCATGAAAATAAAGAAAACTTTTTGAATGAGGTGTGTCCAAACTTTTGGTCTGTACTGTTTATATAATATATTTTTAGTATTGCATAAAGAGTAAGACACACAGTCACCAGCCTATGTAGGCGCATTAACATTATTAACCTACATATGCTGTAACAAAACAGCAACTGTCAGAAATCTGTGTGAAATGCAATATCTGTTTATTTTTCAAAAAATTAAAATAAAAATTGTGTGGGCTCCTGCATAATTTTCATAGCCAGCGGAGGGAAAGCCGAAGGCTGAGAGCTGATGCTAATATTCTGGGAAGGAGCCAAAAGCCATAAAGGTTCCCAGGCTATTAATATCAGCTTACAGATGTTTGCTTAGCCTTTACTGGATAGTTTACAGCGGAACCCCAGAAAAAAATTGACAGTCCCCCTATAAAATCGAACCAGCAAAGGCTAGGCAGACAGCTGCTGGCTGATATTAATAGCCTGCGAAGGGGCCATGGATATTGGCACCCCCTATGCTACAAACATCTACTCTCAGCCACCTCACAAATGGCGCATCTTATAGATGCACCAATTCTGGTACTTGGCCTCGCTCTTCCCACTTGCCCTGTAGCGGTGGCAAGTGGGGTTTATATTTGTGGGGTTGTCACCGTTTGTATTGTCAGGGGACATCAAGCCCACAGGTTAGTAATGGAGAGGCATCTATAAGACACCTATCCATTACTAACCCCATAGTGATATTGTATAAAATACAGACACCAAGAATAAAGTCCTTTTATTGGAAATAATCACACAGACTCCTTTATTGAATCTAAATTTACTATACTTACTGAACGCCTAATCTCCGATGCCCTCGTCTCCTGTAAACAATCAAAAAATAATAAACCAACATATAATACTATCCTGTATGACGTAGCCCACTTAATACAGAGTGTCCCTTGGCCGTGTCACTTGTAGAACAGTCACAACAGAAGATGTGACTGCTCTACCCGGCCTCTGGCGATACAGTGACAGGAGGTATGATATTACAAAAATAAAGCACACACTTGGTAGTGCCGCATCCGTAACTACCGTACGTTGAGCACTGTAAAAAGTTACCTTTTAATCATACTGACACCCAAAATTTGAATAAATAGCAATCAATCATATGTGAAAATGTAAAAAAAAATGGTGTAAATGAAAATGCCAAATGGCTTGGGGGTAAAAAGCCCTAATATGGCTAATTCGGCAAAAAAAAAAAAAGCATTTCTGGAAAATATTGTTTAGTGTTTAAAAGTAGCAAAGCATAACTTTTTTGGTGCCCCAAAATGTTACTAAAAATCTCCAATTTATGCAGAAAAAAACTTATTTTCTGTCAAACAGCTGTAAAAGTAAAAGCTCTGAGTATAATGATGAAATAACATTTTTTTTCTAAAATAAGCATTTTTACTGTGGGGTAGCAGGAAAACACAAACCTGATTTAAAAATCTGGTATCGTAATTGCTCCAACCTGAAGAATGAAGTCCTCTTATATTTACTCTTGCATGGTTTACCGTACGGTATCAGTAATAAGAACTATTTCTTGTACTGCTATCTGTTTTGTTCATTCTGCTTCCAAAAAATGGAATCATGCTCGGCTTACTTTTATTCTGCACTCTCAGGTTTTTCGTGTAAATCTCAAAAAACATTATTCGGACAAAACAACCACTCACTTATGAGGCAGATGGAGTCCCTTTGGACTAGTTAGGTCTCTGTTCCGGCGTTGTCTTTTTAGCGGACAAGTGTGGATGACCACAGTTCTGTGCACACCTAAAAAGACGGATACTACCAAAACAGTTGTCAAATGGAGTCCAGAGTGTCTCCATCTGCCTTATTATAGTGAGTGGTTCTGTTGGGTGTTTTATCTGAATCACCGTTTTTTGGGATTTACACGGAAACCTTGATGTAAAAGCTCAGTGTAGAACACAAAAATGTGATCCAGCCTGACACTGCAAGTTATCAAAAAATGTTATGTGCCACAAAGTCACCAATAAAAACCCTAACTTATCCCACATAAAACCAGCCCACACTCGGGGCAATCATTTGTTGCTGGAAATACTGTTCATGCACATTACTGGTAGAACAAAGACTATGGAAAAGAGCAACAGCTCTCACCCCATCAAGTAAAACCCAGGGAAATCTGTTCTCACAAAATCCTGTCCCCCCCTCCTTCTGAGCCCAACTGTGCCTAAACTGCAGTAAGCGGCCACAAATTTGGTAGTATTGTAGAAGAGAGAGCACTTAACAATTTACGAGAGGTGTGTGTCTCCAGAAGCACAAACGGGGCATAATGTAGCGGATTCTACCATGTATTATGCCAGAGTGTATGGGCATTAAACTTCCATATTTACAATTCACCATAATAAAGCATGGCGTAGATGTTACATAAAGTCACTGCAGCCATTATTGAATTCATTGAGAGGTGCAATTTCTACAATGGGGTCACTTTTTGGATTTTTCTGTTGTTCTGGCACCTTTTTAGGGGCTCTGCAAATGTTACCCGCAAATAATTCTAACAAAAAATATGTGCTCCAAAAGCAAAAATGGCGCTCCTTCCTTCTCAACCCTGTCGTGTGGCCTAAAAGTAGTTTCCGACGACATATGGGGTATCACAGCGATAAACGATATCTGTTGCATATTTTTTCGACTATAAGCTGTGGCCACCGCCATCAGGGGATTATCTATTCTGTAATGCTGTAGATAAGCCCCTGATGTAACCTGAAAGAGAAAAAAAACAAGTTATGGTATATTATACTCACCCGGGGGAGGTCCGGGTCCGGGCTTTGCCCGATGGGTGTCGCGGTCTGGCGCCTCCCATCTTCTAGCGATGGCATCCTCTTCTTTGCTTCCCATTGCAGCTCCGGCGCAGGCGCACTGCTCTGCCCTGTTGAGGGCACAGTAAGGGTGTGTGCACATGTTGCGGATCCGCACGGATTTGGCCCTGCGGATCTGCAGCAGTTTTTGCTGCGGTGTACAGTATCTTTATTTTCAATGGAAAACAAAAACCGCAGTGCACATGCTGCGGATTTTTCCGCGGTTTCACTTCTTTGTGTGGAATCCGCAGCGGTTTCACACCTCCATTGTAAAGGTGTAAAACCGCAGGCTAATCCGCAGATAAACCGCAGGTCTTTTGACCTGCGGATTTTGCAAAATCCGCTTGGAAAATTCCGCAGCAGAATCCGCAACGTGGGCACACACCCTAAAGTACTGCTGTGCGCAGGCGCGGACCTCTGACCTTTCCCGGCGCCTGCCCTCAACAGGGCAGAGCAGTGCAACGGGAAGCAAAGAAGAGGACGTCACCGCTAGTAGATGGGAGGCGCCGGGCCGCAACACCCATTGGACCAAGACCGGACCCGGACCACCCCTGGGTGAGTATAAAATAAAGCGTTTTTCTTCTCTTTCAGGTTACATCGAGGGCATATCTACAGCATTACAGAATGCTGTAGATAAGCCTCTGATGGCTGTGGCCGCAGGTTATAGTCGAAAAATAGGTGACAGATTCCCTTTAAAGAGAAATTGCGCAATAAATTATGGTTTCACCTATTAACCCTTGTGTTACTGCCAAATTTACAGCAAACAACATTTTAGTGGTAATGTAACTTTTTTTTAATTTCGATTGTTATAATTGTGAGGCACCTGTGGGTTCAAAATACTCGCTACACCCCCAGATAAATTCCTGAAGCAGTGAAATTTCCAATATGGTGTCACTTGTAGGAATTTCTGCCAATATGGTACCTCAGGGGCTTTGTTCTTGGCACCCACAATCTACGTTCTAAAAGCCAAGTAGCGCTGCTTCCCATCCGATTCCTGCCATGTGCTCAAATTGTAGTGTACAACCACAAACAGCTCTAGCAAAAATTAAAAGACCACCACATCAAAACCCTGTCATGGGCAGCCCACTCTCCAGACCTGAACCCCCATTGAAAACCTCTGGAATGTAATCAAGATGATTATGGATAGTCAGTGATCAAACAAAGAAGAACGGCTTAAATTTTTGCACCTGAAACACTGTGAAAGACTGGTGGCAAGCAAGCCAAGACGCATGAAAAGCTGTGATTAAAAATCATGGTTATTCCATAAAATATTGATTTCTGAACTCTTCCTGAGTTAAAACATTAGTATTGTTGTCTCTAAATGATTATGAACTTGTTTTCTTTGCATTATTTGAGGTCTGAAAGCACTGTGCTTATTTTTTTAATTTTGACTATTTCTCCTTTTCAGAAAAAAACAATTTATTGCTTGGAAATTCGAAGACATGTCAGAAGTTTGTAGACTTAAAGAACAATTCACATTTTACTCAAAAATATACCTATAAAGAGAAAAATAAGACAAAGTGAACATTTGAAAGTGGTCTCTTAATTTTTGCCAGAAATGTACGTGATACTGACACTTTCAGTGAAAGTAGCATAACAAATTATGGGGTCCTTTTTTTTTTTTTTTCTTATTAACGCTGTGTAACTTATACATTTTGGTGTTAAAACCAGTATTTTAGTGGATTTTTTTTTTTTTACATCTAAATTCTATAAAGTTTTTGGGACACACCTGCAGGTTAAAAATGTTCAGTACACCCCCTAGATGAATTCCTTAAGGGGTTGACTTTCTAAAATCGAGCCAATTCTATTGTATGCTTTCCTCCCAGCTCGTACTATTGTCATGAGGACGTCACGTCCCCCTGGGAGACCTGGAGTTAGAAGGTCACAATGGCTAATGAAACACAGGTCCTCTTTAGAGATGGTGTGATTCGTGTCCTATTTTAAATAGATTTCTTTTCCATCAGTGCTGAAAGAATTAAAGACTTTTTCCTTGCTGGCTGGGAACATGCAAGGTGGTTGCTCTCAGCTGCAGCGGCTAAAATCATTTCTTCTCCCTACATATACTAGCTTTCGGCATTTCTTACTTGCTGGTGAAAGAATCTTCTTGAAAAGTGTTGAGCCGAGTAGTTGGGAGAAGTTGAAGTGTACTGTGTGCAGTAGTGTGTGTGTTTTTCTCCTCATCCTTATTCCTGTTTAGTTTGTTTGTTCCTCCCTCTTCCTAGCTTCCTCCCTATTTTTGATGAGTGTTTTTGTATGATAATGGGTTCAATTATCCCTGTCTGTCTTTGTGTCCCTTACATTTCTGTCCCATGCCTCATCAAATGGGGGAGGGGACAGATTAGGGTTTAACTGGAGCATAGTAATGTCAGAGTCCCAGGCCTCTTTACCATTAAGAGTACCCCTGGGACTGGGATAGTTAGGGTCCCAGTTCCAGAGACAGTTTTAGGCCTCTCTCCCTTACTACGACTACATTTTGATTAATGTGGCCCAAAAATGGTACCTAATACCAGAAGACAAAAAAGAAAAGTGACTTGGCAAAAAACAAAAACCCACAAATGATGAATTTCGGGCCACAGTGCACAGCTTGCTGCCAAGGAGATTGGCCACAAGAGCATGGTCCAGTATGCATAGCAGCTACATTCCAGGCTGAGGAGTTAACACCTGAGATAGCAGACACCTCTCTCCAGCCCATTAATTTCTGTAAAGCAGTTAGCTTTAGTTTTCCCCTTCTCCCATAGCAGCACCACCTGAGGGAGGTCCGCCCGCCAGGACAGGAAACCTACTGAGGGCTGCGCATGGGGACACCGAAGGGATCTAGCGTCCGAAGACCCAGCGGTCCACCCAGGACTGCGCACGCGTGGGACGCGAAGGTTTCCGGCACTTCCCGCTGACGTAGCGTGCCAGGAAACATCTCATCTGGGTCTGCGTGGGACGCTGGAGTTCCATCGCGTCCTGCTGACGAGCGCGCCGTTGATGTCAGCGGCCATCCAGGCTGTGCGTGCGCAGGGCCTGGGAATCCCCTGCACACAGCGCACCGGATTCCAAAAATAAAGACAGAGGGGCGGGACCACCAGGTATTTAAAGGGGTGGTCCCAAAAGAATGGTGGCACTTGCCTGCAGCTCCAGCCATGGAACAGCAGCAGCAGCGTCACCTGATGTCATTGCAGCACCAGCAGCTGCCATCTCCATCTTCGCTACTGCAAGCGGCTCAGGAGACCCCCCAGCACCATCAGCAGCATAGAGGGTGTGATAATAGTCGTGCACGCAGCAGGACCAGCCTAAAAAGCAAGGCAGTGCACAGAAGCTGCAGCGCTGACAGCTTCTATAGCATGCAGCTCTGCATGCTATAGAATTGATCAGGCTGCCCAAAATGAGTGTCTAATAGTGGGACAAGGTGTAAAAGCAAGAATTAAATTTTAGAAAAAAATTAAATAATTGTAAAAATATTTTAAAAAATAATAAAAAATCAACATTTATTCCAGCAAAAAATAATTATTTAAAAATATCTAAATAATGAAAGTACACATATTTAGTATTGCCACGTCCGTAACGACCCAACCTATAAAACTGTCCCACTAGTTAACCCCTTTAGTGAACAACATTAAAAACAAAGGCAAAAAAACAATGCTTTATCATCATACCGCCGAACAAAAATTGGAATAACACGCGATCAAAAAGACGGATATAAATAAACGTGGTAGGCTAGTTTCACACTTGCTTTTTTTTGCAGCGCGTTTTTCCCGCAAAAAAACGCATTGAAAAAACGCATACATAAGCATACAACTGCTGCGTTTTTTTCAAGCATTTTTATGAGCATGCATGAAAAAAACGCAGCGTTTTTATGCGTTTGTATGCGTTTTTAGCGCGTTTTTACCGCGTTTGCGTTTTTTTCCAACATTTTTAGGTGGCCCCTCACACTACCCAAACCATGACTTTACTAACCCTAACCCTGACCCTAACCCTAACCCTAACCCTGACCCTAACCCTAACCCTGACCCTAACCCTTAACCAAATCATACTTAACCCTAACCCAAACCCTAAACCCTAACTAACCCTAACCCTAACCCTGACCCTAACCCTAACCCTGACCCTAACCCTAACCCTAACCCTGACCCTAACCCTTAACAAAACCATACTTAACCCTAACCCTGACCCTAACCCTAACCCTAACCCTGACCCTAATCCTTAACAAAACCATACTTAACCCTAATCCTGACCCTAACCCTTAACCAAACCATACTAAACCCTAACCCTGACCCAAAACCCAACCCTAACCCTGACCCTGACCCTAACCCTAACCCTAAACCCCCTTAACTAACCCTAACTCTAACTCAAACCCCTAAATTCCATGGTTAAAAAAAAAAAACGCATATGCAAAAAAACGCTTACATGAGCATGCCAGTGCGCACATATGCGCATCCATAGGCTATAATGGCCCTTTTTAGCGCAAAACGTGCGCATATGTGCGCATGCGCTTTTTTGCAGGGCCAAAAAATGCAACATGATGCGTCTGGAAAATCCAATCGCACACCCCAAAAAAACGCAGCGCATGAAAATCGCATACATGCGCTTACAAGCGCGCAAGTATGCGCACCCATGTTAAAGATAGGGGGAAAAACGCATGCGCAGGTTAGCGTTTTTTTCCAGCGCTAAAAAACGCAAATGTGAAACCAGCCGTACCGCTGAAAACGTCATCTTGTCCCACAAAAATACAAGCCATATAGCTCCATCACCGGAAAAATAAAAAAGTTATAGCTCTCAGAATAAAGTGATGCAAAAATAATTATTTTTTTCTATAAAATAGTTTTTATTGTGTAAAATCTCAAAAACATAAGATTTAAATGAGATCGCTGTAATCGCACTAACCCAAAGAATAAAACTACTTTGTCAATTTTACCACACGTGGTACGGTATAAAGCGCCCCCCCCAAAAAAAAAAAAAAATCATGATTTGCTGTTTTTTGTTCATTTTGTTTCCCAAAAATCGGAATAAAAAGCGATAAACGTGTCATGTGCCCGAATATGGTACCAATAAAAACATCAACTCGTCCCGCAAAAAACAAGACCTCATATGACTCTGTGGGCCAAAATATAGAAAAATTATAGCTCTCAAAATGTGGTGATGCAAAAACTATTTTTTGCAATAGAAAGTGTCTTTTTAGTGTGTGACAGCTGACAAACATAAAAACCTGCTATAAATAGTAAATCAAAGCCTCCTTTACCACCCCGTTCTTTAGGGAAAAATAATGCAATTTAAAAAATGTACTTTTTTCCATTTTTTCATTAGGGTTGGGGTAGGGGCTAAAGTTAGGGTTGGGATGAGGGTTAGGTTTGTGGTTAGGGTTGGGATTAGGGTTAGGGGTGTGTTGTTGTTAGGGTTGGAGTTAGAATTAGGGGGTTTCCACTGTTTAGGCACATTAGGGGCTCTCCAAACGCGACATGGTGTCTGATCTCAATTCCAGCCAAGTTTGCTTTGAAAAGTCAAACAGCGCTCCTTCCCTTACGAGCTCTGCCATGCACCCAAACAGTGGTTTACCCCCACATATAGGGTATCAGCATACTCAGGACAAATTGCACAACAACTTTTGGGGTCCAATTTCTTCTGCTACCCTTGGGAAAATAAAAAATTGGGGGTGAAAAAATGATTTTTTTTATTTTTACGACTACATTATAATAATAATAATCTTTATTTTTATATAGCGCTAACAAATTCCGCAGCGCTTTACAGTTTGCACACATCACCACCACTGTCCCCGGTGGGGCTCACAATCTAAATTCCCTATCAGTATGTTTTTGGAATGTGGGAGGAAACCGGAGTACCCGGAGGAAACCCACGCAAACACGGGGAGAACATACAAACTCCTTGCAGATGTTGTCCTTGGTGGGATTTGAACCCAGGACTCCAGCACTGCAAGGCTGCAGTGCTAACCACTGAGCCACCTGTGAAGCACTTGTTGGTTCAAAGTGCTCACCACACATCTAGATAAGTTCCTTAGGGGGTTTAGTTTCCAAAATGGTGTCACTTGTGTGGGTTTCCACTGTTTCATCACATCAGGGGCTCTTCAACCGCAACATGGTGTCCGATCTCAATTCCAGCCAATTTTGCTTTGAAAAGTCAAACGGCGCTCCTACCCTTACAAGCTCTGCCATGCACCCAAACAGTGGTTTACCCCCACATATAGGGTATCAGCATACTCAGAACAAATTGCACAACAACTTTTGGGGTCCAATTTCTTCTGCTACCCTTGGGAAAATAAAAAATTGGGGGCGTAAAGATAATTTTAGTATAAAAATGTTTTTTTTTCATTTTTACGGCTCTACATTATAAACTTCTGTGAAGCACTTGGGGGTTCAAAGTGCTCACCACACATCTAGATAAGTTCCTTAGGGGGTTTAGGTCCAAAATGGAGTCACTTGTGTGGGTTTCCACTGTTTAGGCACATCAGGGGCTCTCCAACCGCGACATGGTGTCCAATCTCAATTCCAGACAATTTTGCATTGAAAAGTCAAGCGGCGCTCCTCCCTTCCCAGCTCTGCCATGTGCCCAAACAGTGGTGTACCTGCATACTGCATATATGGGGTATAGGCGTACTCAGGACAAAATTGTACATTAATGTTTGGGGTTCAATTTTTTCCTGTTACCCTTGGTAAAATAGAACAAATTGGATCTGAATAAATTTTTTGTGAAAAAAAAGTTAAATGTTGATTTTTTTTTAAAAATTCCTAAAATTCCTGTGATGCACCTGAAGGGTTAATAAACTTTTTGAATATAGTTTTGAGCACCTTGAGGTGTGCAGTTTTTAGAATGGTGTCACTTTTGGGTATTTTCTATCATATAGACTTCAAATATGATGTGGTCCCTTAAAAAATGGTGTAATAAAACTGAGAAATGGCTGGTCAACTCTTAACCCTTAACTTCCTAAAAAAAAAATTGGTTCCAAAATTGTGCTGATGTAAAGTAGATATGTGGGAAATGTTACTTATTAAGTATTTTGTGTGACATATCTCTGTGATTTAAGGGCATGAAAATTCAATTTTGGAAAATTGCAAAATTTTTAAAATTTTCGCTAGATTTCCATTTTTTTCACAAATAAACGCAAGTCATATCAAAGAAATTTTACCCCTGTCATGAAGTACAATATGTCACAAGAAAACAAAGTCATAATCACCAGGATCCATGGAATCATTCCAGAGTTATTACCTCATAAAGGGACAGTGGTCAGAATTGTAAAAATTGACCTTGTCATTAACATGCAAACCACCCTTGGGGTAAAGGGGTTAAGGGACCTGATGACAAAGAAAGAGAAGCATATTGATTATCTGTCGGACAGGCCACAGTTTGTGAGGTTGGGGGCGGCCGTATCGGATAGTGTGCGGAGTAGTGTTGGAGCCCCTCAGGGAACGGTGCTGTCGCCATTCCTTTTTACGTTATACACAGCTGATTTTCAGTATAAATCAGACCTTTGTCACCTTCAGAAGTACTCTGATGACTCAGTGATAGTCGGAGGTATTGAGAGAGACCGGGGGGAGGAGGAATACAGAAGGGTGGTTTTGGACTTTGTTGACTGGTGCCAGGCTAACCATTTAGAACTCAACGTAAAGAAAACCAGGGAGCTGGTGTTGAGTTATGGAAGGTGCATGAAGGATTGCTTACCTATCACTATTGATGGTCAGGATGTGGAGATGGTGGAGAATTTCAAATATTTGGGGGTTCACCTGGACAGCAAGCTTGATTGGAGGTGCCATATGGAGAAGGTTTGCAAGAAAGGGATGAGTAGACTTTACTTCCTAAGGAAGTTAAGGTCGTTTAATGTGTGTAGCAAAATGCTTGAAATGTTCTACCAATCCATTGTGGCAAGTGCAATCTTTGATGCAATTATATGCTGGGGTAGTAGTGTGCGCACAGCTGACGCGAATAAGCTGAATAAACTTATCAAGAAGGCTAGTGCGGCGGTGGGTCTACAACTCAGGACTTTCGAGGAGGTATTAGAGGATAGAATTACTAAGAAATGCAAGGCTATAATGAGCAACAATACACACCCGCTCTATGAACTGTTTGCGAAGCAAAAGAGCACATTCAGCAAGCGTCTACTCCAACTAATGTGTAAAAAGGAAAGATATAGAAAATCGTTTGTTCCGACAGCTGTGGGGATGTTTAACAAATGTATAAGTGTAAAGCATCCCAAGACTAAATGAAGTTCAAAGTGTATGGGGGGGAATTGGTGAGTTACAAGTACCAGTCTATCCGCATCTGCTGTCCATATAGACTTATTTTGTAAAGTGTGTATTGTTCTTGTAATGTTCTTGATCTTTGTTCTGCTGCTGTAATACTGTAATTTCCTCCGGGATCAATAAAGTTTATCTAATCTAATCTAATCTAATCTAATCTAATATGCCAGAGCCACTGTATTCAGAATCTGAGGGTTCGGTACAGCTTGGGGAAAGGTCAGGCTTGGAATCATTCTCCTCTTCCGATTGGGAGATGGGGGTAGGCCCTGCTTCCCTATGGAGGATACGGACAGGCTGGTTAGAGCCATAAGATCCACCATGGGCATCTCAGACCCTAAATCTACTAAGTCAGTTCAGGACATTATGTTTGGGGGCCTGGGTCAAAGGAAGAGACGTTCCTTTCCAGTTAATGAGAATATCAAAATGCTCATTCACAAAGAATGGAAGAAGCCAGAAAGAAAAGGGCCACTACCGTCTTCTTTAAAAAGGAGATACCCTTTTGAAGAAGAAAAGAGAAGTACAGCTGATTAGGGCGCTCAGACCAAGACAGACATTTGTTTTGGATGGACATCCAAAACAAGTGTCTGTCTTGGTCTGAGCGCCCTAATCAGCCGTACTTCTCTTTCCTTGTATTTTACACCCTTCTGGGTGAGCGGCTTGGTGCAGCACGGACCCAGCAGGCTTCCAACCATCCTGCAAGACCTGAAAGACGGAGGACCTGTGGTGACATCAGCATCACATGACAACCCTTGTGACCGGCTAACCTTGGAACCTGGAAGCCAGGATGACGAATGGTGCACGATAAGCACTGCAGGCTCTGCAAACGTGGTTATGCCGGCAGCATAACCACAGTAGTGTACTTTGTTTCCAACCTACTCTATTTGACCACCGGGTATCACACCAGGAGCGCCCCCTCCTCTCTCCTATTTTGTTTAGAAGAAGAAGAGGCAGGCATATGGGAAAAAACCCCAAGGATTGACGTTGCTGTAGCTAAAGCGGTTAAAAAAAATCCACTTTGCCCTTTGACGAGCTGGGGACTCTAAAAGACCCTTTAGACAGGAAAGCTGAGACCTTCTTGAAACAGACATGGGAATCTTCAGCATGTTCATTAAAATCAGCAAAAGCAGCCACCTGCACAGCAAGATCATTGATGGTGTGGTTGCAACAACTAAGTGACCATCTAAAGGACAATACCCCATGGGAGAAGATTCTGACGGATCTTCCTCTATTACAGGGAGCAGCTTCCTTTTTAGACTATGCCTCTGCAGACTCTGAGGTTGGCGGCAAGATTGGCAAACCTTTCTAACGCTGCCTGTAGAGTTCTCAGATTTAGGAGCTGGCCAGGGGATGTGCAGTCCAAAGCAAGATTATGCTCCATTCCAAGTGAAGGCAAATTTCTCTTTGGGCAGACTTTGGACAATATTTTAGATAAGGCAGCGGACAAGAAGAAGAGGTTTCCTACTGTGTCATGCCCACAGTGAAAAAGTTCCTTTTGGAGGAGACGATATGGTAGGGGTAGGTCACCCAAAAATCTGGATGACTGGAGAGATAAACAGCCAAAGAACAAAGGTTTCATGTTTGGGGGTTCCTTGTCAAGAAACCTAAAATTCTCCAAATGATGGACCGCCCAGGAAGCCTGTCCCACTTCCGTACTGCCTGGGAAAAGATCTCAGCCAATACCTGAGTACTCAACATAATAAAAATCAGGACTGAAACTAGAGTTTGCATCCATCCCCAATCACGTCTTCAGGATTTTATACTCCAGATCCTGGAAGGGACAGCAGGCCCTGGAAGCAGAGGTGTTACTCTTGCTTCAAAAGAAGGTGCTGGTAGAAGCACCCGTTCAGCAGCAGGGGAGGGGATTTTATTCTCCCCTGTTTCTGATAAAGAAACCAGACCTATTATACAAGACAGGACTATGATCAACCTGAGAGGCCTCAACAGATTCTTGGTCTACAGACCATTCAAGATGGAGTCCATAAAAAAAGCAATCAAGATCTTATTCCCCCGGGCTGTTATATGAGTGTCTTAGACCTAAAAGTCGCATACTATCATGTCCCCATCAACCAGGAAGACAAGCAATTCCTAAGGGTAGCGGTGCATGTGAAAGGTCGGCTCAGACATTTTCAGTACAGGGTGCTACCCTTTGGTCTGTCCATGGCCCCAAGAATCTTCAAGATTATTCTGGAGGTGACAGCACACTTACGGGAAAGAAACGTATTTGTGGTGCCATACTTGGACGATTTCCTAGTGATCGGCAGGACAGCAGGAATGCAGTGCTCCGCTAAATTTCATCTGGAGCGCCATGTGCAACCTTGCTTGGATGATAAATATGGAAAAATCAAGGCTGCAGCCCTGGAAGGTTCAATCCTTCTTAGGGCTTATCATAGACTCAGAGAAACAGCTGTCTCCTCCCTGAGGAGAAGAAAAACAAGATGATAGCCTTAGTGTCAACAGTCCTATCCAACCCAATCATATTCCTGAGGAAGGTCATGTCCCTTCTAGGATCTATGACCTCATGCATTCCAGCAGTACAGTGGGCCCAATGCCATTCCAGGGTGTTGCAGCAGGATATCCTAGAGGGGGAAAAGAGGCTGTCTTGTCATCTAGAAGGAAAGATTATACTTTCTTAAGAAGCCCTAAGTTCCATGACCTGGTGGTTAAATTCAGAGAATCTTTCGGGTGGCATCCCATGGTCCCTCCCAATAGCAGATGTGATAGTGACGGATGCGAGTGCGGAGGAATGGGGGCACATCTCAGAGACAATTTGATACAAGGGGTCTGAACAGAAACACAATCAGGCAGTTTCTCAAATTACAGGGAACTGCTTGCTATAAAGGAGCAGTAACAGAGTTCCTTCCCCGGCCGGCCCCTAATGTGGCTAGCTCAGGAAATTTTGCAGGTGATGGAGGAACACCAGATACAGATATCGGCCTCACACATAAGTTGGGAGGGAAAATAAGGAGGCAGACGGGGAGAATAGGAGCTAAACCCATCTGTTTTCCAGCAGATTGTGAATCTTTAGGGACAGCCAGAGATTAACCTATTTGCTAGCAGGAAAAACAGGAAAACAAAGCACTTCTGTTCCCCAGACCCAACGGAAATAGCATATGCGGTGAATGCACTATAGATCCCTTGGGATTTTCAGCTATCTTACGGTGACGTCTGTCTGGTGCGAGTCTGAGCTGCAAGTAAGACAGCACCCCAAGCAACCCCGAGACCCTTTACCCCTATACAGGGATCTGGAATTACAGCGGAGCCCAAGAGGTAGTTGCCTGTATAAGAGCAGCAGACCAGAGCAGGACGGTCGCCAGAAAGGGATTAATAAACGGGACCGAAAGCGTAGTCAGGAGTCCAAGTCTAAACCAGGGGGGCAGCAGATGTACAAAATTGGTAGACTGAAGAAGGGTCAAAACTCCAGGTCAAGGTCAGAGTCAAAAAACCGGGAGAGTAGCAGAGGTACAAAATCGGCAGGCTGTAGAAGGGTCAGAGTCAAAAAGAGCAAATAACACACTAGCACACTGGGGAAACCAAGACTATATCTGGCGGCCTGCAGGACAGGCTCCAAAGTATTGGAAGGATAAGGCTATCCCTCACAGGCTCACAGTCTGATGACCTCATCTGGACCACCCTCAGAATCAGGCCAGATGGCGATGCACCAACCCCTTCACCTCTGACAGAAGAGCACAGCCTGCGCCCACCAGATGCCTGCGCAGGAGCCCCTTCTCTGGCACCACCATCACCCACATGAGAACCACGGTGATGCCCAATGACAGAGGCATGCGTCAAAGGAGCGGACCCACATGAGGACATAGCCCTCCTATCGCCAGCACCACCAGTCGAAGGAGTCCGGCGCCTCCCAGTGGCCGAAGCAGGAACAGCAGCCCCCAAGTCCAACGGCGATGTGACAGTCTGGCGCCTCCCAGTGGCCGAGGCAGGAACAGCAGTCCCCGAGTCCGATGGCGACGTGACAGTACCCCCCCTTCTAAGAGGGGCCTCCGGACCCTCAAAACCCGGTTTGTTGGGATGAAGGAGATGAAATTTCCTGATCAACCCCTTGGCATGAACGTTACTGGCAGGCACCCAGGACCTTTCCTCCGGACCGTAGCCCTTCCAGTGCACCAGATACTGCACGGACCCTCTCACTAAGCAGGAGTCAAGGATACCTTGGACTTCGTATTCCAAGGCACCCCCGACCAAAACTGGAGGAGGAGGGGACTGGACAGGATGAATCGGAGAGCGGTACAACTTGAGAAGGGACTTATGGAATACATTAGGCAGTTTGAATGATTGAGGGAGTTTCAGACGAAAGGCTAATGGGTTAATCACCTCAATAATTTCATATGGACCAATGAACCTGGGACCCAGTTTGGCAAACGGCACTTTAAGCCTAATATTCCTGGTAGAAAGCCAGACTTTGCCTCCAACTCCCAGGTACGGGCCCTTGGATCGCTGTCTGTTAGCAGAAGAAGCTTGTCTAGCATGAGCCCCTTTTAAGTTTGTGTTGACTTCTGACAAGATAGTTTTTAACTGATGTATAGATCTTTCTGCCCTAGGGAGCTCTGACATCTTAGCAGAGAATGAATCAAAGCGTGGGTGCAGCCCATGACTACAGAAAAAAGGGGTAGTCTTGATGGACTCCTGGTACTGATTATTCAGGGCAAATTCTGCTAACGGCAGATGTTCCACCCAATCGGACTGATGCTCCAAGACATAACAACGGAGATACTGTTCAAGAGCTTGGTTGGTGCGCTCGGTTTGACCATTGGTTTCAGGGTGATAGGCAGAGGAGAAGGACAATTCAATGCCAATCCGTTTACAGAACGCCCTCCAAAATTTTGAAACAAACTGGGTACCCCTGTCGGACACAATATTCACAGGAGCACCATGCAGTCGTACAACATGAGTAATGAACAGTTTGCTCAGGGTTTCGAAATTAGGTAGTCCAGACAGAGGAACAAAATGACTGCTTACTGAATCTATCCACCACCACCCAGATACACGTCTTCCCTTCTGAGAGCGGTAAGTTAGTAATAAAGTCCATGGAGATGTGAGTCCAAGGACCCTCAGGACTAGGCAAGGACTGTAGCCAGCCGGCAGGGCGATTATGGGGAGACTTAGCGCGAGCACAGGTTTCACAAGCCAGTATATAGTCCTTACAGTCCTTTACTATAATTGGCCACCAAAAATTCCTGGTTACAAATCTGATGGTGTTATTGATACCTGGAAGCCCTGCAAGGACAGAATCATGCAATTCCTTCAGAACTTGCAGGCGGAATGTGGCCGGAACAAACAATTTTTGAGAGGAGTAGTGTCAGGGGCTTGTTCTGGGGATCTACGGATCTCTTCCAGAAGATCCAAAGACACAGCCGAAACCACAATCCCGTTGGCCAATATTGGAGTCGGTTCAAAGTCCTCGACCTGTGAGGGGCAGAAACTTTGAGAAAGGGCATCAGCCCTTACATTCTTAGTACCTGGTCGGAAAGTGATCACAAAATCAAATCTAGAGAAACAAGGCCCACCTTGCCTTTCTAGGATTCAGTCTTGTAGCTGACTCCAAGTAGGTCAGGTTGTTGTGATCAGTAATCACGGTAATCTTATGTTTGGCACCTTCGAGGAAGTGGCGCCATTCCTCGAAGGCCCATTTTATTGCCAATAATTCCCAATTACCTATATCATAATTCCTCTCAGTGGAAGAGAATTTTCGGGAAAAGAAGGCACATGGACGAAGTTGAGTGAGGGATGCAGTGCCTTGTGATAGCATTGCCCCTACTCCAACTTCAGAGGCATCTACCTCTACAATAAAGGGGTGGTCCAGATAAGGCTGAACCAATATCGGGTTAGATGAGAAGCATTCCTTTAAGACAAAAAATGCATGAAGTGCCTCAGGCTTCCAGTTAACCACATCCACCCCTTTCCGAGTCAAATCAGTGAGTGGTTTGGCTATCTCCGAAAAACCTTTAATGAATTTGCGATAATAGTTGGTGAAACCTAAAAATCACTGCAGCGCTTTGAGACTTGGGTTGTACCCATGCCTTAATGGGTTGGATCTTGGCAGGATCCATGTGAAACCCTTTAGCTGACACAATGTACCCTAGAAACTGTAGCTCCTCAGCAATGAAAACGCATTTCTCTAGTCTGGCGAATAAAGAATGCTCTCTAAGTCTCTGGAGGACAGAACAGACATGTTGGACATGTGTCATAAGGTCAGCAGAGTAGATTAAGATGTCATCCAAATAAACGACTACATATACCCCACAGATGTCTCTGAAGATATCGTTCACAAAATTCTGAAACACCGCAGGTGCGTTACTGAGCCCGAACAGCATTACGAGGTACTCAAAGTAGCCAAGGGTTGTGTTAAACACGGTCTTCCACTCATCTCCCTTTCTTATACGAACAAGATTATATGCGCCTCGGAGGTCAAGTTTAGTAAACCAAACGGGCTCCCAACAGCTGATTAAAAAGATCAGGTATGAGTGGAAGCGTATACTGGTTTTTCACAGTGATTGCGTTTAACTCACGGTAATCAATGCGAGGTCTGAGACCACCATATTTCTTTTCCACAAAAAAGAACCCGGCTTCAACAGGTGAGGTGGATGGTCTATTAAACCCTTTATGTAAACTGTCTGCTATGTAGTCTTTCATGGCCTGACGCTCTGGACCAGCGAGATTAAATATTCTCACCTTTGGGAGACGAGAATCCGGTATCAAGTCTATGGGGCAATCATACCCTCTGTGAGGGTGTAATTTCTCTGATTCCACTATGGAAAAGACATCCTCATACTCTTTAAATTCATAAGGTACAAAAGGGAGGTTTGACTTTAACTTGGTTCACTGATAGCAATATACAGTTGTCCTGACACTGTGGGCTCCAGCGCACAATATCACTCAGGTGCCAGTCTATGACCGAATTATGTTTGCACAACCATGGTATACCCAGAATAACTGCGGTTGATAAATTATCGATAACAAAAAATAACACACGTTCAGCATGTAATGACCCCACTGATATTGATACTTCCTTAGTAACAAACTCCACTCCACCCTGGACAATAGATGTGCCATTAATTGCAGTGGGTTTAATGGGGGCATTAAGCCTTAGCAGTGGTACACCAATAATTCCTTGCTACCAGGAAATCCATGAAGTTCCCTTCAGAACCACTATCTACATAAGCCTCCAAACACACAGATTTCTTAAGGTATGACAAAGAAAGAAATGGGTAAAAAACATCTGCGGGCAATACCTGGGCCCCTAGGAAGGCTTGACCAGAACAACCCAGGGGCTGACGTCCCGGGAGTGAAACCCTTCTGACGTCCATTGTTTTCCCTGAGGTCTCCAGACTGTGGCTTGTGCAGCATGTTTGTGCAGGATGATGGGAGTGTTCCTCCACAGGGCTGTGCAATGAAGCAGGTAACAGGTGCTTTAGCCACAGAATCAACTCAGAGAAAGCGAGGCCGGAGAAAACAAAAATTCAGGGAAAAGGTAAGGTAATGCTTTTATATATATGCTGGATATATACCGTAAAAACGATTTTGCACCAGATATAATGTGACATCCGTCTGGTGCGAGTCTGAGCTGCAAGTAAGTCAGCACCCTGAGCAACCCCGAGACCCTTTACCCCTATACAGGGATCTGGAATTATAGCAGAACCCAAAAGGTAGCTGCCTGTATAAGAGCAGCGGACCAGAACAGGACGGTCGCCAGAATAGGATTAATAAACGGGACCGAAAGCGTAGTCAGGAGTCCAAGTCTAAACCAGGCGGGCAGCAGAGGTACAAAATCGGCAGGCTGAAGAAGGGTCAAAAATCCAGGCCAAGGTCAGAGTCAAAAAACCAGGAGAGTAGCAGAGGTACGAAATAAGCAGGCTGTAGAAGGGTCAGAAATCCAGGCTAAGGTCAGAGTCAAAAAACCGGGAGAGTAGCAGAGGTGCAAAATCGGCAGGATGTAGAAGGATCAGAAATCCAGGCTAAGGTCAGAGTCAAAAATAGCAAATAACACACTAGCACACTGGGGAAACCAAGACTATATCTGGCGGCCTGCATGACAGGCTCCAAAGTATTTGAAGGATAAGGCTATCCCTCACAGGCTCACATTCTGATGACCTCACCTGGACCGCACCCAGAACCTGGCCAGATGGCGATGCACCATCCCCTTCACCTCTGACAGAAGAGCGCAGCCTGCGCCCACCAAATGCCTGCGCAGGAGCCCCTTCTCTGGCACCACCATCACCCACAGGAGAACCACAGCGATGCCCAACGACAGAGGCATACTTGAAAGGAGCGGACCCACATGAGGACATAGCCCTCCTATCGCCTGCACCACCAGTCAAAGGAGTCTGGCGCTTCCCAGTGGCCGAGGCAAGAACAGCAGCCCCGGAGTCCGACAGCGACGTGACAGTCCGGCACCTCCCAGTGGCCGAGGCAGGAACAGCAGCCCCCGAGTCCGATGGCGACGTGACACGCATTTCCTCCACTAATGTTAATCCTGGCAGTACTCAGAAAGACTCGGGAGGAGAGGGTGGATGTCATCCTCAGTTCTCCCTTCTGGCCGAAGAGTCCATGGTTCTCGTGGCTGAGGAGAATGTCCTTGGCAGATCCCTGGATTCTTCCGGATGTTCCAGGTCTCCTCAGGCAGGGCCCCGTGTGTCATCCTCAGAAATAGGGTCTTCATTTGACGGCCTGGATTTTGCTAAGGCAAAGGGGGTTTTCTCCGGCCCTGGTAGCTACACTCATGCAGAGTAGAAAGCCAATAACAACCAGGATTTATGGTAGAATATGGGAAAAAACATTTACCTTCTCAGGGCAGCCGGTTGGGGTTCAATCCCAATTAAAGATATCTTAGAATTTCTTTAGAGGGGTATGGAAATGGGTCTGGCCACCAACACTCTTAAAGTGCAAGTATCTGCTTTAGGGGCCCTTTACAACTATAGCCTGGTGGCCGATATGTGGGTGGTCAGATTCATCAGAGCCTGCCAGAGATCTAGGCCAGTGCCATCTCCTGAAATGCCCCTGTGGGATTTGAACTTGGTTCTCGAAACATTGACGAAGTCACCCTTTGAACCCTTTCAGGAGGTACCAGACAAGATACTGACACTGAAGACAGTGATTCTAGTAGCCCTGACATCAGCACATAGGGTCAGTGATTTTCAGGCCCTATCCATTAATCATCCTTTCATGCAGGTGCTAGAGGACAGGGTGGTGTTGAGGCCTGATCCAGCATATCTCCCCAAAGTGGCCTCCAAGTTCCTTAGGAGTCAGGAGGTAGTTCTTCCTTCCTTATTCAGTGAACCAAAGTCTGAATTAGAACACCATCTTCACATGTTAGATGTCAGGAGGGCCCTTATTTATTATTTATTACCTACAGTCATGGCCAAAAGTTTTGAGAATGACACAAATATTAATTTTTACAAAGTCTACTGCTTCATTTTTTCTAATGGCAATTTGCATATACTCCAGAATGTTATAAAGAGTGATCAGCTTAACAGCAATTACTTGCAAAGTCAATATTTGCCTAGAAAATCAACTTTATCCCCCAAAACACATTTCAATATCATTGCAGCCCTGCCTTAAAAGGACCAGCTAACATCGTTTCAGTGATTGCTCCATTAACACAGGTGTGGGTGTTGAGGAGGACAGGGCTGGAGATCAATCTGTCATGATTAAGTAAGAATGACACCACTGGACACTTTAAAAGGAGGCTGGTGCTTGGCATCATTGTTTCTCTTCTGTTAACCATGGTTATCTCTAAAGAAACACGTGCAGTCATCATTGCACTGCACAAAAATGGCCTAACAGGGAAGAGTATCGCAGCTAGAGAGATTGCACCTCAGTCAACAATCTATCGCATCATCAAGAACTTCAAGGAGAGAGGTTCCCTTGTTGCCAAAAAGGCTCCAGGGCGCCCAAGAAAGACCAGCAAGCGCCAGGACCGTCTCTTAAAAGTGTTTCAGCTGCGGGATCGGGCTACCAGCAGTGCAGAGCTTGCTCAGGAATGGCAGTAGGCAGGTGTGAGTGCATCTGCACGCACTGTGAGGCGGAGACTCTTGGAGCAAGGCCTGGTCTCAAGGAGGGCAGCAAAGAAGCCACTTCTCTCCAGGAAAAACATCATGGACAGACTGATATTCTGCAAGAGGTACAGGGAGTGGACTGCTGAGGACTGGGGTAAAGTCATTTTCTCTGATGAATCCCCTTTTCGATTGTTTGGGACATCTGGAAAACGGCTTATTCGGAGAAGACCAGGTGAGCGCTACCACCAGTCTTGTCTCATGCCAACTGTCAAGCATCCTGAAACCATTCATGTGTGGGGTTGCTTCTCAGCCAAGGGAATGGGCTCTCTCTCAGTCTTGCCTAAAAACATAGCCATGAATAAAGAAGGATACCAGAATGTCCTCCAAGAGCAACTTCTCCCAACCGTCCAAGAGCAGTTTGGTGATCAACAATGCCTTTTTCAACATGATGGAGCACCTTGCCATAAAGCAAAGGTAATAACTAAATGGCTCAGGGAACAAAACAGAGATTTTGGGACCATGGCCTGGAAACTCCCAGATCTTAATCCCATCGAGAACTTGTGGTCAATCATCAAGAGACGGGTGGACAAACAAAAACCTTCAAATTCAGACAAAATAAAAGCATTGATTTTGCAAGAATTGACTGCTATCAGTCAGGATTTGATCCAGAAGTTGAATGAGAGCATTCCAGGTAGAATTGCTGAGGTCCTGAAGAAGAAGGGTCAACACTGCAAATATTGACTTGCTGCATTAACTCATTCTAACTGTCAATATAACCTTTTGCTACTCATAATATGATTGCAATTATATTTCTGTATGTGATAAAAACATCTGACAAACACATAAAAACCAGAGGTCAGCAGATCATGTGAAAATATAATATTTGTGTCATTCTCAAATCTTTTGGCCATGACTGTAGACAGTATAATAAGATTGTGATATGCATAATATATATATGTGTAAGGAATATAGCCAGGAAAACCAGGTTACATGATGAAAATATCCCTGTAGGGCACATATATGTATGCAGGACTATGAAGGGCAACTGTCAAAATTCAGGAACAACAACAAAGGAGTGAACGACCAACAGTCAAATAACCCATAAAAAGTAACATTTTATTAGTATACATCACAGAAATAAACACAGGTTCACATGAAAAGGGGGGGTCTGAAGGCATATAAAATGGCAAAATGAGCCATACATGCTGTCTACACCATGCAGGACTCTAGAATATGATAATCGAGGAAGAATCCCTATAGATCATATATCAAATGACACAAAGATTTTTGGTTCTTAGTAAAACAGTTAGCATTAGTCATATGGCCATCAAGTAGGAACCAATAACATGTAGTAACAATAGTCACATAGAAGCAAATCGCAAATCACTACAGTTAGTCCGTCAGTCAACTAGAGGCTATAGAGCATATATAAGGCACCAGTGTACATTGTCACCCATATAGACCGACCAGACCCACTGCAGATGAATGGATGAGGGACCAAAAATACTAACATATGTAAAATATAAACAGCGTTACCTGAATGGAATGGAGACAGACACGCAGGCTAACCCCGACGCGTGTTTCGGAGCAAGGCAGCTCCTTCCTCAGGGGCGTTATTAGAGCGCAACTATAGTAAGATTATATAGCGCTAGCCAGAAAGATTATTGGACGCGCAATCTGTCCATCATGCACAGGGCAGCGCCTCTCCAGAAGAAACCGGAAATACGCGGGCCCCACGTGATCCGGCGCATCTGAGAGAGGAAACAGCCACTGGGCTGACTAAACAGTGCACAGGGCGCATGACAGGAAGAATACTACCAACCATATTGGAGGAGGCAATAGCAGACAGGACAGGAAGAGTACTATCAACCATATTAGAGGAGGCAGTAACAAGACACAAACAAAGGAAATAAAATCGAATCAAACACGCTCCATATCCTAAATATTATAGAGCGGTCATACTAAGTAGACAAAATAGAAGAATAGTGGAAGGTATAAGATATATTAATATCAGAGCATTTATAGATGAATAAATACACTATGGACAACAGAGAAAGGCAAAAGCCAGTGTCCATAATAAAAATAGAGTAGCGTATGTATTTATAGAAGTGCAAAAATTATACATCCATAGAAGGTATCCAGATATACAGCAATTGTTCAGTATAGCTGACCAAATATGATTTAAATAGAAAGTAGATCCATATATATAGAAAAATATGTAATATAATAATATATAATATAGTATGTAGTAGTACATAGAATGAAACACTTCTTTATGGACAGTATATACAGGAGACACTTCCGATATCTTCATATGGACATGGAGAAAACTGACAACTTGATCAAGAAGACGTCACTGGCATACTTCACAGAAATATATATAGTCATGCGGAACAACTGAAAGAAAAAATTAAAATTAGAAACAATAAAAAGGTTAAAAAATAAAGCCATATTGATGCCGATGTCCAGTGAACGGGGACTACAAAAATGGGGCATAAGATATGTTCTCATTTAGGCCGTCTGGATGTAACGTACCTAGTATCCAGATCCACCTGGTCTCTAATTGAGCCAGGCGGTTGGAAAGTCTACCACCTCTTATGTTCATCTTAAGAGCATCGATGCCACGGATCCTCAATTACGTACTGTTGCATTGATGAAACTCTTTAAAGTGTCTCGGCAACGTTTTGAGAAGAGAATCATCCGTGCAAGTTAGTGCGGCCTGTATTCCTAGGACGTGTTCCCTAACACGGACTTTCAACTGCCTCGTCATCATGTCTATATGGGTGACAATGTACACTGGTGCCTTATATATGCTCTATAGCCTCTAGTTGACTGACGGACTAACTGTAGTGATTTGCGATTTGCTTCTATGTGACTATTGTTACTACATGTTATTGGTTCCTACTTGATGGCCATATGACTAATGCTAACTGTTTTACTAAGAACCAAAAATCTTTGTGTCATTTGATATATGATCTATAGGGATTCTTCCTCGATTATCATATTCTAGAGTCCTGTATGGTGTAGACAGCATGTATGGCTCATTTTGCCATTTTATATGCCTTCAGACCCCCCCTTTTCATGTGAACCTGTGTTTATTTCTGTGATGTATACTAATAAAATGTTACTTTTTATGGGTTCTTTGACTGTTGGTCGTTCACTCCTTTGTTGTTGTTCCTGAATTTTGACAGTTGCCCTTCATAGTCCTGCATATATATATGTGCCCTACAGGGATATTTTCATCATGTAACCTGGTTTTCCTGGCTATATTCCTTACACATATATATATTATGCATATCACAATCTTATTATATTATACTTTTGCTGTGTTACGCACAGATGGCCTAGTTGTTGACAGAATGGACTTCCGAGCGAGAGAGAAAGTCTGGCTCGATCAAGTGGACCAGGTTTTCGGTTCTGGGGGGAGCAATGTCCAGCGGACGAGTGATTCTGATTGGGACAACAAATTCCAAAATGTTAAATTATTACTACTCAAAAGATCAAGACTATGGTGGAATAGGCTGTTCCTAGAGAAGTATATCTCTACCAAAATGATACCACGTGGATTACGAGTGAAAGTGATACCTACCTTTCCACTTGATGACGATTCATTTATTAAGAGTTGGGAAGAAGCGTGTAATTTATGTTCTAAGACATTTTTACAATTATTGGTTACTTTCTACACTACCAATATTGATACACTGGATGAATCTATTGATGCAGCACAGGAAGCGATACGTAAAGATTGCCCGAACGATAAGATCCAAACTTTTGAATCTGATTTGGATAAGGCTATGGATTCATTAGTTAAAAATATTAAAGAAAATCAATAGTCTAAATTTAATAGGGATCTAAGAGACTATCGGAATGGGCGTGTCTATTTATGGAGGAATATGAGTAATCCTAAATTACATCGTACTGCCTCTAATGCTTCTGCTACTTCATTAAGTGGTCTATCAGATACATCTCAGACCTCTACCTCCTCCCATGGCTTTGGTGGGACTCATAGTTTGAGGGATCACTCATTTCATCCCTATAAAAGACAGCTACCAAATCAACCTGGGACTAATCGGCGAGATAATAAGGTGATCAATTTAAGTAATTACAATCTGACTGAGGTGGATTTATCTCTTTTGGGGAGGGGTCTCACCTTTTCACCTACTCCCAGTTTTGATATTTTCAATGCGGTGAAGGATCTTAATCTATTTGCGAGATCTTTGTTGTTTAAGAGATACTTTTTTAATAAAGATTCTCAACATCTTTTTCCAACAGCGGAAGAACAGGAGGCTCTAAAAATCTTAGAGGAACTGGCGACTGAACATGACGAGACAGGTACGATACCTTCATCCATTCGGTCGCGTTCGACAAAGTTTCCCCCTTTAGCATCTTGCCCAAGTATTGACTTGTTTGTGCGGGTGGTCTCGGAGGACTTTAAAAGAATTCCTAGGTTTGGCAAATCCGATAATCTATCTAGAGATGAGAGGGTGAGATTACAGTATCTCCAAAATCTGTCTGATGTGGTGTTAAAACCGGCAGATAAAGGTGGCAGTGTGGTGATTTGGCCTATACAGATGTACGAGAATGAGGCTTTCCGACAACTTGATGATCCGTTGTGCTATAGAAAGGTAACTTACAATCCTCTCTCGGCATTTGTTACCAAATTAGACCACATTCTCAACAAAGCAATTAGTAATGGGACTATCACTAAACAGCTATCTTTGGCACTTACTGTAAAGGAACCCACCATCTCTACGTTTTACCTTTTGCCTAAAATTCATAAAAACATCATTTGTCCACCAGGACGACCAATTATATCAGGCAAGGGGATCTTTCTCGAAAACGTGAACAAGTGGATTGATCATCATCTCCAGCCGCTGGTGACCTGCCTCCCTTCATTCCTAAAGGACACGAGTGACTTGTTGCGGAAGGTCGATAGACTCTACATGGAGAGTGATACTCTTTTGGCTTCTGTTGATGTTGAGTCCCTGTATACTAGCATTAGACACCAGGATGGATTGACGGCGGTTTGATTCTTTCTTAATACATCCACCATTTCAGTGTCACTCAGGGACCTCATCCTGGAGCTTCTCGAGTTCACTCTCACACACAACTTTTTTGTGTTTAAGGGGTCCTTTTACCTGCAGCTCCAGGGGACTGCTATGGGCGCGGCCTTTGCGGCGGCCTATGCAAATCTCTTCCTGGGGCTGTGGGAGAGGGACCTCTTCCTGTCGGACAAACAGGGGTCAATTGAGCGTGTCCAATTATGGGCACGCTACATTGACGATATCTTCTTTGTCTGGCAGGGTAGCTCCGTCGACCTCCTGCAATTCATGTCTCTCCTGAACCACAATGATCTTAACATCAAATTAACCCTAGTATGGGATATGGGAAAAATCAATTTCCTTGACGTAACTATTAAGAAAGCTGCGGATGGATTCATCCAGACGGATATTTATCGTAAAGAAACTGCTACTAATACGCTTCTCCATGCCTCTTCTTGCCATCCGCATCACCTCATTAAATCCATTCCGGTGGGTCAATTCCTACGTCTGCGTCGGATTTGTTCATCCGACGTTGATTTTCAAATAAGAGCCAAGGAATTACGGGCACGTTTTTTGTCACGTGGCTATAGTAAGCGCTGTGTCAAAAAAGCCTACAATCGAGCTAAACATATAGCCCGTAATGAGCTCCTTTATAGGAATTCTACTGTAAATGGACCAAAAATGGATAATACAGTGAGGTTCATCACTTCATATCATTCCTCTCATGAGATGATGCGCAGGGTGATGATGAAGGCATGGCCGATTCTTAAAGTTGATCCCATTCTGGGTAGACTTCTCCCGGACCAGCCCTCCATTACGTTTAGGCGAGCCAGCAATTTACGTGACAAGTTGGTATCTAGTCACTATGCGAGTCGTCCTATACGAACCTTTTTGGATAATTTTGGGCCTAGACATGGATGTTCTCCGTGCGGTAAATGCGTGGCCTGCCCTAACATTGAACACTGTACCTCTTTTACTAACTTTGATAGTACAAAATCGTTTGTAATTAGACACTGGATATCCTGCACCACTCGTTATACAATTTATCATGCGACATGCCCATGCGGCTTAATCTACGTGGGCATGACGACGAGGCAGTTGAAAGTCCGTGTTAGGGAACACGTCCTAGGAATACAGGCCGCACTAAATTGCACGGATGATTCTCTTCTCAAAACGTTGCCGAGACACTTTAAAGAGTTTCATCAATGCAACAGTACGTTATTGAGGATCCGTGGCATCGATGCTCTTAAGATGAACATAAGAGGTGGTAGACTTTCCAACCGCCTGGCTCAATTAGAGACCAGGTGGATCTGGATACTAGGTACGTTACATCCAGACGGCCTAAATGAGAACATATCTTATGCCCCATTTTTGTAGTCCCCGTTCACTGGACATCGGCATCAATATGGCTTTATTTTTTAACCTTTTTATTGTTTCTAATTTTAATTTTTTCTTTCAGTTGTTCCGCATGACTATATATATTTCTGTGAAGTATGCCAGTGACGTCTTCTTGATCAAGTTGTCAGTTTTCTCCATGTCCATATGAAGATATCGGAAGTGTCTCCTGTATATACTGTCCATAAAGAAGTGTTTCATTCTATATACTACTACATACTATATTATATATTATTATATTATATATTTTTCTATATATATGGATCTACTTTCTATTTAAATCATATTTGGTCAGCTATACTGAACAATTGCTGTATATCTGGATACCTTCTATGGATGTATAATTTTTGCACTTCTATAAATACATACGCTACTCTATTTTTATTATGGACACTGGCTTTTGCCTTTCTCTGTTTCCATAGTGTATTTATTCATCTATAAATGCTCTGATATTAATATATCTTATACCCTCCACTATTCTTCTATTTTGTCTACTTAGTATGACCGCTCTATAATATTTAGGATATGGAGCGTGTTTGATTCGATTTTATTTCCTTTGTTTGTGTCTTGTTACTGCCTCCTCTAATATGGTTGATAGTACTCTTCCTGTCCTGTCTGCTATTGCCTCCTCCAATATGGTTGGTAGTATTCTTCCTGTCATGCGCCCTGTGCACTGTTTAGTCAGCCCAGTGGCTGTTTCCTCTCTCAGATGCGCCGGATCACGTGGGGCCCGCGTATTTCCGGTTTCTTCTGGAGAGGCGCTGCCCTGTGCATGATGGACAGATTGCGCGTCCAATAATCTTTCTGGCTAGCGCTATATAATCTTACTATAGTTGCGCTCTAATAACGCCCCTGAGGAAGGAGCTGCCTTGCTCCGAAACGCGCGTCGGGGTTAGCCTGCGTGTCTGTCTCCATTCCATTCAGGTAACGCTGTTTATATTTTACATATGTTAGTATTTTTGGTCCCTCATCCATTCATCTGCAGTGGGTCTGGTCGGTCTATATGGGTGACAATGTACACTGGTGCCTTATATATGCTCTATAGCCTCTAGTTGACTGACGGACTAAGGCCGGTTTCACATTAGCGCTTTTTAAGCGCACGCACGGCCGGGGGTAGCTCCGCCCCCGAGCCGGCTCTCTGCCCGGCGTGCCCGCCCCTTGCTTGTAGCGCCGCCTACTAGCGGACAGCGGCGCCTGCGATCGGCGCACCCTATCTTTAGCATAGGGTGCGCAGATCGTGCGCAGGCCGTGCGCTAGTTGCGCTTTGACCTGCGCTGCGCACTTTTGACGGTGCGCCGTGCGCGCCAAAATCAAACTTTTCGGATTTTGGCGCGCACGGCGCACCGTCAAAAGTGCGCAGCGCAGGTCAAAGCGCAACTAGCGCACGGCCTGCGCACCCTATGCTAAAGATAGGGTGCGCCGATCGCAGGCGCCGCTGTCCGCTAGTAGGCGGCGCTACAAGCAAGGGGCGGGCACGCCGGGCAGAAAGCCGGCTCGGGGGCGGAGCTACCCCCGGCCGTGCGTGCGCTTAAAAAGCGCTAATGTGAAACCGGCCTTACTGTAGTGATTTGCGATTTGCTTCTATGTGACTATTGTTACTACATGTTATTGGTTCCTACTTGATGGCCATATGACTAATGCTAACTGTTTTACTAAGAACCAAAAATCTTTGTGTCATTTGATATATGATCTATAGGGATTCTTCCTCGATTATCATATTCTAGAGTCCTGTATGGTGTAGACAGCATGTATGGCTCATTTTGCCATTTTATATGCCTTCAGACCCCCCCTTTTCATGTGAACCTGTGTTTATTTCTGTGATGTATACTAATAAAATGTTACTTTTTATGGGTTCTTTGACTGTTGGTCGTTCACTCCTTTGTTGATGACTGTAGACAGGACTATGCAAGGTAGAAAGGATAAGGCCTTATTTGTATCTTTCCAAGGAAACAAGAAAGGGTGTAGTGTTACAAGAGGAACTATAGCTAGATGGATAAGGGACGCCATTAGCTTAGCCTACACCTCTAATGAAGCTCAGTTCCTGGAAATCTGAGGGCCCATTCCACCAAGGCTGTGGTGACCTCCTGGGCCGAGAGAGTAGAGATGTCCATCGAACAAATATGTAAGGCGGCCACGAGGTCTTCCCCTTCTACCTTCTATAGACACTATCGTCTCAATCTGTCCTCCTCTGCTGACATGTCCTTTGGGAGGAAAGTATTGCAAGTGGTGATCCCTCCCTAGGGTGCTTTAATCTATATAAATCTCTCAGGTGGTGCTGTTGTAAGGGAGGTCCAGGGCGATAGTCATGGCCGAGCACTCCAGTGCATCTGAGCCCTGGCCTCCTCTCACATGAAAACAGCATTCTTTCACCAGAATACATGTGCCTTCTCTCACTGCGCCATCAGAGATTCCACTGTGGTGCTGAAGCCTTTCTACATTTGGTTTTTCAAGAAGTGAGACACAGTCCGGTTCAAATGCAACAAGTTAAACTTTACTTGAATAACTTGGCAGCACATTCTTGTCAGTTAGAACATCAACAGCAAGTTCCATGCAGTTCTCATTCTGTTCTTTCCCTGTACTCAGTTCCAAGTCCTCCAGTACATTACAAGGTAATGGCGCCTTAGGTGGTACCGCAGTGTTCTCCCTGTTCAGACTTCCTGTGCTTGGGGATTCTCAAACCCATTTCGCCCTGGTCCTGAGAGCATCAGCCCATGCAACCGCCACATGTGGAACAATCTGCACCCTGTACTATTCCAGACCTCGTCCTTTCTCCAGCTTTGAACTGCTGAAATCCTGCTGCTTGACACCATACTTCTGCCCTATAGACTTTGAATGGCTAAGCTTATCTTCTTAAACGTTGCGTGACTGCTGTGGTGTCCTGGGCCTAGAACCCATGTGGACTATTCAGGCACCCGGGCCTTTCTGACTACGGAAGGGAACATTCCTAGCTTACCACACAGCAGCCCCTCCCTATTGTTAACCCTTTCCTATACTATTCACTAGCTGAAAGCTCTGTACAATATAATCCCATGGCCCATCTAGTGGCCAATCCAATAACTACACTTACACTATACACAGTAGCATTACAGTGGTATAACATTATACATATTTACATTTAGCAAGACACAGTAATACACATAGCAGGGTAGCAGTATCATTGCATAGACATGGTAATACACTTAATCGTGTAGCAGTACCATAATGTATTTAACAAATATACATATACTGATAATATACGGCACCGGGACGAAAGAGAAAGGCAAGGTCATAACCGTAATATATCATACCCCCTACGCTGTCTTGGGAGAAGGGGAAAAATCTAAGTTACTTACGGTTAACGGCATTTTACAGAGCCCATGACAGCTCACTTATATTCCCTCCCTCGCTTTTGTCACTTATGGTGTGCAGTGCACTATTAAGTGTGTTAAGAAGAATGTATTTGGTGATGGTTATGTTAACTAACTGTCAGGAAGTCCTCATGCTCTGAAACCAAACTGATGCAGAGGAGAGGTACCGCCTTTTTATTCAATAGGTTTCTTGTCCTGTTGGGCAGATACCCTCTCTCAGGTGGTGCTGTCATTGGCTCTGTGAAATCCCATTAATGGTAGACTTTCCACCACTTCCTCTCAATTTCAGACCTGTTATCAGTCCTGCAAAATCACAAACCCTCCACCCTGCAGTTTCTCCTAATACTGGCTCTCATGTGCTTGTTCAAATACTTTGCTATCTCTTTCTGTAAATATAGTGATAACAGAACAAGGACAGACTGTCACAGTATCAGGAAAAGCTACTGACCCCCAGCAACCAGATAGTAATAAGACTGGAAATATGTGTGCTGCTAGACACAACTTGAGAATATCTCTTTAATGTAACAGTGTAGAAATAACATTCTTTTTTTAAATAATAGTTTTTATGCCAGTAAACCTTTTTCACTAGAGTCCTTTTAAAATTGGCACTTTACTTTAAGAATCCCCTACTTCCAAGAGCTTTAAGGTTTTTTTCAGTAAAAATAGCTGTCCTAGGGCTTGTTTTAAACATGGTGAGCTGTTGTGTAAATTGATACCATTTTGGGGTAATACGTCTTTTTAACGTAAAAAAGTAGAAGACCAAATGCAGTATAAACAATTTTAGCTCAGTACAGCATTTACCGTATGGACAAATTCATTTTAGATTTTCAAAGATCAAACAATGATAGCAAATATGCTTTTCTTTCGATCGCTCGTACTATATAATGCAAAACCATAGTATTGCAGTATATATAAAAAAAACAACAACATCCCATGGAGCCAAGCCTGAGGTTGAGCCTCACTGTGTATGTGGAGATATCAAAAAAGACATGTTATTGATGATGTCAGGTATTTGCAGCCATATTTAAAAGTATGGACACCAGCTATCATGGCTAGATCCATCCACCAGCAGACAATGTAGAACTTACTTGTACATCCAAAGTCAGGAAAGGGGTGAATCGTAGAAATTACCAATTCTATTTGTATTGTCATGGTCCAACGTCCAGTGTGGTTTTCTTTGCTAGAAATTGCCAGGCCAAAGATGCACACCTCATGTTAAAAAGTTATTAAGTACAATATGTAGCATAAAGTTAATTTATTTTTTCGCTATTTATGTACACTAAATATTATGCTGCCATAGTCGCTATATACTGCTCCTTGTGCCATATACTTGAGATAAACAATTCTCATTGCACTGCTGTGGTCCAGTGTCCATTCTAGTCCTCTGTGACAGCCAGTCTTCTTCATACACCTAGCATCTTTGGCCTGGCAATTTCTAGCAAAGAAAACCACACTGTCCGTTGGACCATGACAACACAAATAGAATTGGTGATTTCTACGATTCACCCCCTTCCTGACTTTAGATGTAAAAGTAAGTTCTACATTGTCTGCTGGTGGATGGATCTAGCCATGATAGCTGGTGTCCATACTTTTAAATATGGCTGCAAATACCTGACATCATCAATTACATGTCTTTTTTGATAGCTCCACATACACAGTGAGGCTTAACCTCAGGCTTGGCTCCATGGGATGTTGTTGTTTATCCCAAACATTCTGAAAGGTTCCCAGTAAAAGCTTCAACTCAATACACAATAAAAATAAGTCTCCACTCAGATCCATCATCTGCTAATGGAAATATAGGGGGCTTCCATGTTACTGGTAGTACAAAGGCTCTGGAAAAGTGCTACTGCTCCTCACCTTCCCCCCAAAATTCAGCAAATTCTGTGCTTCCACATCCAAATGTCCCTCTCTCTTGTGAGCCTCACAGTGTACCTAAACCAGACTTAGCATCCACATGTTTGGCATTTCTGTAGTGATGACATCCTGTCTAATTTACAGGTGCATGTCTATAGAAGCATGAGCTGGGCGCTACAACTTAGGCTAAGTTCACACGTGGCGTTTTTTTCGCGTTTCCGCGGCGGTTTTAACCACGCGATTTTGCCGCGAAAACGCGAAAAATAAGCATCCCATGCATTCCTATGGGATTCCGCAAAGCTGTGCTAATGCTGCGGTTTTTACCGCTGCGGAATCGTTTTGCGGTAAAAACCGCAGCATGCTCATTAATTTTGCGGAATCGCAGCGGTCCCGCACCCATAGGATTGCATTGTTCCGCTTACTTCCCGCATGTGGCTGTGCACACCATGCGGAAAGTAAGCAGAACATTTGCGGATGGTACCCACGGTCCGGAGGAGAGGAGACTGTCCTCCGGGCTTTGGGTACCATATCCCTGTAAAAAATAGAATTTAAAATAAAAAATATTGTTATTCTTACCTTCCGGCGTCCCGCGCAGCCTTCCCGACTCTCTCCACGCTTCCGTTCCCAGTAAGCCTTTGCGAAAATTCCCGCGATGGCGTCCGTTCTCGCGGGATCGCGAAGTCTCGCGGTCATTCGCGCGACGTCATCGCAAATTACCGAGAGACATCGCGATCCCGCGAGAACGGACGTCATTGCGGGCATTTTCGCAAAGGATTACTGGGAACGGCTGCGCGGGACGTCGGAAGATAAGAATAACACCATTTTTTATTTTTTTTTACATTTTATCTTTTACTATTGATGCTGCATAGGCGGCCTCAGTAGTAAAAAGTTGGTCACACTTGTCAAACACTATGTTTGACGAGTGTGACCAACCTGTCAATCAGTTCTCCAAGCGATGCTACAGATCGCTTGGAAAACGCTAGCATTCTGCAAGCTAAATACGCTTGCAAAATGCTAGTTTTTCCGCGGGAAAATCGCGGGAATTTAAAATGCGATTTTCCCGCGAAATGGAATTCCGGAATTCTCGCGGTAATTTCCGTGAGAGTTCCGGTACGTGTGCACTTAGCCTTACTGGCCATTACAAAGTACTGGAGAGTACAACATTCTGGGAATTACAAAGGCAGTTTGCAATTTTCTCTCAGCAACATTCACTATTGCTTGTTTCTGGAAAACATGTAAAGCACATGGAGTAAAAATCATCGCTACACCTATAGATAAATTCCCAATAATTTGCAAAATGGGGTCATTTGAGGGGAAATTGTGCTCTTCTAGTACTTAGGGGCTCTGTATATGGACTCCGCAAACTATTCTAGGAAAATCTGTGCTTCAAGAGGCAAATAGCGCTCCATCCTTTCAGAGTCTCACAGTGTGGCTAAGCAGTACTGCACAGGCACATGTGGGGTATTTTTACATTCAGCAGAAAATGTGGGACATATTTTGGGGCAATTTTTACCCGATTCCCATTGTGAAAATGTAAAATCTGGGGCTAAAACAAACTTTTGGTAGTAAAAATGTAATTACTTTTAGCTTACTGTCCAATGGTATAAAATTCTGTGACACACCTGTGGTGTCAATATAATCACTGCACCCCAAGATGAATTCATTGAGAGGTGTAGCTTGTAAAATGGGGTCACTTATGGGGTTTCTGCTGTTCTGGCACCTACCTCAGAGGCTCTACCAATGTGACATGGCACCCTTAAACCAGTACTACAAAAACTGAACTCCAATATGTTGCTTCTTCCCTTCTGAGCTTTGCACTGTGCCTCAAAGTAGTTTTCAACCACATATGGGGTCTCAGTGAAATTGCACAACAAATTTTGTGTGCAATTTCACCTACTATCCTTGTGAAAATGAAAAAAATTGAAGCTAAAACAACATTTTTGTGGGAAACAAAATATATACATTATATAATTGTCCTTATATCTCACACATTGCTCCCCTGCTGATTTTACAGGATGGTGAGTGCCATCCCTTTCTTCTTTTGTGCATGGATCTTACTTTCCATACTGCCTCCTCACACATCCCTCCAACTCACCATACTGTGTCCGCATACATTCCCCTCATTCCTCATACTGTGTTTACACCTATACCGCCACTCATCATACTGTGTCTGCACCCATCTCCCCATACATGCCCCCATCTCACCCCTTCCGCCTTATATTGTGTCTTCAAATTTCTCCCACTTTCCATATTGTGTCTGCACCTATTCCTTCGTGTGCTCCCCAAACTTGTGTCCTCAAATCATCCTCCATTACACTAAATCTCCCCCAGCACTGTTACACTAAATACCCCATCACAGTAAATCTCCCCATCCCTGTTAAAGTAAATCTTCCACACACACACACACACACACACACACACACACACAATAAAAACATCCCCAAACAAGGTAAATACCCCACACAGTAAATACCCCACACACAGTAATACCCCCCGACAGACAGTGAATACACCCACACACAGTAATACCCCACCACAGTAAATACCCACACAAACAGTAAATACACCCACATACGCACACACAGTAATACCCCACACACATAGTAAATACGCCCAGTGAGGGATCTCACAGGGGAAGAAGGTGTCGATTTTGGTCACCTCGGAGGAGGGGAGAGAAGGACCTAGCAGGGGTCGGCTCTCTGGTGCCACCACTTGTTCCAGGTCAGTCAGGGAACTGCACCAAGGGCAAATAGTCACCGTAAAGGCTTCCCTTATAGGTGCAAATTCCATTTGCACAACAGCATGTGAAATTGATTGTCAATCAGTGTTGCTTCCTAACTGGACAGTTTGATTTCACAGAAGTTTGATTTACTTGGAGTTATATTCTGTTGTTTAAGTGTTCCCTTTATTTTTTTGAGCAGTGTATTTACAAGAACATTATACAGGTATACAATCACAAGTATAGTAAAAGGATAGGGTATACATAGGTTGCTATTACCGTGTTATGTAGCATGTGACCACAGGGAGGCGCTGATGGATTACAGGTCCAAATCTTAGTTACAGCCTTTCCTTGCTGCAGCTAATCTATCTTTCTTCCATTAGAAAACTAAGTCCAAAAATGAGGGACTGCCTTATATCTCTTAGGGTATGTGCACGTGCTGTGGATTGGGGTGCGGATTTGGCCGCGCAGATTTTGTAAAATCCGCAGGTAAATCTGCAGGTCAAAAGACCTGCGGATTGCTCTGCGGTTTTGCCCTGCGGTCTTTCATCTCCACAATGGAGGAGATGGCAAACCGCAGCGGAATCCGCAGAAAGAATTGACATGTCAATTCTTTCTGCGGTTTCAAAAACCGCAGCAAAACCGCGTGGAAAAATCAGCACCGTCTGCACTGCGTTTTTTTATTCCCATAGGGAATAATGGTACTGTACACCGCAGCAAAAACTTCTCCGGACCCGCAGCGGACAAATCCGCTGCGGAACCGCAGCAGAATCCGCAGCGTGTGCACACACCCTTAGGCTGTTCTCTCCCACACTCTGCTACCACCTCTGGGCAGGACTGCCTCTCTCCTCACGTAAGATTTTCTGTCCAGAATCGTGGATGGCCCATAACTTTGCACGCGAAGCTCTGAATGGGTTGGTTGTGCCGCCACTGGGTTCCGCTGGATTTTGTCTGCGCATAAAGACAAAATATGCCTACTATATGTACCTCCTGTTAGCTATGCTTTATAAATATGGGAATGTGGGGAAAAGAATGCCGATTCTGATAATGTGCTTGGCTAGGCTCAGAGATGTTGCATTCTGTTATTATAGGTCATTTTCCAGATTCAATACCTCAGAGCCTGCTGTGACTTGTTGTACGACGGGGTCTATATGTGCTTCAGTAAAGGTCCCGTTACATTTAGCGATGCGATCCCGACAACGATACGACCCGGACAGGATCGCTGGTGCATCGCTAAATGGTCGCTAGTGAGCTGCCAAACAGGCAGATCTCACCAGCGATGCAGCAGCGGTCGGCGGTCGTTACTTACCTGTCAGGCGGCAGCTCTGATGATGACTTCCTCCCGCGTCCATGAAGTCGCTCGTCAACGCCAGCAGGAAGCCGATGACGAGAAACGGACCAGGACGATCTCGCGCTAACAATAGCCAGCGTGGGGCCGGTCGGAGGTAAGTGCCACATGTAGCGATATCGCTACCAATATCGCTGTTGCATCACAAAATCGGTGACGCTTTAGAGATATCACTAGCGATATCGCTATGTGTAAAAGGCCCTTTAGACAAAAGAGTTCAGTTTACTGTAGCTGCAGAAAAGTTCACACCCTTGTGTTAAGAGCTTCAAAGAGTTTTTTCCTGGCTCTTTTTAATTAAAAGAAAACAAGGATCCTATGGAATCCCAAGGGTGGGGGCACATTTCAGAAGGGGAAAGACTTTTACTTCGTCCCTCACACACCCACAGAAATATCCTCCACATATAGTAAATACCCCCCACACACAGTAAATACACACACACACAGTAATACCCCCACAGACCGTAAATACCCCCACACACAATAATACCCCTCACACATAGTAGATACATCACACACACAGCAAATACATCCACACACAGTAATACTCCCCACACACAGTAAATACATCCACGCACAGTAATACCCCCACACACACAGTAAATACACCTACACTAACACAGTAAATTCCCCCACACAGTAAATACACCCGCATGCAGTAATACCACCACAGACAGTAAATACTCATACCCACACAATAAATACTCCCCACACAGTAATACCTGTTATAAATGGGTCACCAAGGAGGATAGCAGGAACAGGCTAAGCCACCAGAAGACCAGAGAGGTTGGTAACTAAGCGGATTGCAGACCCCTGATCCTATCCGCACAACTAGCAGTAGCCGTGGAGCGTTCCTATGATGCCCTAGATGCCTCGTCACAGCCAGAGGACTAACTATGCCTAAAGACAGAAAGATGAAATCTAAACTGCCCCGGAGCAGATCCCCAAAGGAATAGACAGCCCCCAAACATATATTGTCGGTGAGACAAGATGAGACACAAACACAGGCAGAGAACAGTCTGAGCAAATGGTGGGGCCCAAGCTGTCTAGACAGGATAGAAAAGATACTGTCTGCAATCACGCACAAAACCCTGAAAAAGTCCAACACTACTGAAATACAAAAAAACTGAGATCACGCAATCTCACCCCCGCTAGATCAGCACTCTGGTATAAACTGGCAGCAAGCAAAAAGATACTAACATAACAGGGGACGGAACAAGCTGCAAAACATGAAGCAGGGCCCAGCGCTGCCCCCAGCAGGGAGCACGCTGAACCCTAGCAGCAAACCAGAAAGCAAAAAAAGACACAACCAGATTAGATGCAAAGGATTAGCAAAAGAATCACTTAGCTGAACCATGCAGATCAGGCAGGCGACAAAAGAGCTCCAAATGCACACTGAGGAAATCACCAACAACCTCCAAGAGCAGCCAGCTCAATTATATGCTCCCAGCCACTAATCCCAGGTTTCCAATTATCGTCGTCAGGTGGGGAACTTCCATCCACCTGGCCAGCTCCACTACTCTCAGCAGCCACCAGAGGGAGCAGAGGGAGCTTTGGCTCAGAATTCCGAGCAAGAGAATTCACAACAAATACCCCTACAGTAAATAACCCCCCACACAGTAAATACCTCTACACACAGTAATACCTGCCACAGACAGTAAACACACACAGTAATACCCACCAGACAGTAAATACACCCACACACAGTAATACCCCCCACAGACAGTAAATACAACCACACACAGTAAATACACTCACCCACATTAATACCCCCACACACAGTAAATACACCTACTCAAACACAGTAATACCCCCCACAGGCAGTAAATACCCCCCACACACAGTAAATACCCCTCCACACAGTAAATACCCACACCCAGTAATACCCCCACAGACAGTAATACCCACCAAATACAGTAAATACCCCCCACACAGTAAATACACAAACACAGTAATACCCCCAGACACAGCAAATACCCACACACAGCAAATACCCATGCACCCCACGCACATTAATAACCCCCCACACAGTAAATACCCCCACACACAGTAATACCCCTACACAGTAAATACCCATTCCCACCACAAACAGTATATACCCCCACACACATTAAATACCCCCACACGCATTAAATACCCCCACACACGGTAAATACATCTACACACACAGTAATACCCCGACAGACAGTAAATACACCCAAACACAGTAAATACACACACTGTAATAACCCTACATACAGTAAATACCCCCATACACAGTAGACACATCTAGACACAGTAAACAACCCCCACAGACAGTAAATACACCCACACACAGTACTACCCCCACAGACAGTAAATACATCCACACACAGTAAAACCCCACACACAGTAAATACCCACACCACCCACTCACAGTAACAACCCCCACAGACAGTAAAACCCCCAACACACAGTAAATACACCCACACACCGTAAATACCCCACACACACAGTAAATACATATATACACAGTAAATAACCCCCACAGACAGTAAATACACCCACACACAGTAACTACACCCTCACACACAGTAATACCTCTCACACACAATAAATACACCCACACACAGTATTACCCCCCACATACAGTAAATACATACACACACAGTAATACACCCCACAGACTTTAAATACACCCTCACACAATAATACCCCCACAGACAGTAATTCCTGCCAGTCAGTAATACCCCCCAGACAGTAAATACACCCACACACACAGAATACCCCTACACACAGTAATACTCCCACATAAAGTAAATGCCCCACACAACAGTAAATACACCTACACAAACACAGTAAATACCCCACATGTGCAGTAAATACACGCACACACAGTAAATACCCCACACAAAGTAAATACCCCCACACACAGTAATACCCCTACATACAGTAAACACCCCCACACACAGTAATGCCCCTACATACAGTAAATAGCCACACACACACACAGTAAATACATCTACACACAGTAAATACCTCCCACGCACAGTAAATACCTCCCACACACACAGTAATACCCCCCACAGTAAATACCTCCCGCACAGTAAATATGTGCACACACATAGTAATACCCCCTACACACAGTGAAAACCCCTACATACAGTAATACCCCCCCACACAATAATATCTGCCACAGACAGTAAATACCCCACATACAGTAAATACACACACACACAGTAATACCCCACACACACAGTAAATACACCCACCCAGTAATACCCCCCCACACAGTAAATATAATACCCCATATACAGTAATACCCCCCACACAGTACATACATCTACACAAATACAGTAATACCCACCACACACAGTAAATACCCACACACACAGCAAATACCTATACCCAGCAGACAGTAACACCCCCCACAGAGAGGAAAACCCCACACACACAGTAATGCCCCTACATACAGTAAATACATCTACACACAGTAAATAACCCCCACAGACAGTAAATATACCCACACACAATACTACCCCCACAGACAGTAAATACATCCACACACACAGTAAATACCCCCTGCACACAGTAAATATACCCACACACACCGTAAATACAAAGTGTCTTCACCATCCTGGACATCACCCGAAGAAGTGGTTCACATCTGACATCTGTTTGAGGATTCATTCCACCATAGGGGAGCAGCTCAGATTTCTTTTTTCCACAACTCCTTTTATGTAAGTCCTCTTTCACACTTCAGTCTTTTGACGTCAGTTGAAATCAACCAAAGAGTGATAAAACGGATCCGTTTCCGCTATGTAAAAAACGGATGATTCGGATCCGTTTTGAGGATGGATCCGCCAGTGTATGAGAGAGAGAAAGGGGAAGAGAGAGATTTTTTGGTCTGTTCCAGAACGGCATCTAGGGTTAAAATGCTTGCATGGTAAAATCTTCTGGGCATGCTCAGTTTAAAAAAGCGGTTCCGCCACTGAAAAAAACGTTCCTTTGTCCGTCCACTTCAGACGGCGGACACTAAAATTAAAACGGATCCATCAAAAAACAGATGCAACGGACGACCATCCGTCACAATCCACTGCTAATGTAAGTCTATGGGAAAAAAAAAACAGATTCCGCCAGAAAAAATGGCGGATCCAGTTTTTTCTAAAATTGGCGGATTTGAACTGACGTCAAACAACTGAAGTGTGAAAGAGGCCTAAACTAGACATCAGTCGGAACAAAAACAATTAGTTACAGCTCATACGAAATACCACTAAGCCCGTAGATACACTAGCGAATCACCTCCGATGCGAGAACATCGGATATGATAGGCTAATTATCCTCGGCTCCAGTTCCGCTGAGTGTCAGTGCTCTGTGCTCCAATCCTCTCGCATAACAGGATCAGAGCACAGCTGCAGAGTAGACTGAGAAATTAATTTCTCCATCTCCTCTGCTGTCGGCATTGGCACGCACCCATAAACTTGTATGGGTGTGTGTGATTCAAATTTGGCATGCAATCGCAGCTGCAGTGCTTTCTCCTGTTTGATCTTGATCTGACTGGAGCAGGAGAAAAAATGACATTGAGAATAGACGCAAAAGATTAAATTAGTACAAATGCAATCCAACATTTAATTGGATTGCATTCGTCCAATTTAATCGCAAGTAGGAGCGAGCCCTATGTTCCCACGATGTCTATGTTCCCACGATGAGTATTTGGGGAGTTTTTTGATGTTTAATGTTGCAAATTTTCTACAGCATTTCTGCACCTATTAAATAATTAGGTTACTTGCATTTTGTTTTAATTTTTTGCATTTTTTGTTACTTTTTTTACATACCTCTTTGACATTGCAGTGTTTGTCTCTTTTTGATATGTCATTCTTTAAAATATGTTTTTAATATTTCCTGGCATATGACTTTGACAAAACTTCATTGATACAGTCGAATGCGGACTATATACGCTGCTCAACAAAATAAAGGGAACACTTAAACAACACAATGTAACTCCAAGTCAATCACACTTCTGTCAAATCAACCTGTCCAGTTATGAATCAACACTGATTGTGAATCAATTTCTTCTGTTGTTGTGCAAATGGAACAGACAACAGGTAGAAATCATAGGCAATTAGCAAGGCAACCCCTATAAAGAGTGGTTCTTCAGGTGGTGACCACAGACCATTTCTCTGTTTTATCCTTTTTGGCTGTTGTTTTGGTCACTTTTACATTTTGCCATTGCTCTCACCCCTAGAGGTGCTGTACAGTAGCATGAGGCTACAACCTACAGAAGTTGCTCAGGTAGTGCAGCTCATTAATGATGGCACATCAATGCGAGCTGTAAAAAGAAGGTTTGCTGTGTCTGTCAGCGTAGTGTCCAGAGGCTGGAGGCGCTACCAGGAGACAGGCCAGTACACCAGGAGACATGGAAGGGACCGTAGGAGGACATCATCAGGACCGCTACCTCCTCCTTTGTGCAAGGAGGTGCAGTGCCAAAGCCCTGCAAAATTACCTTCATCAGACCACTAACATCCAAGTGTCAGAAACAGAGTCCATGAGGGTGGTATGAGGGCCTGACATCATCAAGTGCGGGTTGTGCTGTGCTTACAGCCTAACACCGTGCAGGGCGATTCGCATTTAGCAGAGAACACCAAGATTGGCAGATTCAACATTGGTGTCCTATGCTCTTCAAGGGTGAGAGTATGTTCACACTGAGTACATGTAAAAGATGTGATGTGAATCTTGAGACACTACGAAGAAAATTCTGCTACCTGCAACCTCCTCCAACTTGCTGATTTGGCAGTGGGTCAGTAATGGTGTGGGAGGTCTGCATTCCTTTGGAGTGTCACATACCCCTCCATGCGCTAGCCTGAGGTACCCCGATTGTCATTAAAAACAGGGATGAGTTCCTCAGAACCATTGTGAGACCATATGCAGGTGTCCTGGGTTCCTTATGATGCATGGCAATGTTAGGCCTCATGTGGCTGAAGTGTGTCTGTAGCTCCTGCATGATGAAGGTATTGATGCTATGGACTGGCCTTCCCATTCCCCAGACCTGCATCCAATTGAGCACATCTGGGACATCATGTCTCGTTCCATCCACAAATGTCACGTTACACCACAAACTGTTCTGGAGTTGACTGATGCTTTAATCCGTATCTGGAATGAGATCCCTCAGGAGAGCATCTCCCGCCTCATCAGGAGCATGCCCAGGCATTGTAGGGATGTCATATAGGCTCATGGAGGCCACATACACAATACTGAGCATTTTTTCCTTGTCTTGAAGCATTTCCACTGAAGTTGGATCAGCCTGTAATTTGATTTTCCACCTTGATTTTGAGTATCATTCCAAATCCAGACCTCCATGAGATGTTAATTTTTATTTACATTGATCAATATGTTTTATTGTTCTCATCTCATTCCACTAAGTAATGTATAAAGATTTTCAACTGGAATATTCCATTCAGCGATATCTAGGATGTGGTATTTTAGAGTTCCCTTATTTTACTGTAGCAGAAACGCACAATAAATCATATGTGTTTTTTTCCTGCAGAATTTCCACATCCAGAAATTGACATGTTGTGTATTTCAAATATGCGTTGCAGTTCAGATAACGCACCATAAAAAAGCACAGTGGGCATGAGATTGCTATAAATTCCATATACTTTACTGGAACTTTAACCCCTTCAACTACCAGCCTATTTTCACCTTCATGACCAGGCCAAATTTTACAATTCTGACCAATGTCACTTTATGTGGAAACAACTCTGGAACTCTTCAACAAATCTCAGGGATTCTGAGACAGTTGTTTTGTGACACATTGTACGTTATATTAGTTGTAAATTTAGATTATTTTTGTGTTTGTGAAAATATCTGAATTTTGGCTTACATTTTCAAATTTCACTTTATATATCCTTAACCCCTTCCTGACCCTCGCCGTACTAGTACTGCTCTGCGGGAAGTGCATTTCCGACCAGAGAAGTACTAGTACGGCGGCCCTATCACCGCGGCCTCACACTGAGCGCCACGGTGATCGGGTGCGGTGTCAGCATTTAACTCCTCTGATGCCGCTGTCAGTACTGCGCTCCCTGCGCTCTCCCACCAGAACAACGTGATGCAATTGCATTGTTCCTGTGGTCTCCATGGCGACCCCCTGCTCCAAGATGGCCGCGGGTCCTTCCGGGTCCTACAGTGAGGTGGCTTGTCAGTGCCTGCTGAGAGCAGGCGCTGGCAAGCCTCCTACACTGCCTGTCAGATCGCTGATCTGACACAGTGCTATGCAAAGTGTCAGATCAGTGATCTGACTATATATAGTAATGTCCCAACCTGGGACAATGTAATAAAGTAAATTAAAAATATAAATATATATAGTGCAAAAATATTTTTTTTAAAAATCCCCAAATAAAGAAAAAAATAAATATTTTACCAATAAATACATATATTTATGTAAATAAAAAAAACAATAAAAGTACACATATTTGGTATCGCCGCAGCCGTAACGACCCGACCTATAAAACTGTCCCACTAGTGAACACTGTAAATAAAATAAAAAAACGAGGCAAAAACAATGCTTTATAATCATACCGCCCAAAAAAAAGTGGAATAACACGCGATCAAAAAGACGGATAAAAATAAACGTGGTACCGCTGAAAACGTCATCTTGTCCTGCAAAAAACAAGCCGCCATACAGCATCATCAGCGAAAAAATAAAAAAAGTTATAGCTCTCAGAATAAAGCGATGCAAAAATAATTTTTTGCAATAAAAAACGTCTTTTAGTGTGTGACTGCTGCCAAACATAAAAACCCGCTATAAATAGTAAGTCAAACCCCTCTTTATCACCCCCTTAGTTAGAGAAAAATAATAAAATACAAAAAAAGTATTTATTTCCATTTTAACATTAGGGTTGGGGTGTGTTGGGGTTTCCACTGTTTAGGCACATCAGGGGCTCTCCAAAAGCGACACAACGTCTGATCTCATTTCCAGCCAATTTTGCAATGAAAAGTCAAACGGCGCTCCTTCCCTTCCGAGCTCTGCCATGCGACCAAACAGTGGTTTACCCCCACATATGGGGTATCAGCATACTCAGAACAAATTGTACAACAACTTCTGGGGTCCAATTTCTCCTGTTACCCTTGGTAAAATAAAACAAATTGGATATGAAGTAAATTATTTTCTTTATCGCCTTATTGGGGGACACAGATTACCATGGGTGTATGCTGCTGCTGCTGCTAGGAGGCTGACACTATGCAAAAAACAAGAAAATTGACTCCTCCCCGGCAGTATACACCCACCGACAGATACCAAGTACCTCAGTTTGTGCTTAGTGTCTGTAGGAGGCGGACCGGGATCTCCCCAGATCCGCATCTAACCATTTTCTTTTAGGTTTTTGTGTGTGTGTATTAATCTTTTCCCATTTATTTTCCAGATTCTACATCGGGAAACAGGGGGTAAATATTCACCCTGCTTTCCCATATCATGCGGCTGAGCGAGCAGTGTGGTGTCGCCCACATCGCAACTCTCAGTACCGCAGGCAGGACTTCTTCCATATCACCATTCGGTGCTATGGGCGGACGACAGGTGGCCGGTCCTTGCCAAAACAACTCCTCATCCCTTTCCTAGGATAGGGCTGAGAGGAAGACTGTAGTCGCCATCACTCCCAACAAAAGGACGCCGTCTTCTACGTGACACGGGTAAGAGGACCTCTCCCAGCGGCCTGTCTGCTATGCATGCCCCTGCGGTCATCCTCTTCAGGGACGTCAGGTAAGACCCTAACGATCCCTTTAGCCCCGTATGTCTTCACAAGCAGTGGTTTCAAACTTTGAATTTCCCGCCTCTACTCCCCCACTGCAGCCGCGCGCATCACATCGCAGCCGCGCTCCGGTTATAGTAGGATCAGGGGGAGAGGCACACAAGGTCTACTAGGACACAGGGTCCTTGTAAGCAGCGGTTCAACGCAGGCTCACCTTTTATTATCGGCGCCGCGGGCATCAGTATAAGAGCTCGGCGGAGAGGGAGACATGGTTTCACTTTCGCTTTCAGCGCGCTCCCTCCTCCCTGTTCGGAGCGCGCTCCCCTTTTCTCTGGGCGCGAATTTCCACTATGGGCGCGCTTTTTCTCGCGCCCATTTCACACCAATCACAGCACTACTTTCTTTTTAAGGACGTCAATCTCCATTTTTACCGCGCCCCTCCTCTGCCATTGCCTAGTCTCGTCACGACGCCAAGTGCCGCCCACCGAGATCACAGCCAGCTTCCTCCTGCAATTTCACTGGCTTCCTGCACTGCTTGGGGGACACGTCAGGGTCCAGCTCGTCAGAACTTCGGTAGGCTCGGCGCTTAATGGAAAAATTGTCTCTCCTCTGCAGCCCTTCTATTTAGTGCAGCCTTTAGTGCAGCCATAGTGCTCAACATACCTATGTTTAACCCTTCAGCGGCGCTATCTTTCAAGCCCACCGTTATCCACTACGCTTGTGCACGCTGTAAAAGGAAGTGGGTGTCAGGTCAGTCGTCTCCCCTCTGCCTGTCCTGCAGCCCTTCAGCTATGTCGGCCTCTCAGGAGCACACCGATTCCCGGGATGAGGGCACTTCCCCTCTCCCAGAGTGGGCCGTTGCAATGTTCCAGTCGGTCTCCGATCTGACTAAAGTCTCTCTGTCCCTGGTCCAGGTCCTAGAACGTTAGCCTCAGCTATCTACAGCCACCTGTGCACTGACCGCTTCTCAGGGTGAGTCGTCCGCACCTGACCGCGACCTTCAGAGGGACAGGCCGAGTAGGATTTCTAGGAAGCATGTTCTGTCTGACTCGTCTTCCAGTTCGCTAGGCCCGTTGGCTTCTCCCAGGTGTCCTTCTCCGTCTTCAGAGGACGACCCTAGGTCTGATGACGATCCCCAATCGGGATCTAGTTCAGAAGCAGATAATATATCTAAAACGCGGAATATGGTCGATAGTCTTCTTTCTGCCCTCTTCCAAACCTTGGAAATTAAGCAGGACGAACCTCCTCCTCAGGAATGTTCTGTTCCATTTAAACGTGCGAGGCCTCCATCCCGAACCCTTCCAAACCACAAGGAGTTCAATACTACTCTAACCAAACATTGGGAGCACCCTGAATGACGCTTTTCAGGCCGCAGGTACTTAGATGTCCTGTATCCCTTTGCTGTAGATCTGCTCACAAAATGGACCAAATCCCCCGAGGTGGATCCTCCCGTCTCTCGTATAGCCTCTAAGACGGTTCTATCCCTTCCGGACGGGGCATCGCTTAAGGATCCAACAAACAGGCAGATAGAATCTCTGGCTAAGTCTATTTTTGAGGCATCCGGCGCCTCTCTCTGTCCTATTTTCGCTTCCTCCTGGGTGGCAAAAGTCATTTTAGCTTGGGCAAAAACTCTTCGCAGAGGCATCTTAGTGGCAGCTCTCCAGGACGAGCTGACAGATCTAGCAGATCAAATTAATCATGCGGGTAAATACCTCTTAGCCGCCTCCTTGGATGCGGCTGGGTGCGTAGCAAGGGCTAACGGCAACATAGTAGCCGTACGCCGAGTCCTTTGGCTAAAGTCATGGAATGCAGGTACCACCTCCAAAAGAGTCGCTTACCAATCTGCCTTTCCTTGGCTCTTGGCTCTTTGGAGCCAAGCTAGATCAAATAATTTTGGATGCCACTGGTGGTAAGAGCACTTCTCTCCCTCAGTCTCGGCCAAAACGCTTTTTTAACAGAAAGGGTTTCCGGCCGTTTAGGCCCTTTTCTGCCTTCTCGTCCACAGAAAAATCTACCCAGCAGGGTTCTCCTCCAAGTGACGGGTCACCCCCACATGGAAGTTTTTCCAGGGTGGGAGGCATACTTTCCTTTTTCGCGGACGCTTGGCTGTCTGTTGTCGACGATGCTTGGGTCAGGGAAATTATCGCATCCGGATACAAGATCGAATTTGCTCCCAGCCAAACAGACGTTTTTTCCTGTCTAGACCCCCAAGACAGCGGTCCCACGTTCCAGGATTCTTTCAAGCCGTCTCCTCCCTTCTTTCCGCTGGAGTGATTGTCCCCGTTCCCTCAGACGATCGGTTTTCAGGGTTCTACTCAAATTTTTTCGTAGTACTGAAAAAAAACGGGACCCTTCGACCAATCCTGGACCTCAAGTTTCTCAATCGCCATGTGAAGATTCTCAACTTCAAAATGGAGTCTCTTCGATCAGTGATAGCCTCAATGGAACCCGGAGAATTCCTCTGCTCTGTGGACATACGGGATGCTTATCCTCACATCCCTGTTTGTTTGCAACATCAGAAATATCTTCGGTTTGCGATTCAGGAAAATCACTATCAATTCACGGCTCTTCCCTTCGGCCTAGCCTCTACTCCCCGTGTTTTCACGAAGGTGATGGTGACGGTCATGGCCATCCTTCGATTCAGGGGGATTCTCATCATCCCTTATCTGGACGATCTCTTGTTCAAAGGCTCGTCCCGTCAAGACTGTCTCCTGAGTCTTCACATAACCCTGGATACCCTCGGCCGTCTCGTATGGTTAGTCAACAAAGAAAAGTCTATTCTCAGACTCACTCAGGGTCTGACCTTCCTAGGCATGGAATTCGACACGAATCTGGCCCGGGTGTTTCTTCCGAGGGAAAAATTTGCGTCTCTGTCCAAAGAAATTCGAGCTCTCAAACGGCCGAAGCCCATTCCCCTTCGGCTCTGCATGAAAGTTCTCGGGAAGATGGTGGCTTCCATGGAGGCAGTGCCTTTTGCACAGTTTCATCTTCACCCCCTTCAGCTGTCCCTCCTCTCAGCTTGGGACAAGACGACGTTGTCCTTAGACCGCCCCATTCTCCTCCCTCTCAGAGTGAGGCATTCCCTGACTTGGTGGGCAATGCCTACGTCGGTCCTCCAGGGGAGGTCCTTCCTCCCGCTCCAGTGGCAAGTCATTACCACCGATGCCAGCCTTCTAGGTTGGGGAGTGGTTTTCCGTCAGAGAACGGCCCAAGGACGCTGGATTCCACAGGAAGCTCTGCTCCCTATCAATCTTCTCGAAATCAGAGCAATCTTCCTGGCCCTTCTTCGCTGGCAACCTCTTCTCGTCGGCAAGCCGGTCCGCATTCAGTCGGACAACGCCATGGCTGTGGAGTACATAAACCATCATGGCGGCACGCACAGCATCCAAGTGATGTCAGAAGTGGCCAAGATACTGCGCTGGGCAGAACAGTACGTTCCAGCAATCTCTGCTGTTCTAAATCCAGGGGTGGAAAACTGGGCAGCCGACTTTCTGAGTCGCCAAAGCCTAGCGTCAGGCGAATGGTCTCTCCATTTCACAGTCTTCGATCAGATATTCTAGCGCTTGGGTTATCCGGATGTCGACCGCATGGCATCTCGGATGAACCACAAGGTTCCGCGTTTCGTAGCCAGGTCCAGGGACCCTCTAGCCGTCGCTTGCGATGCCCTAGTTATTCCGTGGTAACAGGTCCAACTCCCTTATCTGTTTCCACCTCTTGCCTTGATCCCAAGAGTGGTCAAGAAGATAAAATCGGAAGGCGTGCCAGTGTTTCTTGTGGCTCCAGACTGGCCAAGAAGGCCTTAGTATGCGGAACTGGTGAACATGCTCGCGGACGTCCCCTGGAGGCTTCCAGACCGTCCGGATCTTCTCTCGCAAGGCCCCCTTTACCACGAGACTTCTCAGTTTCTGAATTTAACGGCATGGCCATTGAGGCCGCAACCTTAGGAGAATCAGGTTTTCTTCCAACCAGATGTTTCAGATGATGGTCAAAGCCAGGAAACCATCCTCTTCCCGCATCTACCATAGGCATTGGAAGGCCTTTTTTCCGTTGGTGCGACGATAAGAGCCTTTCCAATGTCCTTTTCCATTCCGTCCATACTGGGTTTCTCCAGCCTGGCTTAGATTCGAGTCTGTCTCTCAGTACCCTCAAGGGCAAGGTTTCCACTTTGTTTATCCTTTTTCAAAGGAAGCTCGCTTCTTTACCGCAGGTTAAGACATTTCTCCATGGAGTCGCTCATGTGGCTCCTCCTCATCATTCACCGATAGAACCGTGGGATCTCAATCTCGTTCCTAGCGCTCTCCAAAAAAAAAAAAAGCGCCGTTTGAGCCCATCCAGGACATTCCTTTGTCTTTTCTTTCATGGAAGGTAACCTTTCTGATTGCCATAACATCCATCAGAAGAGTTTCTGAATTAGCGGCCCTGTCATGACTTTCTCCTTAGCTGGTACTCCATCAGGATAAAGTCGTCCTCAGGCCCGTTCCTTCCTTTCTTCCAAAGGTGGTATCCTCCTTCCACATCAACGAGGATATCGTTCTTCCATCATTTTGTCCTGTTCCTTCTCACCCTCTTGAGAAGTCACTCCACAAACTGGACGTTGTTAGAGCCTTGCGTGTTTATCTCGCTAGGACTGCTTCACTTCGTCAATCCCATTCATTGCTGGTCATCTCCGGTCACCGGAAAGGGCTTCTGGCATCCAAATCCACAATCAATCGCTGGATTCGTTCTACTATTCTGGAAGCATACCGTCTTCAGGAACATCGGCCTCCTTCGGGAGTGAGAACTCACTCCTCCCGGGCGGTGGCAGCTTCGTGGGTCGTTCGACACCAGGCTTCGGCTCTGCAAATTTGCAGGGCCGCGACCTGGTCGTTCTTGCATACGTTTGCGAGGTTCTACAGGGTTCATACCCAGGCTTCGTCTGATGCAGTCGTTGGTAGGAAGGTCCTGCAGGCGGCGGTGGCGCATCGGCCGACCTAAGCCCTTCCTGTTCTTTCGTTCCTTATTGCTGTTCCCGCCCTTGGGACTGCTTTGGAACGTCCCATGGTAATCTGTGTCCCCCAATAAGGCGATAAAGAAAGATGGATTTTTGGTTCTTACCGTAAAATCTCTTTCTTGGAGCCTTCATTGGGGGACACAGCACCCTCCCTGTCTAAGTTGTACCGTGTTGGGTCCTTGAGTCCCTTGTTGGGTTGGTACATATGTTTATAGTTCCGTGGCTTCTCCTACTGCTTTTTCACCAACTGAGGTACTTGGTATCTGTCGGTGGGTGTATACTGCCGGGGAGGAGTCAATTTTCTTGTTTTTTGCATAGTGTCAGCCTCCTAGCAGCAGCAGCATACACCCATGGTAATCTGTGTCCCCCAATGAAGGCTCCAAGAAAGAGATTTTACGGTAAGAACCAAAAATCCATCTTTGTGAAAAAAGTTAAATGTTCATTTTTTTTGAACATTCCAAAAATTCCTGTGAAGCACCTGAAGGGTTAATAAACTTCTTGAATGTGGTTTTGAGTACCTTGAGGGGTGCAGTTTTTAAAATGGTGTCTTTTTTGGGTGTTTTCTATCATATATAGACCCATCAAAGTGACTTCAAATGTGATGTGGTCTCTAAAAAAATGGTTTGTAAAATTTGTTGAAAAAAATGAGAAATCGCTGGTCAACTTTTAACCCTTTAACTTCCTAACACATCAAATATTGGTTCCAAAATTGTGCTAATGTAAAGTAGACATGTGGAAAATGTTATTTATTAACTATTTTGTGCGATATGACTCTGATTTAAGGGCATAAAAAATTAAAAGTTGGAAAATTGCGAAATATTCAAAATTTTCACCAAATTTCCATTTTTTTCACAAAAAAACGCAAGTCATATCGAAGAAATTTTACTGCTGTCATAAAGAACAATATGTCACGAAAAAACAATCTCAGAATCAGTGGGATCCATTACGTTCCAGAGTTATTACCTCATAAAGGGACAGTGGTCAGAATGGTAAAAACTGTCCGGGTCAGAAACGTGAAAACAGGCTGGGTCGCGAAGGGGTTAAAACCAGATAGTCATGCTGTACAAAATAATAAATAACATTTCCCACATGTCTACTTTACATCTGCATAATTTTTGAAACATAATTTTTTCTTTGTTAGGAACTTAAAAGGGTTTAAAATTGATCAGCAATTTCTCACTTTTCCAACAACATTTACAAAACCTTTTTTTAAGGGACCACATCACTTTTGAAGTGACTTTGTGACAAGAAATAACCAAAAGTTATATAATTTTAATTCCATATATACGGCGCTGCGGTGGCTTGCGTTCCTGCAAACTGCCATATATATACAGCATGATGATCAAGCGGGCTCATATAGAGCTGACACCCTGCAGCAACACTCACAATTGGTGCTAGCACCTATCGCGGGCGTTTAACCACTCTGATGCCATCGAACAGAGGCCAGATGGAATCCACAGTAACTCTGCTGCTTTATTATAGTGAATGGCTCCCTAGGGAGCTTCATCTAAATCACTCAGATATTTATATGGAAACCCCAATTTAAGTGCTCAGCCTAGAGCGCAGGATAAATGTGACCCTAAATCTTATGTAAAATGTTCCCAACAAAAGCTTCAACTCAATCCACAAAAGAGCCCCTGTCAGGTCCGTCATCTGTTAATGGACATATAGAGGTCTTTCACATTACTGGTAGTACAAAGGCTCTGGAAAAGTGCTACACCTCCTTGCCCCGTATGATGCCAACTTACTGGGCACTACAATGGAAGTTTGCAATTTTCACTTGGCAACATCCACTGCTGCTTGTTTCTGGAAAACAGCCATGGAGTCAAAATCGTCACTACACCTGTAGATATATTCCAAAAGGGGTATAGTTTCCAAAACGGGGTCACTTGAGGAGGAATTCTGCTCTTCTAGCACTTAGGGGCTCTGTACATGAAGTCCGTAAACTATTCTAGGAAAACCTGTGCTCTAGGAGGCAACTAGCACTCTGTCCCGAGTCTCGCTGTGTGGCTAAACAGTATTGTACAGCCACATACAGTTAGGTCCATATATATTTTGACAGAGACAACATTTTTCTAATTTTGGTTCTAGACATTACCAAAATGAATTTTAAACAAAACAATTCAGATGCCGTTGAAGTTCAGACTTTCAGCTTTCATTTGAGGGTATCCACATTAAAATTGGATGAAGGGTTTAGGAGTTTCAGCTCCTTAACATGTGCCAACCTGTTTTTAAAGGGACCAAAAGTAATTGGACAGATTAAATAAATTGTAAATAAAATGTTCATTTCTAGTACTTGGTTGAAAACCCTTTGTTGGCAATGACTGCCTGAAGTCTTGAACTCATGGACATCACCAAACGCTGTGTTTCCTCCTTTTTGATGCTGTGCCAGGCCTTCACTGCAGTGGTTTTCAGTTGCTGTTTGTTTGTGGGCCTTTCTGTCTGAAGTTTAGTCTTTAACAAGTGAAATGCATGCTCAATTGGGTTGAGATCAGGTGACTGACTTGGCCATTCAAGAATATTCCACTTCTTTGCTTTAATAAACTCCTGGGTTGCTTTGGCTTTATGTTTTGGGTCATTGTCCATCTGTAGTATGAAACAACGACCAATCAGTTTGACTGCATTTGGATCTGAGCACACAGTATGGCTCTGAATACCTCAGAATTCATTCGGCTGCTTCTGTCCTGTGTCACATCATCACTAAACACTAGTGACCCAGTGCCACTGGCAGCCATGCATGCCCAAGCCATCACACTGCCTCCACCGTGTTTTACAGATGATGTGGTATGCTTTGGATCATGAGCTGTACCACGCCTTCGCCATACTTTTCACTTTCCATCATTCTGGTAGAGGTCTTGGTTTCATCTGTCCAAAGAATGTTCTTCCAGAACTGTGCTGGCTTTTTAGAAGTTTTTTTTAGCAAAGTCCAGTCTAGCCTTTTGATTCTTGATGCTTATGAGTGGCTTGCACCGTGCAGTGAACCCTCTGTATTTACTTTCATGAAGTCTTCTCTTTATGGTAGATTTGGATATTGATACGCCTACCTCCTGGAGAGTGTTGTTCACTTGGTTGGCTGTTGTGAAGGGGTTTCTCTTCACCATGGAGATTATTCTGTGATCATCCACCACTGTTGTCTTCCGTGGGCGCCCAGGTCTTTTTGCATTGATGAGTTCACCAGTGCTTTCTTTCTTTCTCAGGATGTACCAAACTGTACATTTTCCCACTCCTAAAGTTGTAGCAATTTCTCGGATGGGTTTTTTCTGTTTTTGCAGCTTAACCCCTTAACGACCGCCGATACACCTTTTAACGGCGGTAATTAAGGCCACTTAAACCACAGCGCCGTTAATTCACGGTGAATTCACGGCACGGTGAATTAATGGCGCTGTGGAGAAAGTAAATAGCACCCCCCAGTTTCGGATTTTTCCGGGGTCTTCGCTGCCAGGGGTAGCCGAGACCCCAGAGAACATAAATCGGGTCGGTTTTTACCGACCCCGCTTTTGCGATCGCCGTTATTAACCCTATAACGGCGATCGCAAAAAATAGCCGCAATTTTGCATTTAATTTCTCTTTCCTCTGATGTGATCATACATCAGAAGAGAGAGAAATAGGGTCCCCGATTCCCCCCCTGTACCTCCCGGTGGTCCTGGATTCCCTCCCGGTGGTCCTCTGTCCCGCCAGCGTCCTACGGTGGGCACCGCCATCTTGGATCCGAAAGAAAATGGAGGGCGCATGCGCAGTGCGCCCGCCACAAATCTGCCGACTGGCAGATCCATTTTGATCACTATGATAAACTATCAAAATAAAAAAATAATAAATAACCCCCCCGTTTATCACCCCCTTAGTCAAACATAATGAAATAAAGAAAATATTTTTTTTTTCATTTCGTCATTAGGGTTAGGTTTAGGGTTAGGGCTAGGGTAAGGGCTAGGGCTAGGGTAAGGGTTAGGGTTGGAATTAGGGTTAGGGTTGGAATTAGGGTTAGGGTTAGAGTTAGAATTAGGGTTAGAATTAGGGTTAGGGCGAATTAGGATTAGGGTTAGAATTAGGATTTGGGTTGGGATTAGGGTTAGGGGTGTGTTGGGATTAGGGTTGGAGCAAGAATTGAAGGGTTTCCACTATTTACCAACTTTGGGGGTCTAATTTCTCCTGTTACCCTTGGGAAAATAAAAAAAATTGGGGGCTTAAAAAAATCACATTTGTGGAAAACAAAAATACTTTTTTATTTTCATGGCTCTGCGTTATAAACTTCTGTGAAGCACTTGGGGGTTCAAAGTACTCACAACACATCAAGATAAGCTCCTTGGGGGGTCTAGTTTCCAAAATGGGGTCACTTGTGGGGGTTTATTTTGAGGGGAAAAAAATTATTTTTAATTTTCACAGCTCTGCATCTATAAACTGTGAAGCACTTGGGGGTTCAAAGTGCTCACCACATATCTAAGCTCCTTCAGGGGTCTAGTTTCCAAAATGGGGTCACTTGTGGGGGGTTTATACTGTTTAGGCACTTCAGTGGCTCTGCAAACGCAACATGACGCCCGCAGACCATTCCATCAAAGTCTGCATTCCAAAATGGCACTCCTTCCCTTCCGAGCTCTCCCATGTGCCTAAACAGTGGTTCCCCCCCACATATGGGGTATCAGTGTACTCAGGACAAATTTCACAACAACTTTTGTGGTCCAATTTCTCCTGTTACCCTTAGGAAAATAAAAAATAACGGGCTAAAAAAATCATTTTTGAGGAAAAAAGTGATTATTTTATTTTCACTGCTCTGCGTTATAAACTTCTGTGAAGCACTTGGGGGTTCAAAGTGCTCACCACAAATCTAGATAAGTTCCTTAAGGGGTCTAGTTTCCATAATAGTGTCACTTGTGGGGTTTTTTCACTGTTTAGGCACACCAGGGGCTCTCCAAATGCGGCATGGCGTCCAATCTCAATTCCAGCCAATTCTGCATTGAAAAAGTCGAACGGTACTCCTTCCTTTCTGAGCTCTGCCGTGCGCCCAAACAGTGGTTTACCCCCACATATGGGGTATCAGTGTACTCAGGACAAATCGCACAACTGTGGGGGTATGATTTCTCCTGTTACCCTTGTAAACATAAAAATTTGGGGGCGAAAAGATTATTTTTGTGGAAAAAAAATGATTTTTTATTTTCACGGCTCTACGTTATAAACTTCTGTGAAGCACTTGAAGGTTCAAAGTGCTCACCACACATCTAGAAAAGTTCCTTATTGAGTCTAGTTTCCAAAATGGGGTCACTTGTTGGGGGTTTCCACTGTTTAGGAACATCAGGGGCTCTCCGAACGCAATATGGCATCCGATCTCAATTCCAGCCAATTCTGCGTTGAAAAAGTCAAACGGCGCTCCCTCCCTTGCGAGCGCTGCTGTGCGCTGAAAAAGTGGTTTACCCCCACATTTTGGGTATCAGTGTATTCAGGAGAAATTGCACAATAAATTTTGTGGTTTATTTTCTCTTTTAACACTTGTGAAAATAAAAAAAATTGGTTCTGAAGTAAATTTTTTGCAAAAAAAAGTTGAATGTTAATTTTTTCCTTCCACATTGCTTTAGTTCCTGTGAAGCACGTAAAGGGTTAATAAACTTCTTGAATGTGGTTTTGAGCACCTTGAGGGGTCTAGTTTTTAGAATGGTGTCACTTTGCGGTACTTTCTGTCATGTACACCCCTCAAAATGACTTTAAATATGATGTGGTCCCTAAAAAAATGGTTTTGTAAATTTTGTTGTGAAAATGAGAAATCACTAGTCAACTTTTAACCCTTATAACTTCCTACCAAAAAATATTTGTTTACAAAATTGTGCTGATGTAAAGTAGACATGTGGGAAATGTTATTTAAGAAATTTGTGTGATACATCTCTCTGATTTAAGGGCATAAAAATTTAAAGTTTTAAAATTGCAAAATGTTAAAAATTTTCGCTTCCATTTTTTTCATAAATAAACACAAGACATATCGAAGAAATTTTACCACTAACATGAAGTACAATATGTCATAAAAAAATCTCAGACTCAGCGGGATCCGTTAAAACGTTCCAGAGTTATAACCTCATAAAGTGACAGTGGTCAGAATTGTAAAAATTGGCCTGGTCATTAAGCTGCAAACTGGCTCTGTCACTAAGGGGTTAAGGATGGCTTGTTTCACCTGCATGGAGAGCTCCTTTGACCACTGTTTCCTTCACAGCAAAACCTTCCAAATGCAAGCACCACACCTCAAATCAACTCCAGGCCTTTTATCTGCTTAATTGAGAATGACATAATGAAGGGATTGCCCACACCTGTCCATGAAATAGCCTTGGAGTCAATTGTCCAATTACTTTTGGTCCCTTTAGAAACAGGGTGGCACATGTTCAGAAGCTGAAACTCCTAAACCCTTCATCCAATTTTAATGTGGATACCCTCAAATGAAAGCTGAAAGTCTGAACATCAACTGCATCTGAATTGTTTTGTTTAAAATTCATTGTGGTAATGTCTAGAACCAAAATTAGAAAAATGTTGTCTCTGTCCAAATATATATGGACCTAACTGTATGGGGTATTTGTACATGCAGCAAAAATTTTGAGACACATTTTAGTGCCATTTTTACCCATTTCCCCTTGTGAAAATGTAAAATTTGGGGCTAAAACAAAACATTGGTGTTAGGGTGGTTTCACATTAGCGCTTTTTAAGCGCACGCACGGCCGGGGTAGCTCCGCCCCCGAGCCGGCTCTCTGCCCGGCGTGCCCGCCCCTTGCTTGTAGCGCCGCCTCCTAGTGGACAGCGGCGCCTGCGATCGGCGCACCCTATCTTTAGCATAGGGTGCGCAGATCGTGCGCAGGCCGTGCGCTAGTTGCGCTTTGACCTGCGCTGCGCACTTTTGACGGTGCGCCGTGCGCGGCAAAATCGAACTTTTCGGATTTTGGCGCGCACGGCGCACCGTCAAAAGTGCGCAGCGCAGGTCAAAGCGCAACTAGCGCACGGCCTGCGCACGATCTGCGCACCCTATGCTAAAGATAGGGTGCGCCGATCGCAGGCGCCGCTGTCCGCTAGGAGGCGGCACTACAAGCAAGGGGCGGGCACGCCGGGCAGAGAGCCGGCTCGGGGGCGGAGCTACCCCCGGCCGTGCGTGCGCTTAAAAAGCGCTAATGTGAAACCAGCCTTAAAAACTTAAGTGTAAAACAACATTTTTGTGGGAAAAATATGTTTTTTTTTTCATTTTCACAGATCATTGTCGTAAAATTCTGTGAACCACCTGTGGGTACAAGATGCTCACCATACATCTAGATAAATTCCTTGAAGGGTCTAGTTTCCAAAATGGGTTCACTTGTTGGAGGGTTCCACTCTTTATGCACATCAGAGGCTCTCCAAATGCGACTTGACACTCGCAGAACATTCCATCAAAATCTGTGTTGCAAAATGTCTCTCCATTTCTGAGCTCGCCATGCGCCCAAACAGTAGTTTTTCTTCACATATTGGGTATCAGTCTACTCAGGAAAAATTGCACAACAATTTGTATGGTGAATTTTCACCTGTTACCCTTGTGAAAATAAAAAAAATTGGTGCTAAAAGAACTTTTTTGTAGGAAAAAACTTGATTTCATATTTTTACAGCTCAACGTTATAAACTTCTGTGAAGCACCTGAGGGTTCAAGGTGTTCACCACACATCTAGATAAGTTCTGTGAGGTGTCCAGTTTCCAAAACAGGGTCACTTGTGGGTGGTTTCCACTCTTTAGGCACATCAGGCGCTCTCCAAATGCAAAATGGCATTCCCTATTTATTCGAGCAAATTTTGCATTCATAAAGTCTAATGTCACTACTGCCCAAACAGTAGTTTTCCTCCAAATATGGCATATCGGCGCACTGAGGAGAAAGTCCACAACAAAATACATTGTGCATTTTCTCCTGTTACCCTTGTGAAAATAAAAAATATGGGGCTAAAAGAAAGCTTTTGTGGGAAAAAATGTGATTTTTTTTTATTTTCATGGCTCAATGTTATAAACTTTTGTAAATCACCTGTGGGTTCAAGGTGCTCACCACACATCTAGATAAATTCCTTGAGGGGTCTAATTTCCAAACCACTTGTGGGTGGTTTCCACTCTTTAGGCACATCAGGGATTCTCCAAACACGACATGGCATCCGCTAATGATTCCAGCAAATTTTGCATTCAAAAAGTCAAATGGCACTTGCGACGACACAGCATTTAATCTTAATTATGCCAGACATCTATTTTCAGCATGCCAAGAGACATAGGCTATTGTCTGAATGTTGACTATTGAACCTGTTTTTTTTCTTTTGTTGGTCAAGAAACATAAGACTGTTGTCATATGAGTCTGAATGTTAACTCTTAAATTGAGGTTTGTGAAATATTGAATGGCTGCTGTTTACCTCTTATATCAACTCCTACAGGCTGTCTGTTAGTTTTGAAGGACATGGATGCTGGGTCACTAAGCAATTGATGTTTGCTAATATGCTGATAAACCATGGTACAAGGCCATGCAGTTTGTTGAATTGCAAACATTGGAGGATAAATTATGAACCCTCAAACAAAATGAGATGAGCTTCTGCCACCTTCCCTCAATCCTGTGGAAAAATGGCTGAATAAGAGCTGTGAACTATTAAAGGGGTATCTGCCTCTGTTTCCAGTGTGCCATGACAGAACAAGAACTGAGGCACTATGATACCATCAAGGCAACATCGGCCCTAGCTGGAGGAATACAGATGTGCTCCATTAACCATCACTCAACCCATGGATACATTTAAGAAAGCCAGGATTGGGACCTACCTGGCCCCATGGAGAAGTTCAGAGAGGCCAAGTTAGGACCACTTGGCCCCGTGTAGATGTTCAGAGAAGCCATGTTGTGACCCTCTGGTCACCTGGCCAGGTGCCTCAATAGACTGTGAGCTTTCTAAGCTTGTTACCTCCTCTGTGTGGGCACCGGCCAAAAGCAGGGTGCCACAGGTGGAGATAGTCAGCCCTGGATGCTCCAAAGTAGCAGCTGCTCAAATCCCGGCTAGTCAGTGGAAGGGTGAGACGCTGTAATTTTGCACCATCTTGGGTATTTGCTAGTACTCTACTCTAGGTTATTGTCTGTTGGTAGTTCAATAAAGCATTGCCATGCTGTTTTACTCTTAAACTGTGTTGTCTTAGTATTATGCGCATGCGAAAAGGAGAGCAGGCGTTCAGTGGGTTAAGTCATGGTCCATGCAGTTTCAGGCCAGCAGACAAGAGCACCCACTGACCCATGTGTCTCCACAGCTCTCCTTTTGTTCCACGCTTTGCCATGCGCCCAAACAGCGGTTTTCCCCCACATATGGGGTATCGGGAGAAATTGCACAACAAATTTTGGGGTTAATTTTGTCCTGTTACCCATGTGAAAAGAAAAAAAAAATGGGTATAAGGTAACATTTTTGAGAAAAAAAGTTATATGTTCATTTTGTTCCTTCCACATTCCAATAATTCCTGTGAAAAACCTGAAAGGTTAATAAGATTCTCGAAAGAGGTTTTGAGCACCTTGAGGGGTGCAGTTTTGAGAATGGTGTAAATTTGGGGTATTTTGTAATAAAAATGAGAAATTGCTGGTCAACTTTTAACCCTTGTAACTTTCTAGTAAAAAAAATTGTTTAAAAAATTGTACTGATGTAAAGTAGATGTGTGGGAAATGCTATTTATTAACTATTTTGCATGATATAACTCTGACTTAAGGGCATAAAAATGAAAAATATGAAAATTGCTAAATTTTCCAAATTTCCGATACATTTAGAAATAATCGCAAGCCGCATTGAGCAAATTTTAACACTATCATGAAATACAATATGTCACGAGAAAACATTCTCAGAATCACTAGGATTCGTTGAAGTGCTCCAGAGTAGTTACCTTATAAAGTGACACTAGTCAGAATTGAAAAAAATGTACCTGGTCAGGAAGGTGAAAACAGGCTTTGAGATGAAGGGGTTAAAAACTGCACCCCTCAGAGTCATATTCAAGAAGTTTATTAACCCATTAGGTGCTTCACAGAAATTAAAGCAATGTGGAAGGAAAACAATGTTCATTTAGTCCCAAATTTTGCATTTTTACAAGGGTAACAGGAGAAAATGAACAGTACAATTTATTGTGCAATTTCTCGAGTACGCCAATATGTGGAAGAAAAATACTGTTGGGGCGCTCGTCAGGGCTTGCAAGGAAAGGAGCTAGTTGACTTTTGGAGCACAACATGGGCAGGAATAGATAGAGGAAGCCATGTCGCATTTGCAGAGCCCAAAATGTGCATAAACAGTGGAAATCCCTCATAAGTGACACCAGTTTGGAAACTACACCCCTCAAGGAACATATCTAGATGTGTGGTGAGCACCTTGAACCCATAGGTGCGTCACAGAATTTTATAATGTTGAGCTGTGAAAATGAAAATACATTTTTCCCACAAAAATGTTGCTTTAGCCCTAAATATTTCATTTTCACAAGGGTAACAGGAGAAAATGGACAATACAATTTGTTGTGCAATTTCTCCTGAGTACTCCAATACCCCAAACAGGATGGAAAACTACTGTGTGGGCGCATTGCAGCGTTCGGAATTGACTGAGTGCCATTTGACTTTTTAAGCAAAAAATTGGCTGGGATTGCGGATGCCGTGTCACGGTCGAAAAGCCGTGACCCCATTTTGGAAACTACACCTCTTGAGGAATTCATCTAGCAGTGTAGTGAGCATTTTTAACCCACAAGTATTTCACAGAATTGTATAACATTGTGCTGAGTCAATGGAAAATTACCTATTTTTTCCACCAAAATGTTATTTTGGCCCTAAGTTTTCAATTTTCAAACGGGATTATAGGAGAAAATTGACCATAAAATATGTTACGCATTTTCACCTGAGTACGCCAATACCTTGTATGTGGTTGAAAACTACTGTAGAGGTACACTGCAAAGCTCAGAAGAGAAGGAGCACAATATTGTAGTGCACATTTTGCTGAAATGGTTTGTGGGTGGCATGTCACCTTGACAGAGCCTCTGAGGCGCCAGAATAGCAGAAACCCCGTCATAAGTTACTTCATTTTACAAAGTACATATCTCAATTAATTCATCTAGAGGTGCAGTGATCATATTGACATCATGGATGTGTCACAGAATTTTATACCATCGGGTGGTGAAAAAAAGGTTTTACTTTTTTACCACAAAACTTTTGTCTTAGTCCCAGATTTTACATGGGCACATGGGAGAACGTGTAAAAATAGCAACAAAATTTGTCAAACAATTTCTGCTGAACGTGGCAAAACCCCATGTCGCTGTACTGTACTGCTTAGCCACAAGGCATGACTGGGAAAGGAAGGAGCGCCATTTGACTCTTGGAAAACAAAATTATCATAGAATAGTTTGTGGACTCAATAAACAGGGTCCCTAAGTGCAAGAAGAGCAGATTTCACCCTCAAGTGACCCCATTTTGGAAATTACACCCCTCTGTGGTTTTATCATAATGATTTTGACTCCATGGGAATTTTCTGGAAACAAGCAGCAGTGAATGTTGCTGAGTGAAAATGGAAAATCTCATATTGTAGTGCCCATACACTGTGCTCAGCTCATGCTTCTGGAGACATGGACCCCGTAAATTAAGTGGGCTCTCATCGCTACAGAAATGCAAAATGTGGATGCTAACTTGGTTAATCACACTGTCAGGCTCAGAAGGGAGAGGGTATTTGGATTTGGAAGTGCAGAATTTACTGGATTTCTTTGGGCGGAAAAGAGCCAGAGTGCTTTTCCAGAGCCTTTATGCTACCAGTAATGTGGAAGCCCCCTATATTTCCACTGTCTGATGATGGACCTGAGTGGGGACTTGCTTTTTTTGGTGGATTTAGTTGAAGTTTTTATTTTACATAACATTTTGGTTCACTTTTAACCTGCGCTCTACAATGAGCTCTTCCATCGGGGTTTCCATCTAAATCTTCAAATGGCATGATTTAGTTGAAAACCTCGACGGATCCATTCACTATAATGAGGCAACAGAGTTTCTCTGGACTTTGTTCAGCATTGCACTTCTTTTCAGAGGTGTACAATGTAATAGCATGTCCCTCCCCCAGCCTGTGTTCCTGGATTGTAATGTAATCAGGCCTAGGTCCACCTCACTTGTACTGCATCTAGAGGGGGATTCTGTCTTTGTTCTTCTCAGCATGGGACTTATCCAATACACAAACCTGTAAGATAGGATGGAGCCAGTAGCTTCTGGAAGCTTCTCAATGTAGCTAATTATGCAAATTGTCTCTTCAGAGAGGAAGAGGACTAGAACTCTAGTGCCACCTATTGGAAGCAGCAATCCTAAAGGTCAATAGCAGAAAAAGAGGAAAAAATATTCAGCCTACCCGTATATCAGTGTCCATATAGTCCATAAGTGGTCTGATGCCAGGAGATGTCCAGTGCGGTTCAACTGGCGCTATAAATCCAATTCCAAAGAAAAAAAGAGGGGGTCTCCAGCACCAAAATTAGTGAAAAAAGATAAAACTCACATTAGGAAGGTTTTAAAATCATATTAATAAGCCACCATGACAGGCAAGTTTACCTTACGCGTTTCAGACAGATATTACATGTCCTTAGACTAAGGACATGTAATATCTGTCTCAAACGCGTAAGGTAGCCTTGCCTGTCATGGTGGCTTATTAATATGATTTTAAAACCTTCCTAATAAATGTGAGTTTTATCTTTTTTCACTAATTTTGGTGCTGGAGACCCCCTCTTTTTTTCTTTGGAATTGGACCTAAAGGTCAATGTCGACCCTTTAACAAGCTTTATTACATGACTTAGGATAAAAGCAAAGCCAGAATCTCAATTTGAAGACCCTGTGTTTCAGGGTACTGCCCCTCATCAGTACAAAGTGTGAGATCTGGTTTGGCTGAGAGGCGTCTGACCGATATCCAAGAAGTATAATTTCTCCTTGCGGAGAATCACATGCTAAGCATGTCGAGATGAGGAGACTTAAAGACGTAATGCTCCTCTGGGAAATATGCTAATTATCTCTTCAGAGAGGAAGAGGACTAGAACTCTAGTGCCACCTATTGGAAGTAGCAATCCTAAAAGTCAATGTCGACCCTTTAACGAGCCTTATTACATGACTTAGAATAAAAGCCAAGCCAGAATCTCAATTTGAAGACCCTGTGTTTCGGGTACTTCCCCTCATCAGTGCAAAGAGTGAGATCTGGTTTGGCTGTGAGAGAGGCATCTGACCGATATCCAAGAAGTATTTCTCCTTGCGGAGAATCACATGCTAAGCATGTCGAGATGAGACTTAAAGCCGCAATGCTTTAAGTCAGACGCCTCTCTCACAGCCAAACCAGATCTCACACTTTGCACTGATGAGGGGCAGTACCCTGAAACAGTGTCTGCAGATTGAGATTCCCAAAATCCCCCATCTCAATAAATCCCATTGGATTGATCTTCGGCCTGGTGTCCCTTCCTGCTCTGTCGCACACACTATCACATACAAAGATGTGGTTGACTGCGCTTTTATGAATGCTTAAAAAGATGGACACCGCTGGATCATAAGTCAGTCAGCATGCATAGTGCCCCCATCTGCCTCATTATAGGGAATTTTCCGCTGGGGAGTTCCGTCTGAATCATGCATTTCAGAGATTTACATGGAACCCCCCAGGCTAAGTGCTCAGCGTAGTGCGCAGGATAAATGTGTAACGAGCTTTACTGCAATCTTTGGGAAACAGAATGAAAAAAAAAAATTCAACAGCTGATCAAGAATTGGTTTTATTTTTTACGCCATTCCTTGTGCAGTATAAGTGATTAGACGACTTTATTCTTGGGGTCAGTGCGATTACAGATTTATATAGTTGTTTTATGATTGGATGCTGTCACATTAAAATACGCTTATTATACAAGAAAAAAAATATTTTGCATTGCCATATTTTGAAAGCTATAAGTTTTCAATATTTCTGCTGATAGAGTCAAGTGAGGGCTTGTTTTTTTGGGGGACGGGTTGACATTTTTATTAGTACCATTTTCGGGCACATAATATTTTTTGATCGCTTTCTATTCAGATTTTTGGGAGGCAGAATAAACAAAAATCAGTAATTCAGGATTTTTTTTTTTTTTTTTAGCTTTTTTTTAAATGCCGTTCACTGTGTTGTAAAAGTGATAAGGCAGCTTTATTCTTTGGGTCAGTACGATTACAGCAATACCACATTTATATTAATTTTTTTTTCCCGCTTGTACACAATAAAAACTTATGGATAAAATAATTGTTTTGGCATCGCTATATTCTGATAGGTATAACTTTTTTTTATTAATCAGCTCACAAAGTTGCATGATGGATTATTTTTTCAGTGCAAGATTTTTCAGTTTTCAGCTATACCATTCTTATTTACATTTGTCTTTTTCATTGCGTTTTATTCCACTTTTTGTTTGGCGGTATGATAAAAAAGCGTAGGTTTTTGCCACGTTAATTTTTTTTTTACGGTTTTCATTGAAGGTGTTAGCTAGTGCGACAGTTTTATAGATTGGGTCTTCAAAACCTAATTAAGCCAATTGTTGCCGGTTTGGGTTATCGCTTAGAATTATAGAATGCTCTGTGGGTCCTGAGCGCTGCACGATCGCTGACGGTAGAGAGAGTCGTCGGCATTGCACAAAGCCCAGCAAGCGTCGACCGTCGGAGATCGTGAAGGGATTAACCGCTCCTTTTTACTGTTACGGTTATATTTGATGAAAGATTTGCTCAGAGCACCCTCCGTTGCGTTTTTTTTTCAGCTTTTGTCTGCAAATTTTCAGCTGTGTTTCACATTACCAGCAAAGTCAATGAGATTTCAGAAATCTCATACACACTGGTGTTTTTTCCTGACTTTTGTCAAAGAGCTTGGTTTCTTGCAAAATGCAGCATGTCACTTGTTTCAGCGTTTTTCATCCACTGAAAGCAATGATTAGTGCAAAAACTAAGCAAACAACGCAGGTATCAAGTTTTGCTGCGTTTTTAATGTCAAAACCTGATGAAGTGGAGACAAATTTTTTTGTCATGCACTAAACTTTATCAGCATGCACAAGAGAAAAATGTACCCTGACAAAACAGCTGTAAAAAAACGCAGCAAAACCTAAACAAAAAAATGCAGCAAATGCTAAGCAAAACCTGCTTTTTATAAGCAGCTTAAACATGGCATAAAAAAACGCAGCAAAAAACACAACGTGTGAACATAGCCTTAGTGTTAGACTACTTCCTACCTTTGTTTGTACACATGCTGGAAAAGTAGCAGTTTGGAGTCCATTCCTGAAGAGCAGGAAAATAAAAGTTCACTTATGAACTACAACCAAGATCCTGGAAAAGGTGCCTACCAAATATTTGGTACAGCAGTAAAATAATAAATAGCTTAATCCAACTACAATTAGTTTAAAGGGGTTGTGTAGTAAGAAGAAAAGTCTGCAGTCACTTTAGATGGCTGCTGAATCATTACAGATTGACATGCTTACGCCTGTATTTGCTTTGTGGGCAAGAGTCTAGCCTTGAGAAGCGGGATGATAGTATTCGGCACGTGACAATACGGTCATACGACAGGCCACCCGTAGGGGAAACTAAGGGGGAATCATGACTGTGCACATCACACACTTTCACAAGAGTGACTGCAGCCATTTCTTTATAGTATGTACAACCTCTTTATTAAAAAGTAGAAACAACTCCATGCAACCGGTTTTTCTCCATCTTTAATTTTTCCTATAAAAACTCTTGCAAGATTTCCAATATTAAAATAAAAATAATACAAGACCAAATTATTTATGCATCATTTAGCAATACAGTTTCCAACCATTGAGTTCGGTTTAAAACCCCTTCATTATGCTTGACACAATAATAAATACTTTGTGGACGATAAAACAGTCTGATAATAGAGCTCATAGACTCACTTTTAAATGTGTTCATAACTCGATAACCGTTAAAATGTGAAATTTGCTAAAAAGTATCTCACGGAGAGCAATGCCACCTAATCCCTAACTGGAAACTGTAGACTCGGTCAGTCTGCCATCAAACTGGCTGACACAGGTTGTCCCGTCAATTCTAGATCTCCCTTTCCCTTTAATTTTTAATACCTTTAAGGCTATTGATATCCCTTCCCAAAGACGAGATACAGTTTACTCCATGCTGCCAAGGGCAAAATGAAATTCAATTGCAAAGAACAACAAATACTGATATGAAATGGAGGGAATCAAATACTGTGTGGAAGACCCAAACTCTAAACATTCGTCCTTACAAATACAATGGACATACAATAAAATGTAAATGCGGTACTATCCTTCCAAGGGAGACTATTCTAGAGCAATGGACCACACAGGAACAGTCCTAGTGTTGCTTCTTTCACGGGAAAAACATGGAAGAGGGAAAGCTAGTATTAGTCTGACATCTTTATCAATGACACAGATGATTTGCAGACGCAGATCATAAAATACAAAGTGACCAAAAAGTGGGTTTGACCACTCGAAACACATCAAATGCTAAGTTTGGTCCTAAGAGGGGTTGATGCTGGTCCAGAATGGGTACCTTGTGGAAAAGGAGTGTAACAATATTAAATAATAAAAAAAAATTAAATAAAAACCTCTTTAGTGTTTAGTACAGGTCAGGGACATTCAGCAGAACACGATTACTATAAACCTCAAGTTATTCTTACATTAATTAGGAAATGTGGGTTGTCTGTCGACACAACGAACCTCTATATTAGTGTCAACAAATCTGCAAGTAGCTCCTTGTCCATGATGCTTTAGGAAATCGCTTTTTTTCTTTTCTTTTCGATTGCACAAACGTTAGAAACCTTATTTTAAAGGTTTTCTGCTGTCAGCAGTGTCCTATATAAATACTCATCTTCCTAACCTGAGACACTTGGTCGCCTGTACCTGGGCATTATTCAGAAAACTAACATTTTCTTTCATGCCCCTCAGTTATCAGGATGCATTTGAGGCTTTAACCCTCACCATATTTGTAACTGGCAAGTTAAAATTCACACTTAAAAAAGAAAGAAAAAAAGTATAAAATTAAAAGATGATTTAAAGCGAGAAACAATGAAAAAAAAACAAAAAAAAAAAATCCTTGTTCCACCCTTAACCAACAACATAAAAACAAAGTGTAATAGTCTGGCTCTCCAGGCCCTCTTTACATAAAATACATACATACATATATATATATATAATATATATATAATATACAGCTTACAGATTCAAGGTTCCGTAATGTTTGTGAAGCAGAATGAAGTCCGTGCTCAGTCTCTCGTCACACATTATAAATACAGTATTCTCTCCCCCTTCGTCTCTTCAATATTACGAAACTAAACGCAAAATGTTGATAGGAGAGAGAGATCGAAAGAAAGAGGGGCTCTACCGGAGATTTTTCCCAACAAGGACCCTGCAGCATTTCTAGATAATTCCATGTCTCCTGCAGGAGTTACTTAAAGGGTAGCGCACGCAGTTAAAATACAGACACAAACAAACGTTTGGTGGATACAGCTCGAAAGTTTCCCAGAAACAGAATATGTATGGAAATATAAATTACAGTATACAGATGCCTGTACTACCTTGTGTAGTTTTCAGCTGCACCGTGCTCGGTGTCATTTATACCTGTATTTAGCGAGAAGCATGCCTACTGCGTGCCCCTGCACTCCAACAAAGGACAGAATACGGTCTTCACTAAGAGTGGGAGCAATGAACTCCTTAAAGGAACAACCTGGGTTTACAGAGCAGCTGGTCGGTATCAAAGGTTCCTTGCAGTGACCATATTAAAAGTTCAAGGAAGGAGGGTGTTGTTAGGTCACTGCACCCCCTCGGATGCTCTCTTCTCTTTCTCTCTCTCTCCTGTCTTCATCAATTTCTTGGGGGTCATGTGGCTCCGGCTTCCAGATAACTCTGCAGCTTACGCACAGTTGTCTCATCCAGTGAGAAGAGGTCAAAGTCAAAAGTCGTATTTGTGACATTGAAGTGGCCCGTTTCTTCTATGAGGTTGACAATCTTGGTAACAGCAGAAAGGACAGAAAAAGACATTAATATACTATTCAAAAAAACATGTGCTATTTTCAATTTTTAGGCCCTTAAACCATAGTCAAAAAAATGTCTACATAAATGTTGCTTTAGCCTAAAATTGTTTATTTCCACAAGGGTTACTGGAGTAAATGGACCACACAAGGCGTGGCTGGGATGGCAAGAAACCCTATTTGGCTTTAGAAAAGAAAATTTGGCAGTAATCGTTTGTGGCAGCCACTTTCCAGCCCCCAAGATTCTAGAACAGCAGAAAACCTCATGTTTCAGAAATTATGTCCCTCATTAAAGTCAACTCCAGGTTTGGTGAACATCTTCACCGTACAGGTGGTTTCACCAATTTCTTTACCACTGTGATGTGTGAAAATGAAAATAATTCGTAGATTTAGATCAAAACGTTTTATCTCTACCATGGCCGCAAAGAAAAATGAAAATTTTGCTATTTATAACAAGGATGGCAATGTGGTCATACACTTCTGTTTGGGCACATAGCAGGGCTCAGAAGAGAATGAGCGACATTTGACTTTTAGGGTGCAGATTTTCCTCGACCAGTTTGCGGGTACGATTTCTGGAGCCCCCAAGGTGATAAAACTGCAGAAATCTCCAAAGAGTGGTCCCATTTTGCGCATCTGCAAGTACACTCCCTGACAGAAGTTATGTCACTTATCCATGTTATGTACATAAAAGCTTATAACCTGATGTTAAATTCATTTTTGGCATGTTGTCAGAGCTCAAGTGAAGGTCTGGGGTGCTGGGTTTCTTTTTATACACACCCACTAATTAACCGATCATTTACTGAGCACAGGTGAGGATGTAAACTAGGATTGGGTGCATTATATGACCAGGCGACAAAACGTTTGTCTTCCCAAAATCTGACCATTCTGTGTCCATTAAATCATCAATATTTCTGCATTGATGCCAATTTATTTTCTTAACCCCATTTCAGAGGGTTTCAGCTTTCAACAGAATAATTTATACAACCAATAGATAAATTTAACGTCAGGTTATAAGCTTTTATTTACATAACATGGATAAGCGACATAACTTCTGTCAGGGAGTGTGGCCCCTGCACATCCTAGTGGTCAAGGTAATATACTAATATAACTTTATCAATTTTATGGTAACCGAACATAGCAAATAATTCGGTACCACACAATGGTATATAGATTTAAAATTATGTATTTTATTAACATTAGAATCCACATACAAAAGAAAGGTGTCAAACAGATAAAAGAGGGACCAAAAAGTCCATAGGAAATCCCACTACAGCAATTTTACCATAGACACAATGAAACACCCATATCATATCACTGCGCACAATTATTGTTTGGGGAGGCAAAACCCATTGGTAATGTGATACTACTGTTGCCCACCACAGGCATAAATAACCAGCAACAAGGTTTACCACTCCCACCACAATAATCCTCCTAACGGCGCTAACTTTATGGAATGAATTAAGGATGTAAGATAAATGTTCTCTGGTACCTACCAGTGTCCGCTCACCGTCACGCCTCCGGAAGAAGCATTACGAAACGCGCGTCGGGACAGAGGGACGTCCAGGGATCTCCACCAGCGGACAGTGGTAGGTACCAGAGAACATTTATCTTACACCCTTAATTCATACCTTGTTATTGCTGGTTATTTATGCCTATGGTGGGCAACAGTAGTATCACATTACCAATGGGTTATGCCTCCTCAAACATTAATAATTGTGCGCAGTGATATGATATGGGTGTTTCATTGTGTCTATGGTAAAATTGCTGTAGTGGAATTTCCTATTGACTTTTTGGTCCCTCTTTTATCTGTTTGACACCTTTATTTTGTATGTGGATTCTAATGTTAATAAAATACATAATTTTAAATCTATATACCATTGTGTGGTACCGAATTATTTGCTATATTCGGTTACCATAAAAGTGATGTAATTATTCTGTGGTGTATTACCCAAAATTTGGATTTAATGATTTAAGTGGGCAACTTTTTGTGATTACTAATATAACTATATATTGCTTGGTAATTGTGCCTTAGGCATACATGGATCATTGGATACTTAGCCTTGACACAGTAGTTACCCCTTCCATCTTTCCTATGGAGGACTATGTACAGTGGGTACGGAAAGTATTCAGACCCCTTAAAATTTTTCACTCTTTATATCATTGCAGCCATTTGGTAAATTCAAAAAAGTTCATTTTTTTTCATTAATGTACACTCTGCACCCCATCTTGACTGAAAAAAACAGAAATGTAAACATTTTTGCAAATTTATTAAAAAAAAACTGAAATATCACATGGTGATAAGTATTCAGACCCTTTGCTCAGACACTCATATTTAAGTCACATGCTGTACAGTTCATTGTGATCCCCGTTGAGATGGTTCTACTCCTTCATTGGAGTCCAGCTGTGTTTAATTAAACTGATAGGACTTGATTTGTAAAGTCACACACCTGTCTATATAAGACCTCACAGCTCACAGTGCATGTCAGACCAAATGAGAATCATGAGGTCAAAGGAACTTGTCAAGGAGCTCAGAGACAGAATTGTGGCAAGGCACAGATTGAAAATTGCGGGAACAATTGCAATTTCAGTAGGTCTCATTTTTGGGCTACATACTAAATTGATTTTATTTAAATTTCATTAAGGCAATCGGACCAATCATTTGCAATTCTGTATGTTGTTTTTTTTTTTTTTTTTATTCGGGGGGGATGTGACAAGCTAGTCTTATACTTCAGGATGTTACAGATGTGGCAATGTCATTATGTATTTTTTTCCAATAATAAAGGACTTAAAACCAAAAATGTAACTAAGTAGTCACACGATGTTTTTGTATTTGTTATTTTTAGAATTTTTTTTTTTTACTTCACAGCTGTGATATATAAAACCTAGTGTTAAACAACGACCAGAGGAGATCACACATCATTTCGCTCTTGTCCCTGCAGCTTGTCAGCTCCCCAGAAGCTGATCTTCCTTCACAGTAGCTGAAGTCAGAGGAAGAAACCAGCACTTTTTATTTTATGTTTTATGCCCCTATGATAGAACAGAAATACTAACATTTTGGCAGAAACAAATCTAGGTAAAACTTTTGCAACAATGTTGCAGGCCAAAGTAGTTCTGTATGTGGACTCACCTGTTGTAAAACATTTCTCTCTCGTAAAGCCATCAGTCTTCTGTGTAGTTCAACTAGCTCATCTGTATATGCCTGAAACAGTCAATGATGAAACAGTTAAGACCACAAATTCCAACACAAGGAGAAATACTAAAGACATTCTAAACAGATCGTAGCTCACCTTGTCATAACCTCCTTTCTTTAACATTTTGTCAGACTTGCTGCAAGACTCAGGACTCCTACGGCCAGTGGTCTATATATAGCAAGTAAAAATATAAAACAATGGTAAAGTACAAGTTAATAACACTTAAAATAAAACAAAAAAAATCTGTCACCTGGTTTTTGTGACACCACCTGAGAGCAGCACTACGTGGAAGCAGAGACCCTGATACCAGTGATGTGTCAATTGCTGGGCTGCTTGTTGTAGTTTTGATAAAAATCATGGTTTTAGCAAATCTATGTCAAGCAGCCCAACAAGTGACAAATTGATGGAATCAGAGTTTCTGCCCCTACATTATGCTGCTCTCAAATTAGGTGGCAAACACGTAGTGACAGATGACCTTCATTACATATAAAACAGAGTGCTGTCGGACAAGATGTTTTAAAAATAGTTACCCAACACAAATATAATAGAACATGTCCTGTTAGTGAACTAGATCACAAGTATGGATGGAGGCCACAAAAATATAACAATGAAAATTAGAGATGGGTGGACACCTGGTTGTTTGGGTCAGCCGGATTAGGCCAAACAGTTACAAAAAGTTCGGATTCGGGTATCAGAAGAGTACCCAGACCCCATTGATTTGAATGATGGGCCCAAACATCCAGTGTTTGCACGCTGTCATGTGCTTGACAGCACTGCAAACAAAGCTTCTGCTCAGCGGTTAAATCATCACCATCGGTCAGACAGCCGCGGCTCCCAGGCTGTCAGATAGCATGAGCGCGCAGCTGTTATCAGAGGTATAAAGTTTACCTCCAGTCACTGCTGTCAGCTGATGGGACTACTGCTCCCATCAGCCGACACCTGCTGCCACTAATAACAGTGAGAGAAAAAAAAAAAAAAAAAAAAAAATCGATGTGGTTTCCCCTGTATTTTTGATAACCAGCTAGGCAAAACTCACAGCTGGGGGCTGCAATCCTCAGCTGTCAGCTTTAGCAAGGCTCATCAAGTATAGAGGTGTCTCCACCCCGTATTTTTTAATTATTTAAATAATTTTAAAAAACGGTTTGGGTCTCCACCGTTTTTGACAACCAGCCAAGCTAAAGCAGACAGCTGGAGGCTGGTATTCTCAGGCTGGTAGGGGGCCATGGATATTGCACCCCCCCAGCCTAAAAATAGCAGCCCGCAGATGCTCAGAAAAGGCGCCTCTATTAGATGCACCAATACTGGTGCTTTACCCGGCACTTCCCATTTGCCCTGTAGCTGTGGCAAGTGGGATATGTATTTGTGGGGTTGACGTCACCTCTGTATTGTCAGTTGACTTGAAGACCACGGATTAGTAATGGAGAGGTGTCAATAAAACACCTATCCATTACTAATTCTATGGTTATATGGTAAATAAAGACACAGCCAGAATAAAGTATTTTATTTGAAACAAAACACTTTTAATTTAAAAATAACAAAACAAAGTTAGACTAACCTAATGCCTAATTCCACTGAACCCTCATCTCCTGCAATAAAAAAACAACAACAATATTCCTCACCTGTCCGCCGTTCTGTCCAATGCAGTACTCCATGTCTGGGGGATAAACCGTTTTCAACCTGGACGGTGCCAAGATGTGACCGTCCAGGCTGAGAACTGGTGAATGAGCTGCTGCGAGCGCTGCATCGGTGACATCATCGACTTTATTGTCGGTCACTGAGGCTGCGTTCCCAGCTCATAGATGCGCCTTTACACGGCGGCTGTGGTTTGCTATTTTTCAGCTGGGGGGGAAATATCCATGACCCTTTACCAGCCTGAGAATACCAGACCCTAGCTGTCTGCTTTAGCTTGGCTGGTTGTCAATTGGTTTTAACTGCTGTGCACGCACGCTGTCATTGAAAGCGTGGGAATCGCGGCTGTCTGACCGGCGGTAATGAATTTACCGCTGATCAGAAGCAGTGTTTGCCGCACTGTCATGCACATGACAGCGCAACAAACACCCGGTGTTCGGGGTACTGAAGCCAATCAATAACACGGACTTCCTGGTGAGGTCAGTGTTCGTTGTCCATGTCCGAACAGAAGGTGTTTCGGTACGGACACCGAACTTTACTGTTCGGGTTCGCCCATCTCTAATCAAAATATTACATTTCACAATTGGACAAACATTTTTTCCTTTTAGGTATAGTCCATGAAATACTAAAGGAGTTTGGAGAAATACTAAAAATCATATATTTTGCAGTTATCACATATACCAGTATGGAGATAAGTGTAGAAATGTCTGGAACCCAAATGAGAAAAGCACCAAAAGTGCCCACCAAAACAACTTGCTGTGCACATGTTTTGTCTTTTTGAATGTCTTTTAAACGCTTCCGGTTTCCACCACTTGGAAGCCGCTCACTATTAATACATGCAATTTAAAAAAAAAACATTGGTGGCAACGCTGCCTCAAAAAGCATAAAAAATACGTAAAAAAAGAGGTTAGCAGAAAAAACACCACTAGCATATCATTAACTCAAAACTTAAAATGAGGATTAAACAACAACTACAAGATGTATTTCATCAACCTAGGTATCATTTTAATCAGTATAACCGCGCCGACCTGACAGTGTCTGTAGGCTACTGAGCACAATCCTGCTGACAGGTTCGCTTTAAATGGAGTACTGGTCGTATAAAGAACCAAGCATAATGGGGAAGGAGGTGCAATACCATTTTCCAGCTTTGCATTTAAAAAAAAAAAATCCACATATTCACTGTTCATTTTACTTCTTTACTGAACATCTGAAGAGATCCTAATAATTGTAGCGGCAGAAAGACTTTTCAGAAGAAAAAAAAGGTGCTTGATACCTTGTTGTTAGATGGTGGCATTTTCTGTATTGGAGTAGTACCACGGCTGGGGGCGCATGAGTCATCACTACTGTCACTATCGCTGTCACTCAGACTCATCCTATGAAAACAAAAGTGTACATCATTTTATTTTACTCTTTCTCAACATGGCAATTTTTCTTTATTTTCCTCCCCTTCTTCCAGGAGCCATATCATATTTTTTTTTCTGTCGACTTCTTAACCATGAGGGCTTGATGTTTTGCAGTACGAGTTTATAATGACACCATTCGTTTTACCATATAACGGGAAAAATAAAACTCCAAGTGCAATGAAATAGAAAAAAGACCCACAATTTCTCAGTTATTATTTTGTGTTTTGTCTTTATGGTTTTCATTTTCACTGTTTGGTATAAATGAATTGTGAAAATGGTTCTCCAGGTCAGTATCATTACAGGGAAACCAAACTTGCAGATATTTTCAAGTGTTAAAAATACAATTTGGAAATTGGATAATAATAATAATAATAATAATGGGATTTTGGGTTCTTACCGTAAAATCTCTTTCTTGGAGCCTTCATTGGGGGACACAGATGACCATGGGTGTATGCTGCTGCTGCTAGGAGGCTGACACTATGCAAAACAAGAAACTTAGCTCCTCCCCGGCAGTATACACCCACCGACAGGCACCAAGCACCTCAGTTGGTGAAAAAAGCAGTAGGAGAAGCAACCAAAAACTATAAACATATGTACCAACCCAACAAGGGACTCAAGGACCCAACACGGTACAACTTAGACAGGGAGGGTGCTGTGTCCCCCAATGAAGGCTCCAAGAAAGAGATTTTACGGTAAGAACCCAAAATCCCTTTCTTTATCGCCTTATTGGGGGACACAGATGACCATGGGACGTTCCAAAGCAGTCCCGAGAGTGGGAACAGCAATAAAGGAACGAAATAAGGAAGGGCTTAGGTCGGTCGATGCGCCACCGCCGCCTGCAGAACCTTCCTTCCAAGATCTGCATCAGAGGAGGCCTGGGTATGAACCCTGTAGAACCTCGCAAAGGTGTGCAAAGACGACCAGATCGCAGCCCTGCAGAGTTGTAAGGCTGAAGCCTGGTGCCGCACAGCCCAAGAAGCCCCTACAGCCCGGGTGGAGTGGGCTTTCACCCCCGGAGGGGGCCGTTTCTCCTGAAGAAGGTAGGCTTCCAGGATGGTAGACCGAATCCAACGAGCAATTGTGGATTTGGAAGCCGGAAGACCTTTCCGGCGACCCTCAGAAATGACAAGCAAGGAATCAGATTGGCGAAAGGAAGCGGTCCTGGCAAGGTAAACACGCAAGGCTCTCACTACATCCAGGTTGTGGAGCGACTTTTCCAGAGGATGAGCAGGCGCAGGACAAAACGATGGAAGGACGATATCTTCGTTAATGTGAAAGGGGGATACCACTTTCGGAAGGAAAGAAGGAACTGGCCTGAGAACAACCTTATCTTGGTGGAGGATAAGGTAAGGAGAACGACAGGATAAGGCCGCCAACTCAGAAACTCTCCTGATGGATGTAATGGCGATTAGAAAAGCCACCTTCCATGAAAGAAAAGACAGAGGGATATCCTGAATTGGCTCGAACGGCGCCTTCTGGAGAGCGCCAAGAACAAGATTGAGATCCCATGGATCTATCGGAGAACGATGAGGAGGAGCCACATGGGCGACTCCTTGGAGAAAAGTCTTCACTTGCGGTAAGGAAGCTAGATCCGTCTGGAAAAGGATTGCTAGGGCAGATACCTGGCCTTTGAGAGTACTGAGGGATAGGCCCGCATCCAAGCCGGATTGGAGGAAACCAAGAATGGGAGGAATTGAGAATGATAGTGGAAAAACATTGTTTTCGTCACACCAACGAAAAAAGGCCTTCCAGTACCTATGGTAAATGCGGGAGGAAGCCGGCTTCCGAGCCTTAATCAAGGTCTGAATGACCCGGTTGGAAAACCCCGATTCCTTCAGAATCGCGGCCTCAACGGCCATGCCGTTAAACTCAGAGACTGAGAACTCTGGTGGTAAAGGGGGCCTTGTGAGAGAAGATCTGGACGGTCTGGAAGCCTCCAGGGGACGTCTGTGAGCATGTTCACCAGCTCCGCGTACTAAGGGCGTCTCGGCCAGTCTGGAGCCACTAAGATGACCGGGATGCCCTCTGACTTTATCTTTTTGACCACTCTTGGGATCAGGGCAAGCGGAGGAAACAGGTAAGGTAGGTGGAACTGGGACCACGGAATTACTAGGGCGTCGTAACCGACGGCTAATGGATCCCTGGACCTGGCTACAAAGTGAGGAACCTCGTTGTTCATCCGAGAGGCCATGAGATCGACGTCCGGGGCGCCCCAGCGCTGGCATATCTGACTGAAGACTGTGGGATGAAGGGACCATTCGCCTGTCGCTAGACCTTGGCAACTCAAGAAGTCGGCTGCCCAGTTTTCCACCCCTGGAATGTGAACGGCGGAAATTGCCGGCACATGACGCTCTGCCCAGCGGAGAATCCTTGCCACTTCTGACATCACCTGCCTGCTGCGAGTACCGCCCTGGTGGTTTATGTATGCCACGGCCGTGGCGTTGTCCGACTGAATGCAGACCGGTTTGCCTACGAGAAGATGCTGCCAACGAATGAGAGCGAGGAAGATTGCCCTGATCTCCAGAAGGTTGATGGGCAGAAGAGTCTCCTGGGGGTTCCAACGCCCTTGGGCCGTTCTCTGATAGTAGACCGCCCCCCATCCTAGGAGACTGGCATCGGTGGTGATGACCGGCCACCGAGGCGGGAGAAAGGATCTTCCGCGGAGAACTGACGCTGACAACGTCCACCAAGTCAGCGATTGTTTGACTCTGAGCGGAAGAAGAATGGGGCGAACCAGAGAAAACGAGGTCTTGTCCCAGACTGACAGGAGGAACAGTTGGAGAGGGCGAGAGTGGAATTGTGCAAATGGCACTGCTTCCATAGAGGCTATCATCTTCCCCAGGATTCTCATGCAGGACCGAAGGGACATGATCCTCGAGCGCCGAAGGGACTGGATCCCCTTGCGAAGGGTTGAAAACTTGTCCCTCGGTAGGAACACTCGGGCTAGATTCGTATCGAACTCCATGCCCAAAAAGGTCAGACGCTGGGTAGGGCGCAGAGTGGACTTGTCCTTGTTGACTATCCATCCCAGGCGTCTGAGGGCATCCAAGGTTATGTGAAGACTGTGAAGACAGTCTTGGCGGGACGAGCCCTTGATCAGGAGATCGTCCAGGTAAGGGATGATAAGAATCCCTCTGGATCGAAGGATGGCCATGACTGTTGCCATCACCTTCGTGAAGACACGAGGGGCGGAGGCTAGGCCGAAGGGAAGGGCCGCAAACTGATAATTGTTCTGAATCGCAAAGCGGAGGTATCTCTGATGCCGCTGAGAAATGGGGATGTGGAGGTAGGCATCCTGTATGTCCACCGAGCAGAGAAACTCTCCGGGCTCCATCGAGGCTATTACCGAACGCAGAGACTCCATCTTGAAGTGGCGGATCTTCACGTGGCGATTGAGCAGCTTGAGGTCCAAAATTGGGCGAAGAGAGCCGTCCTATTTCGGGACTACAAAGAGATTCGAGTAGAACCCTAAAAACCGCTCGTTTGTAGGAACGGGAACGATGACCCCGGCGGAAAGGAGAGAGGAGACGGCCTGAAGGAACCCTGGAACCTGAGATCGCTGTTTTGGGGTTCGAGACAGACAGAAACAAACGACTGTTTGGGAGGGAAGAAAACTCGATTTTGTATCCGGATGTGATGATTTCCCTGACCCAAGCGTCGTCGACAACGGATAGCCACGCGTCCTTGAAAAAGGAAAGTCTGCCTCCCACCCTGGAAAGCTTTCCAGGTGGGGGTGACCCGTTACTTAGATGAAAACCTTCCGGATCGAGAGCCTGAGGACCTGGAAGGCTGACCCCTGGATCTCCAGCGAGGGGCCGGCTTATACGATGGCTTTCTCCGGTCACTGGAAGCAGTGTTCCGGTCCTGCTGGGATGAACAGCCTGTGGGAGAGAAGGGGCGAAAGGACCTAAAAGGCCGAGAAACCTTCTTGTTAAAGAACCTCTTAGGGCGGGACTGGGGAAGGGAAGTGCTCTTTCCATCAGTGGCATCCGAGATTATCTGATCCAGCTTGGCGCCAAAGAGCATAGTGCCGTGAAATGCCAGGTTGGTGAGCGACTTCTTTGAGGTGGCATCCGCATTCCAAGACTTCAACCAAAGAATGCGGCGTACGGCCACAATGTTGCTGTTAGCTCTAGCTACACACCCTGCCGCGTCCAAGGAGGCGGCCAGAAGGTACTTGCCTGCGTGATTAATTTGGTCTGCTAAATCTGCCAGCTCGACCTGAGGAGCGGCCGCTGAAATGCCCCTGCGCAGAATTTTCGCCCAAGCCGAAATGGCTTTCGCCACCCAAGCGGATGCGAAGATAGGGCAGAGGGATGCACCGGATGCCTCAAAGATAGACTTAGCCAACGACTCTATTTGCCTGTCTGATGGGTCCTTAAGAGAAGCTCCGTCCGGAAGGGAAAGAACCGTCTTAGAGGAAATCCGAGAAACTGGTGGATCTACCTCGGGAGCTTTGGTCCATTTCGTGACTAGATCCGCATCGAAGGGATAAAGTACATCTAAGTACTTGCGGCCTGAGAAACGTTTCTCAGGATGTTGCCAGTGATTGGCTAAGGAAGTGTCGAAATCCTTATTAGGAAAGGTTCGAGATGGAGGCCTCGCCTTCTTAAGGGAAACAGAGCATTCCTGAGGGGGGGCCTTATCCTCCTTTATCTTGAGTTTTTGGTATATAGCCGATATGAGACTATCTACCATCTCCCGAATTCTAGCTATGTCGTCCGCCTCGGAGTCTGATTCAGATTGTGAATCCTCGTCTGACCCAGGATCGTCTGCCGATGAGGGAGACGAGGAGCATAGCCTGAGAGAAGCGGAGGGACCCTGCGAACCGGAAGAAGAGCCAGACAGGACCTGCTTCCTAGAGCCCCTACCTGGTCTGTCCGTCTGAGGGCCACGGTCCGGTGCTGTCGACTCACTATGCGAGGCGGTCGGTGCACAGGTGACTGCAGATAACTGAGGTAACCGCTCTAAGACCTGGACCAGCGATTGAGACACCTTTGTCAGCTCAGAAACTGACTGAGACATCGCCACGGCCCACTCAGGGGGTGGGGTGGTCTCCGCCCGGGGTTCGGAGTGCTCCTGAGGGGCAGACATGGTGGAAGGTCTGCAGGACGGGCAGAGGGGAGATGACTGACCCGAAGCCCACTTCTTTTTACAGCGCGCGCAGGCGTAGTGAGTAGCGGTGGGTCTGGAGCAGAAGGCCCTTGCAGGGTTGGGCATAAGTCTCAGTGGAAGAAAACACTACCTGAGGAAAAACTGCGGGGGTGAAGCTAAGTTAGGCGTCAGGGATAGTCAGCGTCTAGCCTACCGAGGTTCAGAAGAAACTAGCGATGTGTCCCCCAGGCAAGGTCCGGAGAGGAGGAAAAAGCTCGGCAATTCAGGAAGGAACGCTGGCGGTTGGCGGAGCTAAGCCACCGCACCGCGCGATTGAATGAGACCCTAGTGGGGAGGGGTGCGGTTAATGACACTGACAGGGCTGAAATGAAAGCAGCCCTGAGATAGGCTGTAGAAGCGCGCGAAGAAAGCGCGCGCAGGGAGAGGGAGGACCGCTTTTGAAAATGAAAGTGAAAGCGCTCCCTCAGCTTTCACTAGCGACGGCGCGCCCGGGCTCCCTGCGGGCTGAATACTGAGAACCGGGAGCGCTGACAGAGGAAGCGCAGCCCCCCCCCTCGCCGGACCCCCCCCCCTCGCGACAGGAGGGACGCACGCCTGTCAGGGCGCTGGGTCAAAAGAGCGGGGAATTCAAACAGGAGGAGCCCCAGTGCTGAGGTACTCTGCTGTACATGATTGAATGTGGTCCTTGATTGGTCTGTGAGCGCAGGGATGCAGGGAACATTCAGACAGGCTTACCTGATGTCCCTGAAGAGGCTGACCACAGGGGCCCACGATAGAGCGCAGGCCGCTGGGAGAGACGATCCTCAGTACCCGCACCAGCCGTATGGTGCAGAAGATGGCTCCAATCCCCGTGTCAGGGGAAACATCACCGCTGGCGACCGCCGTCTTCCTCTCAGCCCTGTCCTGGGAGAGGGATGAGGAGGGGAATCGGCAAGGACCGGACACCTATCCATGGACCCTAGCACCCGAAGGTGATAGGGAAAGGTCCTGCCTGCGGGCCTGAGAGTTGCGATGTGGGCAATACCACATTGCTCGCTCAGCCGCATTAATAGGAAAAGCAGGATGAACTCACATCCCGTTTCCTGATGCTGTATCTGGAAAAGAAAGGGGAAATCATTAAAAAAAACACAACTAAAACCTGAAAAGAAAAGGATTAAATGCGGATCTGGGGAGATCCCGGTCCGCCTCCTACAGACACTAAGCACAAACTGAGGTGCTTGGTGCCTGTCGGTGGGTGTATACTGCCGGGGAGGAGCTAAGTTTCTTGTTTTGCATAGTGTCAGCCTCCTAGCAGCAGCATACACCCATGGTCATCTGTGTCCCACAATAAGGCGATAAAGAAAAAAGTTTTCCTTGTGTTGCCATTTTCCAGAGATTGTTGATCCCATGGCGAGCCGACTTTTTTTTTTATAAATACAATTTTGGTGCAGATATGACGGAATTCAGGAGTTTTGCTTTTACTTCTCACTAGTAGAATACCTGCGGCTTCGCTCGCGGAAAATATGTTAAATTGTTGGTTATGGTAGCTAAAAGGAGATTTTTGTGTACTCACTGTAAAATCTCTTTCTCTTAGCCTCTAATTGGGGGACACAAGACCTTGGGTGTTATGCTTTCCGTCCACTAGGAGGCGACACTATGCTTAATCTGAAAAAGATTTGGCTCTGGCTCCTCCTCCACAGCATACACCCCTGGGAGGCATCCGCCTTACCTCAGTTTTTGTACCCAAGCAGTAGGAGGAGATAACAAATCCAACATAACCAAGCCTATAAACAAAGGCTACTATGTACAGCTCAAGGAACAATATGAGTACCCAACATTATAACAGCCCGCAAGGGCAACAGGGTGGGAGCTGTGTCCCCCAATTAGAGGCTAAGAGAAAGAGATTTTACGGTGAGTACACAAAAATCTCCTTTACTCTGTCGCCTCATTGGGGGACACAAGACCTTGGGACGTCCCAAAGCAGTCCCTGGGTGGGAAGCAATGGACGAATATTGTGCTGACAGGTCCCTAGACTTGGGACACTGCCGCCGGCAGTACCAGTCTACCCAGACTCGCTTCCACTGAGGACTGAGTATGCACACTGTATTGTTTTGTAAACGTGTGTAAGCTAGTCCAAGTGGCCGCTTAACACACGTGTTGAAGCCTGGTGTCGAATGGCCCAGGAGGCTCCTACCGCCCGTGTGGAATGTGCCGTGATACCGGCCGGAATAGGAGAATTGTTTAGGCGGTAGGCGTCATGGATGGTGGACCTGATCCACCTGGCAAGGGTAGCTTTTGAAGCCGGTAAACCCCTGCAAATGCCTTCTGGAACAAGGAAAAAAAGGAATCAGACTTCCGGAAGGGTGGAGTCCTAGACACACACATACGCAATGCCCTGGCAAGGTCAAGCGTATGCCGGGCCCTCTGCACTCTATGAACCGGAGCCGGGCAAAGGGTCGGTAATGAGATGCCTTCATTGAGGTGGAAATCAGACACAACCTTTGGAAGGAAGGATGGAACTGTACGGAGAACCACCTTGTCCTGGTGGAAGAATAGGAAAAGCTGTTTGCAGGAGAGCGCTGACAGCTCAGACACCCTGCGTAGCGAGGTGATTGCCACGAGGAAGACCACCTTTTGTGATAAAACTCGAAGTGGAACTTCCTTAAGAGGTTGAAAAAGGAGGTGCCTGTAGAGCAGTTAGGACCAAATTAAGGTCCCACGTATCCAGTGGACATCTGTAAAGAGGGACCAATCTGGAGACTCCCTGAAGACACGTCCTGACTTGAGGTTTGTTAGCAATACGCTTCTGAAAGAGCACTGAAAGCGCTGACACCTGACCCTTAAGCGATCCTAAGGATAGGCCGGCGTCCAGACCTGATTGAAGGAAACCACGAACTTTCGGAAGAGAGTAAGGGAACGGAATTCGCCCGCGAGAGTCGCACCAAGTAAAATACGTTTTCCAGGTACGATAATAAACTTTGGCGAAAGCTGGTTTCCGTGCCCTGATCATGGTTCTAATGACGTCTGGAGCAAACCCTGCCTGGGTTAAAACCCAGGTTTCAAGGACCACGACGTCAAATTGAGAGTCCCTAAATTCTGGTGGTAGAACAGGCCGTGAGACAGGGGATCGGGACGGTCTGGAAGACGCCAAGGGGTGTCTGCTGTAATGCTGAAGGATGTCGGCGTACCATGTACGTTTGGGCCAGTCCGGCGCAATTAGGATGGTCGGAACTCCTTCCTGTTTGATCTTTCTCATGACTCTGGCCATCAGGGGAAGAGGTGGGAAAATGTACAGAAGCTGGAACTGAGTCCAGTCCTGAACCAGGGCATCCGTCCCGAGCAATCTCGGACCGCGTGTCCTTGCCATGAAAATGGAGACCTTGGCATTGAGATGAGATGCGATTAGGTCCACGTCCGGAGTCCCCCAGCGATAACAGATCCGACGAAAGATTTTTGGAATGGAGAGACCACTCCCCCGAGTCCATTTCCTGTCTGATGAGGTAGTCGGCTTCCCAGTTGTCCACACCCGGACTGTGGACCAGTGAGAGTACTGATTTCTTGTTTTCTGCCCAGCGAAGGAGACGCGCCACATCTCTCATTGCCTGGGCACTGCGAGTCCCACCTTGGTGGTTCACATATGCCACTGCCGTGGCATTGCTCGACTGCACTCTGATGTGAGAGGCCTTCAGCAGATGGCAAAAAACTTTTAGCGCCAGGAAGATAGCTCGTATCTCCAGATGTTGTTGGGCATGGTCGCTTCTATTGGAGACCACGTGCCCTGTGAAGTAGGTGCACTGCACCCCATCTTGTTAGACTCGCATCGGTGGTCAGGACTTTCCATCGACTGGGAAGAAAGAATTTTCCTTTGGCCAGTACGGGTGGTTTGAGCCACCAGTACAGTGATTTCCTGGTTGACTCCGTCAGTCGGAACTCCCTTTCGAGGGAGAAAAGGGTTCCTGTCCCAGGATCTGAGAATGGCTAGTTGAAGAGGTCTGAGGTGGAACTGGTCAAATGGTACCACCTCCATTGCTGCTGCCATCCTGCTAAGGAGTCTCTTGGCAAACCGAAGAGATCGGCAAGGTATGTGTATTAACATGCGAACTGCACCGCGGATAGCTTGTACCTTGTCCTTGGGAAGGTGTACCAGACCCCTGGAGGTATCGAATAGGATCCCTAGGAAGATCAGTGACTGACTCGGGAGTAGTTGACGACTTCTTAAAGTTGACTAGCCAGCCTAGACGAGTTAGTGTGTCGATCGTGATCGAGACGCTGTCTTCGCAGTCTTTGACAGAAGGTGCCTTGATGAGTAGATCATCGAGACATGGGAGGACCACTATGCCTCTGGAGTGTAGGACATCCATGGTGGCTGCCATAACCTTGGTGAATGTTCTGGGAGCCGTGACTAATTCGAAAGGCAAAGCCACGAACTGGTACTGATTCTGCCCTATTGTGAACCTGAGAGATCTTTGATGAGCAGGCGCAATAAGGATGTGCAGGTATGCCTCTTGTATGTCTATGGAGGCAAGATATTCTCCCTGTTCCATAGCCGCAATGATGGATCGAAGGGACTCCATGCGAAACTGCCGAACTCTTGCAAACTTTTTGAGTTGCGTTAGGTCCAGGAATTGGCCGAACGCTGCCTCCCTTTTTGGGAACCACGAATAGGTTGTAGTAGAGTCCTTGGAATCTCTCGTTTTCGGGAACCCGTATTATGACTCCTGCTTGAAGGAGAGAGAGACACTATTTCCTTGACCCACCTGTCCTCTGTAATAGGCAGCCAGACTTGCTGAAAGATTAAAAATCGACCGCCTACAGGTGGGGTGTCTTCCGTATTTCGTGAGTCATGACGAAGAGAAATTCTGGAATTTCCCTCCTTTGGGCTTTGCCTGGCCTGATGTTGACCACCAATTCTTGTCCGTCCTCTGTGCTGTCCTTTGGTTGTCCCTGTGAGGGGGAACGGTTGTAATTCCGTGAAGGACGTGAAGCGGCCTAGCCTGAGGAGTTCCGAAAAGACCGGAACTTAGCCTGGTTACGACGCTTAAACGTACGTTTAGGATGCGGTTGGGGAAGAAAGTTACTCTTACCCCCCGTGGCATTGGAAATCATCTTGTCTAATTTTTTCCCTGAAAAAAATCTCCCACTGACGTACGGGAGATCCGCAAGAGGCTTGTTTGAAGACGCGTCCGCTTCCCATTCTCACAGCCAGAGGATACATCTGATTGTAATTACATTCGCTGCTATACCTGCTACGCCTCTTGCAGAATCAAAAGCTGCAAGGCGTATGTAATCTGCCACCACCGCTATCTGAACTAGTTGATCGAACATCTGAGGAGCAGACTTTTGGAGGCTCTCCTGCAATCTTTTGGCCCATGCCAGAATGGCAGTGGCTGCCCACGTTGAGGTGACCGTGGGAGCCAGGGAGGCTCCTGCAGCCTCAAAAAATTGAACGAGCCATGCGCTCAACCTGCCAATCTGCTGTATCCTTCAGGGTTGAGCTATCTGGCAGTGAGAGGAGAGACTGTGCTGCAAGCTTAGAGATAGGGGATCGATTTCCGGTGGATCTGTCCACTTCTTGGTCTTTTTGAGAAAAAAGAGAGTATCTAGCCCTTTTTTACGGTTTTATTTACGGTTGGCGAATTTTTTTTTTTTTTTTTTGGCAGGTTGCGAAAAAAGCTTATCAAGGATGTCCTGAAAGCTTGGGTGATCAGAAAAAAAACTTTAGGGACTTCAGGGACCCCTCAAAACAGATCTTATGTTTTGGGGGTTCTTGGGGAGCATCGGATAAAACCAGCACCCGATGAATAGAAGTGATGTCCTCAACTAGCGCTGTATTGCTAGGAGGACAAGGAGCCTGAGACTCCTATGTTTCCTTTTCTGATTCGGAGTCACAGATGCCCTCTGAATCTTGCGCATAGCTGAGGCGTTGCCTGGAGGGAAATGTGGACCGCCGCTTTTCCATGCCCGAAGATCTCTGTGGAGATCTGCTGCGCCCGTCTTTGGAACGAGACGGTCTAGGAGACCTAGAATTACGGTGTCTCTGCCTAGAGCGGGACGACCGTGAGCCATGGGAGGACGTAGCTGAACGTGACCTATGGGGCCGTTCACTACTAGCATTGCCAGGGACTGCCTATCCGCTTATAGCTGGGATATGACCCTGCATAGCCTGAATCAATTTGGAAGTCAGCGTATCTATGGACTGTGACATAGATGCGGCCCATACCGGCATGTCAGTGGAGTTGAAACAGTGACAGGAGCCTCTTGGTGCACTGACCCAGCATTTTGGGAACAACTCTAGCAGTACGGTGCATGTTGCCACTGGGAAGATTGGCTTTACAGGCTGAACAGACTGCGTAACAGCAGATAAACCTGTTTTTTTTTTTCTTCCTTCTTTCGGGCCTGGAGACCGACATAGTGCACTGAGTGCCGGCAGGTTATTCTGACCAAAAACCTTACTGGGGCGGCTATGCAGAGGAGCGCTATAGGGAACCTATAGGGAGTCTGCGTCCACAGCAGGATAATATCCTGCTGTGCCTTACCCCACCGGTGTGCTCCTAGATCCGGCGCCAGCAGAAAAACTTCGGTTCTGCGCCCCCTGGAGACTGTGCAACGTTCTTGAGTAATATAGCAGCGCTGCTTTTTTTTTTCTTCCTTCTTTCCCTGAGGTAAAGAGGTGGGAGGGAGGAGGGGCGGAGAGCAGAAAAAGGGCGCGCAGCCAGGCAAAACCGCGCCTTCCTGGTTCGATCCGCCCCCTGTATGACGCTGTGCAGCGTCATTATCATCATCCAGGGGGGCGGGCCGGGGGCGGTAACAAGGGCGGCGGCTTCGGCTTAGGCCGAAGCCGCGGTCTAAAGTACAAAATCCTGCCCGGGAAGGGCTCCAGAGCGGCGCGGTAGTCCGGAGGGGGGCAGAAAACGAACCAAAACCCCCCCCGGATGAGTGCCATATCGCCCGGACGCCCCTTTATACGCAGCGCAGCCCTGTGAAGGGTCTTTTTGACCCCTTTAGAGGGCTGACGCTGCCGCAGGGACAGGAATCCCGGCATACTGTGGCCCAAATATGACAGCCCCCGGCCCCATAGCAGACCACAGCAGTGCTGGGGCTACAATAAAGTTAGCGCTGCGAACGCAGCTCCTACCTGCGGCGTCTCAACCTAACATCCCTAGAGGGGGTTAGGGAGGGCGCTTCACCGCCATCAGGAGGAATTCTTCCTCACCTCAGCCTCAACCCAAAAGGCCCAGGGCCTGGGGAAGGAGGGGGGTTCTCGACCTCGAACCATGCACCCGAAGGGCTGGGGAGGGAGCGACATGGGGAAGAGCCATCTCTACCTCAACCGGGTACCGCTAAAAAGAGGACCGAGGAGGGAGCCATGCCGGGAGCCTCAGAGAGACCCTCTTTTCTTCATCTGTGTCAAGAAGAATCTTCTTATGGTGTGCCTCCTTGCGACACTAAGCAAAAACTGAGGTAAGGCGGATGCCTCCCAGGGGTGTATGCTGTGGAGGAGGAGCCAGAGCCAAATCTTTTTCAGATTAAGCATAGTGTCGTCTCCTAGTGGACGGAAAGCATAACACCCAAGGTCTTGTGTCCCCCAATGAGGCGACAGAGTAAGTAAAATTTTCAGTGTCACCCTGAAGTTGACCTTTTCAGAGTGCTACAGTAAAAATTTTTTTCCCAGTTTAAGTTTTTATTATTTTGGTATTTTACTAATTTGTTGTAACATTGATGTGAACAAGAACTTTTTTTTTTTCTAATTTCAACATTTTTATTGATTTTACATATTCAATACATAATATGTAGTAAAAACTATTACAACTATTTTTTGAACTATTTTTTTATCAAGAATGAACTTGCCCAATAAATGGTCATTTTTTGGGCAGCATTTTAAAAAGCAGTCCTTAGTATTTTGACCCTTTAGTATTCACCTGACACTGATAAGAGATGTAAAGATGTAAAAGGATGAATAGTAAATACAGAGCAGCCATCACACAGTATTACTATGACCTGAAGGCACTCACATCTCAGTAATGAAAACCGCCTCACAGGCAGACTTGTCTAGTTGCCCATAGCAAGCATAGACATAGCTCAGAGCTCACCTTTCACTTTACCTCAGCAGCTTCAGTGATGAAAGCTTTCTGTATAGTAAGCAATAATGACAATCTTACTATGAGGCATTTTTCGCCTGACCGATATTGCTGCTCAGTAATGTTTGTCCATGTGCATAGGGTGCATCCATCTGAGGGTGTTTGCATGCGTGTGTGCAGTGCATGTGGTATTTATGGGGTGCTGTTTGTGCTGTGTGTGTCTAGAGCGGTCTGGTGTTTGAGTGGTATGTTGTGGCATTTGTGTGGTGTTGTGCTTGTGGGTTGGTGTATGTGTGTGCTGTCTGTGTGATGTTTGTATGGTGTTTGTCAAATGTTTGTGTGTTGTATGTGGCGGTGCGGCCTCTTTAGCAGCGACTCTTTGGCGCCGTTGCTATACTCCGTCCTGTCAGTCACAACTGTTGTTTTACCCTCAGCACTTCTACTTTCACCTTCACATTTCTCCATTATATGTATAAGGCCTAAATTCGGGGGCCCCAATCTCATGACGGGGGGAAGCTAGCGAGATGTAATGTGCACAGTATTCTGCTTCTGTGGGTGAAGAGGGGGTGTGCCAAATTTCACCCAAATCGGGCGAGAACTGTGGATTTGTATAGAACGGGCTACTACAGATTTTGAGATTATATATTACAGCATTTACCGATTGGGTTACTTAATTTAATATTTTGCTAGATTGGACTTTCACGAACACGGCAATACTACATGTGTATTTGTTGTTAATAATTTTTAATGTGGGCAGAAGAAGGGATTACATTTTTATATATTTAAATACTTCTTTTTTACTTTAGTTGTCATTATTATTTAGTTTTCTTAGGGACTTGAGCCTGCTGGTGGCAAACCCCAGTCATTGGCCACTTATTGAATGAGATTTTGAGCACCTTGAGGGGTACAGTTTTTAGAATGCTGTCACTTTTGGGTATTTTCTATCATATAGACCCCTAAAAGTAACTTCAAATGTCATGTGGTCCATAAAAAAAATGATGTTGTAAAAATGAAAAATCGCTGGTCAAATTTTAACCCTTATAACTCCCAAACAAAAAGAAATTTTGATTACAAAATTGTGCTGATGTAAAGTAAACATGTGGGAAATGTTACTTATTAAGTTTTTTGTGTGCCATATCTCTGTGCTTTAAGGGCATGAAAATTCAAAGTTGGAAAATTGCAAAATTTTTGTCATATTTCAGTTTTTTTCACAAATAAACGCAAGTCATATCAAAGAAATGTTACCACTATTATGAAGTACAATATGTCACGAGAAAGCAATGTCAGAATCACCGGGATCCATGGAAGCGTTCCAGAGTTATTAACTCAAAGGGACAGTGGTCAGAATTGTAAAAATTGGCCTGGTCATTAACATGCAAACCACCCTTGGGAGTAAAGGGGTTAACGCATTAGGTGCCAAATACTTTCATTGCTAATTTTGCCGCAACAAGGAGTCAAAACATAAATGAATAAAAAGACAAAAGCTTTATTCTGCTTTGCAGCCACTATTATACACTGTGTCCAGTTCAACTTCCACAATTTGGAGTAAAGTCCTCTTTAAATATATTTTTTTACAGTACAAACACATACGTCAAGTGCACCATAAAAATGTGGTTTGAAAAGTGAAAAAAAAGGCCTTAGCTGTGAGTGAGCACTTACCAAAACTCTTTATCTATGACACTGGAGATGAACAAAGTCTATTGTCACCCCCAGAGGAAGGCGGAAGCCGAAACATGCGTTGGGGCTGGCACCATCACTCACAGGAGGTAATGTTTCTTTGCACTTGTTTATTTGGTTTATAGACTGTGTATGCACTTTCTGATAGGACACACCATGACTACATGGTGTTTCTGCTATTAGTGTTAGAAAGTCACTATTTGATGTATTTATTATGTGCAACCCCCTTACAGTCCCATTGTGGGTAGTGGTGCCTTTTGTGGTTTCCCACTTTTTAAACCTTGTCCGTTTTTAAGTGTTTTTCATGTGTGATTTTTCTATTCAATAAAAATTATGTGTTTTTCATTATTTTGGTTTTTGTGGACATTTTTTTGTTTGGAAAGTCTATTGGGATGTAGAACTTTTTTTTTTAGGTTTTCTATATAAAAAAAGAATAACGAGACAGTCGGAAGATTTAGATTCTTGTACAAATCTCAACAACAAAGATGTGGAGAAAATAAATAGAAAAAGTGCAAGGATTTTTTTAATCACTGGTGCAAAACGTACCGAGAATCACGACCTGCTGATTTATTCTTCACAGCTGTCTCATCGCCCCCTGAACTGTCATCATCCGACTCTTCAGACTGAAGACCTTCCACCATAGACCGTAAAGGACCTAAAAGCAGAACCAAAGGAAAAAATACTTGATGTTATTATTGCCATGCTAGAGTAAATCCACAGTTTACACGTGCAACCCATTTAGAGCTAGCTATTAAACTCAATGCTGCATTTAGAGGCAGTAACATGCTGATTTCAACTGGCAAATTGTAGTTTTTGCTAAGGATCATTTGACCTTATTTTAAAATGGGTTATCTGGTTCTTTAAAACTTATGGCCTATCCTAATTGTTATAGCTTTCAACTGATAAGGTAGGATAGCTTTCAACTGATAAGGTAGGGGGGGTTGACTTTCACTATCCCACTTTCCCCCAATCTACTGTTAGCTCAAAGGGTTATGGAATAAGTAAAAAACATCATCTAGGCTATGTGCACATAGTGTCTTTTTCAGGCAGATTCTACTTGGGACCCATCTGAGAAATATAATGCACAGCCATGTCAAAATGACATTGTGGTGCACATGTTCCATCTTATGTCACTACTTTTAACAGCATAAGGGATTGGAAACAATGAAGCAGTTAAAAGAAGTGACAGGTTCATTCCTCGGCCGGCTCCTGCTTGGAATTCGCCCACTCTCTTTACTTCAAAAGACGCCGGTGGCGAAGCAGGAACAGGGGCAAAGAAGCCGGCAGCATTCTCCAAAAGTGGCAGAACGGCACTGGACACTGGAGAGAGCAGCCATAGGTCAGTATATTAGACACACTCACACTACAGTACATATACACACATTTAGTGGAAAAAAAAAAAAGAGGGCTTCTTTAAATGGAGCTCCCATCAGAAAATGATGAGGCGATCGATTGATCAATTGAATTATTGCAGGTTCAAGTCCCCCAAGGGGACTAAAAAATAATGTAAAAAGTAAAAAAAAATATTTAAAATAAAAAGAAAAAACTATATAAAATTAAATTCACTGCCTTTTCTTCCCCCATTGAAAAGGAAAAAAAAAAAAAAAACACCTTTCTTTTGTATTGGCATATCAGTAAAAGTGTGATCTATCAAAACATAACATTCATTAAGTAACTTGAATAGTAAATACCATAAAGATAAAAAAAAAAAAAAAGAATTGAAAATTGGTCATTCCACCACCCTAACAAATGCAATAAAAACATCTCATGTTCTCCAAAGTGGTATCAATAGAAATGTTGGTTCTCCACACAAAAGAAAACAAGCCCTCACTCAACTCCATCAATGGAAAAATAACAATGTTATGGATCTTGGAAAATGGTTACACAAAGCGAAATAAAGATTTCTTTTTTAAATTTTGGATTGTTTTCATCTATTAAATGGGAAAAAAAAATCAATGCAACTTTGGTATCGCTGTAAACACACTGGCCTGGACAATCATATTTCCAGCTAATTTTTACTGCACAATGAACACCATAGAAACAACACCCAAAATACAATGGCGGAATTTCATTTATTTTTTCATCAATTCATTCCACTTGAAATTTGTTTCCTTTTTTTTTAGCACTTAAAGGGAACCTGTCAGCAGGATGTTCAGTAACCTACAGACACTGTCAGGTCGGCGACGTTATACTGATTACAATTATACCTTGGGTGATGAAATCCGTCTGGTGGTTGTTGTTTAATCTGTATTTTCAATTCATGATATGGCCGTACTATGGGGTGGCCTGTGTGGGGGGGTCTTCATGTGGTGCTCTGATTAGATATTCATGTGTATGGCTTCTGACAGGTCACTGATCCCTCACTGACCTGCCCCTTAATTTACATAATGAATATATTGTATATTGAAAATATTCAGAAGGCAGGTGGTGGCGCTGCAGCATGATCACATCTATAATGTGTATTTATTTAATCCAATAGAAGGTACTGCGCAGGCGCCGGCGGTTCCATCTTCTAGAGAAAAAAAAATTGTCTCCACTAAGATGGTGCCAGCGCAGTAGCATCTATTGGCGATCCGATAGATGGTACTGGGCAGGTGGCACCATCTTGGAGGATGCAATTTTTTTTTCTAGAAGATGGAGCCGCCTGCGTAGTACCATCTATCGGATCGCCGACAGCTGCTACTGCGCGGCCGGTGCCATTTTGACACAGATATAGATATATTTTTTTATAGAATTTATGACATCAAATAAAATAATTAAATGTGCATTATACATGCAATCAGGCTGCAGCGCAGGATCCTCCGACTGCCTGCTTAAGTTGATTTATTTTTCTCTATAGATATATATTATATATACATAATATTCATTATGTAAAATAGTGGGCAGGTCACTGAGGGATCAGTGACATTTCTTAAGCCATACAGATGCATATGTAAGCAGAGCACCACATAAAGACCATCCTCAGGCCAACCTGGGGTACGAGCAGATCATTAACTCAAAACTACAAATAAGGATTAAATAACAACCACAAGACGGATTTCATCAACCAAGGTATCGTTTTATTCAGTATAACGGGTGCTGACCTGACACTGTCTGTAGGTTACTCAGCACAATCCCGCTGATAGGTTTCCTTTAATATGGTAAAGTGAATGCAGACATTCAAAACTACAATTTGTCCTGCAAAAAACAAGCCCTTTCTGATTGAAAAATAAAAAAAATGGTAATGCATTTGGAAGAAGGGGAGTGAAAAACAAAAGCACAAAATCTTGGGTCATTAAAAGGTGTATTAACTTTAGCGTACCTTGACTGTGGTTCTGTGAAGGTTCAAAGTCTGACTCGGAACTGGAGTCTGAACTTGAGCTGCTGTTTGAAGGACTTGATGGAACAGACTAGAAACATCACACAGAGAAAAGATTTAGTAGGGAAGGCATGGAGTAACACCAAGCCATAAGAAAATGAGATCAGCAAACTATAATATCAGAACTGCTTAAAGTAAGTAGAAAACATAACGTCTGGAATCACGTGCCATCGTTACTCATTGCTCCTTAAGTTACATCAATCGTGTGTAAAAGTGTGTGTTAGGTGTGGCAAAAATGGAGCAAGGCAAGAATTCTTTCAAAAATAGAAGTCTGTGTGGGACTGTACATAGAGACAGAAGGATTTGCGCAAGCCTACATCCACAGATGATCTGTGGTTACTTCTCTGAGATGTTTGGAACAACCTACCTGCCAAGTTCCTGCATACACTGTGTGTAAGTGTACCAAGAAGAATTGGAGGCAAAGGGCAGTCACACCACATAATGAGTACAGTTCTAATTTTGAAAGAATTCTTAAATTTGCAGCATGGTACAAGCTTATTAGACACAGCTGTAATAAGTAGGCCTCAGATTTTATTGGAAAAAAAATAAAAAAAATCCTCAAATTCTCAGTGCTTGATACATTTAAATAGGTAAGTGAAAAACTATGATATATAAGCAAGCTACTGAGACTACTTAGGTCTCACTATGAGGTAAGATTTAACATAAAGTCACCAAAGCTCTCGATCTGTCATCATTTATAGGTATCCCCGCTCCTGAGGACTCACAATTTTTCTATTTTGTGGAAAACGTGGTACATAGGCATTTTTATCCTGACTGCATATGAAAGGGTTTTCCTATAACTTGCTCCATAGGATGCTATAGTATTAATCATTGCTGCTAACAAAGAGTGTATATACAGTGCCTACAAGTAGTACTCAACCCCCTGCAGATTTAGCAGGTTTACACATTCGGAATTAACTTGGCATTGTGACATTTGGACTGTAGATCAGCCTGGAAGTGTGAAATGCACTGCAGCAAAAAAGAATGTTATTTCTTTGTTTAATTTTTTTTTAAATTGTGAAAAGTTTATTCAGAGGGTCATTTATTATTCAACCCCTCAAACCACCAGAATTCTGTTTGGTTCCCCTAAAGTATTAAGAAGTATTTCAGGCACAAAGAACAATGAGCTTCACATGTTTGGATTAATTATCTCTTTCTCCAGCCTTTTCTGACTATTTAAGACCCTCCCCAAACTTGTGAACAGCACTCATACATGGTCAACATGGGAAAGACAAAAGGAGCATTCCAAGGCCAACAGAGACAAGATCGTGGAGGGTCACAAGGCTGGCAAGGGGTACAAAACCCTTTCCAAGGAGTTGGGCCTACCTGTCTCCACTGTTGGGAGCATCATCCGGAAGTGGAAGGCTTATGGAACTATTGTTAGCCTTCCACGGCCTGGACAGCCTTTGAAAGTTTCCTCCCGTGCCGAGGCCAGGCTTGTCCGAAGAGTCAAGGCTAACCCAAGGACAACAAGGAAGGAGCTCCGGGAAGATCTCATGGCAGTGGGGACATTGGTTTCAGTCAATACCATAAGTAACGTACTCCACCGCTATGGTCTCCGTTCCAGACGAGCCCGTAAGGTACCTTTACTTTCAAAGCGTCATGTCAAGGCTCGTCTACAGTTTGTTCATGATCACTTGGAGGACTCGAGACAGACTGGTTCAAGGTTCTCTCGTCTGATGAGACCAAGATCTAGATCTTTGGTGCCAACCACACACGTGACGTTTGGAGACTGGATGGCACTGCATACGACCCCAAGAATACCATCCCTACAGTCAAGCATGGTGGTGGCAGCATCATGCTGTGGGGCTGTTTCTCAGCCAAGGGGCCTGGCCATCTGGTCCGCATCCATGGGAAGATGGATAGCACGGCCTATCTGGAGATTTTGGCCAAGAACCTCCGCTCCTCCATCAAGGATCTTAAGATGGGTCGTCATTTCATCTTCCAACAAGACAACGACCCAAAGCACACAGCCAAGAAAACCAAGGCCTGGTTCAAGAGGCAAAAAATCAAGGTGTTGGAGTGGCCTAGTCAGTCTCCTGACCTTAACCCAATTGAAAACTTGTGGAAGGAGCTCAAGATTAAAGTCCACATGAGACACCCAAAGAACCTAGATAACTTGGAGAAGATCTGCATGGAGGAGTGGGCCAAGATAACTCCAGAGACCTGTGCCGGCCTGATCAGGTCTTATAAAAGACGATTATTAGCTGTAATTTCAAACCAGGGTTATTCCACAAAATATTAAACCTAGGGGTTGAATAATAATTGACCCACACTTGTATGTTTAAAATTTATTAAAATTTAACTGAGCAACATAACTTTTTGGTTTGTAAGATTTATGCATCTGTTAATAAATCCTGCTCTTGTGTGAAGTTTGAAGGTTCTAACTTATTTGCATCTTATCAAACCTGCTAAATCTGCAGGGGGTTGAATACTACTTGTAGGCACTGTATATATATATAACAAGGCCCTGCAAGCAAAACCACACATGAAATGACGGTAATGAAGAGCTGCTGACTTTGTATTTCCAGCCTCCTACACACAGCTCAGCATGCGGACTGAAGTGCAGGCGCTTATGAATCATAGGTCATAGAGCTGTGACACAGACCTTTCACAACAGGTTTTTTTTTATTTTAAACTGTATGCATCGATAAAAAGGGACTGAGGGGATGATTAAAATGTTCTTTTTTTTTTTTTTTTTTTCCAGAGATGCAAATTTCCTCTTCAACCCCAGGGATGTGAAGAGAGATTCTTTTCTGGGGCGTTTCCTTTATTCCATGTATGACGCTGCCCAATCATAAGAAAAAGCTGGGTTGTAATGACAGTACTGTGCTAGAAGAGGAGACCTGCGCTGTAATGTCATTATTGCACTGCAAAAGGAGATCTGCACTGTAATATTATTACAGCTCCAGCAGAGGAGGAGAGCTGCGCTGTAGTATCATTACTACATCACAAAAGGAGAAGAGCTGTGCTCTAAAGACTTTACAGCGCCAGGAGAGGAGAAGAGCTGCACTGTAATGTCATGTCTGCGCTGAGAGAGAGGAGAGCTGCACTGTAATATCACTACTGCGCTGGGAAAGGAGAAGAGCTGCATTGTAATGTCATTACTACACCGGGAGAGGAGGAGAGCTGCACTGTAATGTCATTTCTGCGCTGAGAGAGAGGAGAGCTGCACTGTAATGTCACTACTGCGCTGGGAAAGGAGAAGAGCTGCACTGTAATGTCATTAATGTACCGAGAGAGGAGAGCTGCACTGTAATATCACTACTGCGCTGGGAAAGGAGAAGAGCTGCACTGTAATGTCATTTCTGCACCGAGAGAAAGGAGAGCTGCACTGTAATGTCATTACTGCGCTGGGAGAGAGGAGAGCTGCACTGTAATGTCATTACTGCGCTGGGAGAGAGGAGAGCTGCACTGTAATGTCATTAATGTACCGAGAGAGGAGAGCTGCACTGTAATATCACTACTGCGCTGGGAAAGGAGAAGAGCTGCACTGTAATGTCATTTCTGCACCGAGAGAGAGGAGAGCTGCACTGTAATGTCATTACTGCGCTGGGAGAGAGGAGAGCTGCACTGTAATGTCATTACTGCACCACAAAAGGAAGAGATCTGCACTGTAATGTTATTACAGCTCCAGCAGAGGAGGAGAGCTGCGCTGTAGTATCATTACTACATCACAAAAGGAGAAGAGCTGTGCTCTAAAGACTTTACAGCGCCAGGAGAGGAGAAGAGCTGCAATGTAATGTCATTACTACATCGGGAGACGAGAGCTGCAATGTTTTGTCATTACTACACTGGGAGAGGAGGAGAGCTGCAATGTAATGTCACTACTGCGTTGAGAATGGAGAAGAGCTGCACTGTAATGTCATTACTGCAGCGGGAGAGGAGGAGAGCGACACTGCAACGTCATTACTGCGCTGGGAGAGGAGGAGAGCTGCACTGCAATGTCATTACTGTGCCGGGAGAGGAGGAGAAGAGCTGCACTGTAATGTCATTACTGCGCCGGGAGAGGAGGAAAGCGGCACTGCAATGTCATTACTGCGCTGGGAGAGGAGGAGAGCTGCACTGTAATGTCATTAATGTACCGAGAGAGGAGAGCTGCACTGTAATATCACTACTGCGCTGGGAAAGGAGAAGAGCTGCACTGTAATGTCATTAATGTACCGAGAGAGGAGAGCTGCACTGTAATATCACTACTGCGCTGGGAAAGGAGAAGAGCTGCACTGTAATGTCATTTCTACACCGAGAGAGAGGAGAGCTGCACGGTAATGTCATTACTGCGCTGGGAGAGAGGAGAGCTGCACTGTAATGTCATTACTGCACCACAAAAGGAAGAGATCTGCACTGTAATGTTATTACAGCTCCAGCAGAGGAGGAGAGCTGCGCTGTAATATCATTACTACATCACAAAAGGAGAAGAGCTGTGCTCTAAAGACTTTACAGCGCCAGGAGAGAAGAGCTGCACTGTAATGTCATTACTACATCGGGAGACGAGAGCTGCAATGTTTTGTCATTACTACACTGGGAGAGGAGGAGAGCTGCAATGTAATGTCACTACTGCGTTGAGAATGGAGAAGAGCTGCACTGTAATGTCATTACTGCAGCGGGAGAGGAGGAGAGCGACACTGCAATGTCATTACTGCGCTGGGAGAGGAGGAGAGCTGCACTGCAATGTCATTACTGTGCCGGGAGAGGAGGAGAAGAGCTGCACTGCAATGTCATTACTGTGCCGGGAGAGGAGGAGAAGAGCTGCACTGCAATGTCATTACTGTGCCGGGAGAGGAGGAGAAGAGCTGCACTGTAATGTCATTACTGCGCCGGGAGAGGAGAGCTGCACTGTAATGTCATTACTGCGCCGGGAGAGGAGGAGAGCTGCACTGTAATGTCATTACTGCGCCGGGAGAGGAGGAGAGCTGCACTGTAATGTCATTACTGCGCCGGGAGAGGAGGAGAGCTGCACTGTAATGTCATTACTGCGCCGGGAGAGGAGGAGAGCTGCACTGTAATGTCATTACTGCACCGGGAGAGGAGGAGACCGGCACTGCAATGTCATTACTGCGCCGGGAGAGGAGGAGAGCTGCACTGTAATGTCAATACTGCACCGGGAGAGGAGGAGAGCTGCACTGTAATGTCATTACTGCACCGGGAGAGGAGGAGAGCTGCACTGTAATGTCATTACTGCACCGGGAGAGGAGGAGAGCTGCACTGTAATGTCATTACTGCGCCGGGAGAGGAGGAGAGCTGCACTGTAATGTCAATACTGCACCGGGAGAGGAGGAGAGCTGCACTGTAATGTCATTACTGCGCCGGGAGAGGAGGAGAGCTGCACTGTAATGTCATTACTGCGCCGGGAGAGGAGGAGAGCTGCACTGTAATGTCATTACTGCGCCGGGAGAGGAGGAGAGCTGCACTGTAATGTCATTACTGCACTGGGAGAGGAGGAGAGCTGCACTGCAATGTCATTACTGCGTTGGGAGAGGAGCAGAAGAGCTGCACTGTAATGTCATTACTGCACCGGGAGAGGAGGAGAGCTGCACTGTAATGTCATTACTGCACCGGGAGAGGAGGAGAGCTGCACTGTAATGTCATTACTGCGCCGGGAGAGGAGGAGAGCTGCACTGTAATGTCATTACTGCGCCGGGAGAGGAGGAGAGCTGCACTGTAATGTCAATACTGCACCGGGAGAGGAGGAGAGCTGCACTGTAATGTCATTACTGCGCCGGGAGAGGAGAGCTGCACTGTAATGTCATTACTGCACCGGGAGAGGAGGAGAGCTGCACTGTAATGTCATTACTGCGCCGGGAGAGGAGGAGAGCTGCACTGTAATGTCAATACTGCACTGGGAGAGGAGGAGAGCTGCACTGTAATGTCATTACTGCGCCGGGAGAGGAGAGCTGCACTGTAATGTCATTACTGCACCGGGAGAGGAGGAGAGCGGCACTGCAATGTCATTACTGCGTTGGGAGAGGAGCAGAAGAGCTGCACTGTAATGTCATTACTACGTCGGGAGAGGAGGAGAAGAGCTGCACTGTAATATGATTACAGCGACATGAGGGAAGAGCTGCAGCAGTGAGCAGGTATGAAGAGGATCGTGCAAGCAGGTTTTGTCATATACCTAGGATAGGTCCAGAGCAATGTATCGGGGCATCACTCCCCACCCCCGGACATTATACCTGGAAAGCATCCAGAGCATTGAATGTAAGGACATCACAGCGCAGCTCTCCTCCTCCCCCAGCACTGTACAGGCAGGTTAAACACATCAGTCTCACCAGATCACACTGAAAAAGCCCGATTGGACATTTTCTGTGGGCTTTTGCATTGTTTTCACCTATGTCACACTGTCTTCTTATAATTGGGTAATGTCATACAGGGGAAATAGCAAACACTTACAGAGAAGATTCATTGTTAATGCCCCCTTTGTTGAAAGGGAAATTTGCATATTAAGTTCAAAATGCAATCTCTGCAATACGGGGGAGAAAAAAACAAATAAAATATTAATTAGACCTTCCGTACCTTTTTACTGACATGTACAATTTAAAATAAAAAATACTGTGAAAACGCCTCTTTAATTGACATTTCATCAACAGTGAATTTTTGTCTGTGGAAAAATTTCTAATGGAAAGATTTCTCATGTGACCACCCTCAAGAATAAAAAAAAGGACATAATAACCTCTGATTTTGATGTTCTCTCGTCTTCAGAATTAGAATCATCATCTTCGACTGACTTCTTTACATCTGTGTCCGGTTTGCTCCTATCAGCTTTGTTTCCTGGTTTCTCCTTCACCATTTTCTTTTCTGTGTAGGGCAAATTGGTGGTGATGGTATTACTAGGATTAGGAGGACCCCGCGGAGAAGTTCCAGAAGTTGTATGTCCTTTGGAGTTGCCCTTTTTCGGCTTCTTGCTACTGGATTTGGGAGAGTCTATGTTTGGTGGTCTTTTGCTTGAAGGCTTGGGCTCAGGTGGACCACCTTTCGGAGACATATTTTCCATCTTGGGCTCTTTCAATGCTAATTTTTGTTCCTTAAAGGCTACTTTAACAGGTCCTTTCTCTTCCTTAGCAGGTTTGTTCTCAGCTGGCTTTCTGGAGGAAGAGGATTCTTTTACTTGTTTGCTGGTATCACTTTCTTTGCCTTTGCTTTCTGAATCTTTCCTCATCCGCTCCTTGTGCTCTTTTGTAACTTTGTGGGGTTTGGATGTTTTGCTGCTTTCTTTATTGCCATCCTACAAAACATTAAAAGGCAGTGAAGAAAAACTTTTACGTTGCAGAATAAATTAGGTTTTTGCTGCCTTTTTTTTTTTTTCTTTCTATACTCTGTACATAGTGAAATCTAACCTTTGATCCATATGATGAGGATTTGGCCTTCTTTGGGTCTGAAAACGCAGAGAGGGGGATTGTTGGCAACATTGGATAGTCAGGGCTTGGTCTCGATAAAGTCTCTGCTCCCTCTGGCATGACCATTACCTGAAAATAAAACTCCTGTGTATCAAATTACAAAGTTTCTCAGTTTCAATGGAAAACCGGGAATATTCTTCTTTAGGCCGGGATCACACATGTGAGAAACACGGCCGAGTCTTGCATGTTAATATCCGGCACTCGGATTGGAGCGTGCGGCCGCACAGCAATACATGGAGCCACACACTCCGCTCCGGCAGTGCCGGGTATTAACATGCAAGACTCGGCCGTGTTTCTCACATGTGTGATCCCGGCCTTAGACTAAGTTTCTAGAAATGTTAAAGGGGTTGTCCAAAAGATCTTGGGGTACAAGTCTGCAGTCATTCTATGTGACTGCAGACTTGTGAATCCTAACATCGTGCGCACTGTGCACCAATAAAGGTTCTGCGGTGCCGGGCGTGTGATTTGCACACATACAGTCACGTGCTGACTAGCTGGGCACAGCCTCACCCAATGCAAGTGTGTTGAACAAGCTCGGATACAGTCCAGTCAGAATGTGGCCGGAAGCAGGACTGTGGGGGCGGTGCCCATTTTGGTGGAGTTTGAGAAAGTTATGAAATGTCTGTTCTGTTCCTCATCTAAGGATCTGGGCTTTTAGTTGAGTTAAAGCTGTGCTGCACTGTATGTTCCTGCTCAGTAGTGACCAGTGCTGTGGGGCTGAAGGCAAGGGAAATTGAGGAGTCGGGGGTTTGGCTTACCGACTCCACTGCCCTGGCCGGAAGTATGCAAATCACAAACTTGTGTTTACATGACCGCCGGCTTCCGGTGCCAGCTAATAATCACTGCATGCAAAGTGTGTGAAGTGAAGATTCAAAAGTCTGCAGTTACACAGAGTGATTGCAGACTTGCAGCTTAAGGGCCCCGTCACACATAGCGACTCACCAGCGATCCCGACAACGATATCAACTTGTCAGGATCGCTGGTGAGCCGCTACATGATCGCTGGTGAGCTGTCAAACAGACAGCTTCACGGCAATCAGCACCAGCGATGCCGAGTGCCCGGCGTCACTGTGTACGTTAGTTACCAGCGCGCTGATGCAGGGAGCTGACAACTAAGGTACACATTGGGTTTCTAAGCAGCGCGCGTCACTTAACCCGATGTATACCTTGGTTACCAGCTCCCTGCATCAGCGCGCTGGTAACTAAGGTACACAGAGGGTTTCTAAGTGACGCGCGCTACTTAGAAACCCAATGTTTACCCTAGTTACCAGCGCGCTGATCTCCCGCCTGTCACACGCAGCAATACGTGCTGGCCAGCGGGAGACTAGTGATCAAAAAAATGTCCTGGCTATTCCAGGACGATCAGCGATAACCGGCAAAACTTGTGACTCAGCAGCGATCTCGCTAGCGAGATTGCTATGTGTGACGGGGGCTTAAGACCAGACAACCCCTTTAACTTTCCATAAAAATCAGGTATACTAAAGTCTATAATAGGTTTTTATTACATCTTATCTTGGACATTTGTGTTATATTCAGAATCAAATATACAGCAGTTATATCTGACATGTAGTGCTTTGCACCCTACAGTGGGCTATATGGTAATAGTCCACAATGACATAAGTATTGAAGCAGCGTTAATACAATGACTGTGCCCTCCTCACATGTCTATACAGCGCAAAGGTACACCTATTACCAGGTCTTAGAGCAATTCACATGCACTCACCCCTCCAGCTTTCAGCAATTTCCGGAGGAACTCCTTGGTAGGATTATTGAACGTCAATTTCTCACAGCGTAAATGGTTAACTGGTGGATTTCCCTCCAGATTCAGAAACAAATCATATGTAAAACACACTTTCTTGGGTTCTTCCTGCAGAACAAGAAACTGTCAGAATCCTAGACTGATATTCCAATATGAATGTAAGGGTACATGGTCACATTATACCTTGTTCTTGAAGTACACTTCAATAGGTAAAATGAAGCCAGCATATCCAGATTCTTCAACTTTGTATGGTGGTTCTTTGCATGCTACCAAAGCAAACACAGGACAGGGCATCAGAGCATTACAATAACAATGCAGCATTAAGAGCAAAACAACAGGACTACCGCATATTTAACTACTACAAAACATCACTAGGAAAACAGCGAGATGTCGCACATATAAAGCCATTTCTCAAGTATTTGTTTCCATTCTTTTCTTAAAGGGAACCTGACACTTCCAAAAACACCTTTTTAATGCAGATATGTTGGCAATCTGCATGTAAATAGTGTGTACAGTGGGGGTAGTAAGTATTTGATCCCTTTGCTGATTTTGTAAGTTTGCCCATTTACCAGAGAACAAAGAAGTGGCTCAAAAAGAAGCACATAGTGGTCTAGCCAGTCTCCAGACCGTAATCCCATAGAAAATTTATGGAGGGAGTTAAAGCTCCGAGTAGCCAAGTGACAGCCTCAAAATCTTAATGATTTAGATATGATTTGCAAAGAGGAGTGGACCAAAATTCCTCCTGACATGTGCGCAAATCTCATCAACTACAAAAAACGTCTGACTGCTGTGCGTGCCAACAAGGGATTTGCCACCAAGTATTAAGTCTTGTTTGCCAGAGGGATCAAATACATATTTCTCACTGCAAAATGCAAATAAATTTATATAATTTATACAATGTGATTTTCTGGATTTTATTTTTGATATTCTATCGCTCAATGTTAAAATTAACATACCCTTCAAATTATAGACTGTTCATGTCTTTGTCAGTGGGCAAACTTACAAAATCAGCAAGGGATCAAATAATTATTTCCCCTACTGTATATCATTTGTAGCTGGCATCCTGAAACAGGGTTTACAAGGAGAAAATTAAGCTACATTCTCCCTGCAGCCGCTTGCTTACAGTTGCTGAGGTGGAAGCAGGAATCGGTTACAGTTACTCCTCAGCACACAGTGAGTGCGACTGTAATCACATCCTGCACATGGATTGACATCCTGTCACACACACACTCTGCGGAGCTGGTTGCCAATCAATGTGCTAGGGACTGATTACAGTCACTGTATGGAGAATGTTTTGGAACTATACAATTTCTAAGTCACAACAGGATATATCTCCTTATAAAAACCAGGGAAGGAGCTTTAAAGGTACTGTCACACTTAGCGATGCACCAGCGATCCCGACAACAATATGACCCGGTCAGGATCTCTGGTGCATCGCTAAGTGGTCGCTAGTGAGCTGCCAAACAGGCAGATCTCACCAGCGACATAACAGCGGTCGGCGGTCGCTACTTACTTGTCAGACGAGGCGATCCTAACGTCCTCCCGCCCGCGTCGCCACAGCAGGAAGCTGACGACAAGAAATGGCCCAGGCTGTTCTCTCGCGATCAGCAATAACCAGCGGCGGAGGTAAGTATCAGACATAGCGATATCGCTAGCAATATCGCTGCTACATCACAAAACCATATCGCTTAGTGTGACAAGCCCTTAAGTTTTGGGCCTGTCCATCCATTAAAATCTCCAGAGGAATAACATACAGAAGGTCACTCAAAACCATACAGGTATAGCTAGCATGCATATAGTGCTCTCCGCTGAGCGCTACGTTGCGATTTCTGTTGGAATACTGTTTATTAGGGATTCAGACGGAAACCCTGTCGAGTGCTCAACGGAGAGCACTGTAAGCAGCCCGGTTACTTTCTAGAGCACCTTAATGATAAGGCATCTGTAAAATAAAAATGGTCACTCACCTCGCTTAGGTCTAGGGAAGCTGTCATGCAGCCTAAACACAACCTTATCTACAAAATGCTGTATGTCACACTGCTCAGGGCCTCGAACAAACACCATCCAGTCATGCGTAAATCCTTCAGGAGTGGGCTTCTTCCTCAACTGAGCGCGGTGTCCCAGCTCCAGCTTCACCTGAACAGTGCACTGTGGAAAGATCAGCACAGAATTACATACAGTTCTAGGATCCAGATACAGAGGCCCATCACGAATAAACCTGTTATCAAGGCTGCCCACATGGGGCACAGGCAGGATTGTGGAAGAGATCTGTAGCAATATTAAGCACAGGCTCCAGAGAATATCCAAAACTCTTCTAATTAAATCCGAATCATGTCAATTTATACAGCAGATCTCACCCTTTACACTGCTCGGCTTAAAGGGAATCTGTCACCTCATTTTTGGCCTATGAGATGTGGCCACCGCCATCAGGAGCTTATCTACAGCATTCTGTAATGCTGTAGATAAGCCCCCAATGTAACCTGAAAGAGAAGAAAAATGAGGTAGATTATACTCACCCCGAGGTCCGGTCAGGGAGAAGGGAGGCGCCGGACCGCGACACCCACCGAACCAGACTGCGCCCCCCGGTGAGTAAAATCTAACTTGTTTTTCTTCTCTTTCAGGTTACATCAGGGGATTATCTACAGCATTACAGAATGCTGTAGATAAGACCCTGATGGTGGTCCCAGCAGCTGATAGTCGAAAAATGAGGTGACGGATTACCTTTAACACAACTATTTGCACTTTTCACATGCAGATTTGGAAATACCTCCTAAATCTCCACTGCAAACTTAACGTTTTATCCTATTACTCACCGAGTTTACTGATAAAACTGTTCTAGCAACGTGTTTTGCCATCCTAACAATCAGGTTCAAGTTTATCTTTTTTCCGGAGTCAAAATTAAGAGTAAGTTCACACTGGGTGTTTTTGAAACGTTGCTTTTATACAAAATTTTCAGCTGCTTTTTACAGTACCAGCAAAGTCTATGAGATTTCCGTAATCTGCATACAGCTTGGTTATTGTCATCAGGGTTTTGTGCTTTGCTTGGTTTTTGAAGAATGGAGCATGTCACTTCTTTCAGCGTTTTTTTCAGCATTTTTCCCCCATATATATATATATACACACACACACACATACACACAGTGTATATATACACTACCGTTCAAAAGTTTACTGTCACTTAGAAATTTACATAGAGAGAATATAAGCCAGCAATTCATCTGTTGTATACAGTAAAATCGCAGAGTGACAGGTTAGAATAGAATAGATAAAATAGATATATTCACGTAGATTATATAGATATACAGATGTCAGTGAAACACACACACATATCACCCATATTATATACCTGACAAAAATTAAGAGACCACTGCACAGTTTTATAAAAATCCACTTCTCTACATGTCTGACAGCCATTCCATTCCAGTGTCAGTTGAATTCCAACCAGAGGACACCTCATTCTACTTAATGTGCTTCTGATTAGGTGATCACCTGAACCAAATCTTATTTAATGAAGGAAAGTATAAAAAGAAACCCTGCTGTGGTGTTCACAATCCTCTTGCAATAGGACAAGCTGGATGGCAAAACAAGTGCTAGTAATATCCCAAAAGTAATAGGGATGAAAAAATAACTTTTAACCATGCCAAAGGAGTTGAAAAAGCTACAGACCGGCAAAAACAACTCTCCACTGACCGGGATGACCATCATTTTATTTGAATGTCACTCAGCAACTGCAGGATGACATCAAGTGACCTACAAAAGGAATGGCAAATGGCAACTGGGGTGAAGTGCACGGCAAGAATAGTTCGTAACAGGCTCTTAGTGGCAGGGCTCAAGTCATGTAAAGCTAGAAAAAAGCCTTTCATCAATGAGAAGCAAAGGACAGCCAGGCTGAAGTTTGCCAAAGACCATAAGGATTGGACCATAGAGGACTGGAGTAATCTTCTCTGATGAGTCTAATTTTCAGCTTTGCCCAACACATGGTCGTCTAATGGTTAGGCAGAGACCTAGGGAGGTGTACAAGCCAGTGTCTTGCACCCACTGTGAAATTTGATGGAGGATCGGTGATCTGGGCATGCTTCAGCAAGGCTGGAATTGGGCAAGTTAATCTTTGCGAAGGATGTATGAATCAAGCCGCATACATGGTTATCCTGGAAAAACAGTTGATTCCTTCTGCTCAGGCAATGTTCCCCAACTCTGAGGACTGTTTTTTTTTACAGCAGGACAATGCGCCATGCCACACAGGAAACAGCTCACGATAGTGAATAGAGCATGATTGCTCTATTCACTATCATGTGAGCTGTATCCTGTGTGACTTTGCTTTTATCTGCAATAAATTTGGATTTTTTGGAAGATGGAAAACTCTTTTCCTTTTTCTATTGTACCTACGCGATGACTCCATGGTTTCCATGCTTCCCCGCACCACAGGCTATTAAGGTGAGCTGGTTCTTCCTTTTTTCTTTGTGTACACCACATCAAAACCCTGTCATGGGCAGCCCAATCTCCAGACCTAAACCCCTCTGAAAACCTCTGGAATGTAATCACGAGGAAGCTGGAAAGTCACAAACCATCAAACAAAAAAGAACTGCTTACATTTTTGGCCAGTAGCAGTGTGAAAGACTGGTGGAAAGCATGCCAAGACGCATGAAAGCTGTGATTAAAAATCATGGTTATTCCACAAAATATTGATTTCTGAACTCTTCCTGAGTTAGAACACTAGTATTGTTTTTCTAAATGATTATGAACTTGTCTTCATTGCGTCATTTGCGGTCTGAAAGCACTGTGCTTTTTAAAAATTTTGACCATTTTTCTTTGCCAGAAAAAAAATACTAAATTTATTGCTTGGAAATTTGGAGGCATGTTGTCAGAAGTTTATAGATTATATTTCAATATAATATACATATATATATATATACATATATATATATATATATATATATATATATATATATATATATGTGTGTTTTGAAGAATATTTCCTTTGAAAATGATGTGTAAATGACAGAGAATTACTGTATATAAGAGCTCATGTTAACATTGCATTGCAATTGGATAGCATTCGGATGTAAATCGCATGCTAGGTGTGAAGAATCAGACTGTACTCAGATGACACTCGCAGGACATTGGCATTGCACTCGTGCGACTCTCGGCAGTGAGAATCGGACAGACTTTTTATACGTTTGTGACTCCAGCCTAAAGATAATAATGCCAATTCCATGCTTTCTAAGCAATACCATCACTCCCATAGTTAAAATCAGGAGTCTATTTTGAAGGTTTCACTTACCCGGCTGCAACCACACAACTAGGCTCCAATTCATGACAAAGTCCCTTTTAAAGCGTGCCTCCACTATAGACATGAAAATGACTAAACATTTTTGATGTATAACTTGTGCTCTCCTTTATGTTGCCACCGCCTCCCCATTTCCCCACTCTGTTGCCTCTTCTTATTTTCACCAAAATTTCTCCCACAGTGGCATTGTAAGTGCTGTGGTAGGTCTGGAGTATGGGCTGGCCACTGCCAGTCAGTGCTCCCCATGACCCTATGGCAGCTCCGCTGCACAATCCATCTGTAGATTACAGAAGCTAGAGGCGTTTGAGAAGAAAAGTCTGCAGTCATTCTTTGTGACAGTGTGAGGAGGTGTACACTACCACGATTCCTCTGTCCGCACAAGTGGGCGATCACGCACTGACTGGAGACTCGGCCGATTCTCTCAGTAAGGCCGGAGTCACACTAGCGTGAGAGCATCGGATGGAATATGCCAATGACCCTTGGCTCCTGCTCACGGAAGCCGAGTGTCATACTACTGTACTTCGATCCTTTTGCATGATGGGATCTCAGTACAGATGTGGAGGAAACAGAGAAAGTAATTTCTCCATCTCCTCTGCTGCCAGCGGGAATCGCACTGCACTCGGGTGACATCCGAGTGCAGTGCGATGTGTCACTCACACCCATAGACTTGTATAGGGGTGAGTGAGCAGAATCAACATGAGTAAATAATAGCAGATCCGAGCTGCACCATGGAGTAACACTAGGTCGAGTGCTATGTGATGTTTTATCGCATAGCACTCGACCGTGTTACACGGTAGTATGACTCCGGACTGATATTCAAAGAAGTGGCTGAGACTCTAGTTGGCACGTGAAAACAATTATGCAAGTCGCATACATGACATCATTTGACCGCCTGATTGCATAGGGTATCATAACAGTGAGTGCGTTAAACACTGTCACGATTCAGCGGTCTGCAGTTACACAGGGTGACTACACACTTTTCTTCTCAGCCCCAGAAACCTATTTCCCGTATTTTTAGGACAACAAGACACACTTTTTTTGTCCAAAAATGTAGAGCAAAACGAGGTTTGCGTCTTATAGTCCGGATGTACCAGCTGGGATGGGGAGGTGGGGGAGCGGCAGCAGGTTACAGAGGGCTGGAGCTGGCGGCTAACTCCTGTGCCCACTGCTAAAGAGAAATGAATATTCACTGTAGTCCACGCCCATGGGCATGGAGGGCAGTGAATATTCATTTCTCTTTAAAGGGAATCTGTCACCTACCCTTTGGCGGGCGATGAAAAATAGGTCGGTACGGTCCGATGGGCGGTGTTCCCGATGTGTGCCGCCTCCCCATCCTTGCTCGCCGTCCGCAGGTTATTGCTGAATTGGAGTAGGTGTACGCCATTTTTTTAGCGTGCGCTAAGCATTCATAGCTAGCGCACGCACAGTATGCTTTGCCCAACTGCGGGCAAAGCCGGACTGCGCATGCGCCTGTTAACTAAGCCCTGGAAGTACTTTGCTGTGTTCCGGGGCTTAGTTAACCGGCGCATGCGCAGTCCGGCTTTTCGACTTTGCCCGCAGTTGGGCAAAGCATACTGCGCGTGCGCAAAAAATGGCGTACACCTACGCCAATTCAGCAATAACCTGCGAACGGCGGGCAAGGATGGGGAGGCGGCACACATCGGGAACACCGCCCATCGGACCAGACCGACCTTGTTTTCATCGCCCGCCAAAGGGTAGGTGACAGATTCCCTTTAACAGCGGACATGCTGCTAGCTTCAGCAGCTGGCTTCCAGGCAAAGAATATTCACTTCTCTCCATTTCCATAGGCATGGAATGCAGTGAATATTCATTCCCTTTAGTAGCGGGCACACGTGACCGTCCGGCAGCTGCAGGAAGCCGGCGGCTGCGGCTAACACTGTGCTTGCTATTAAAGAGCAATAAATATTTACTGCTCTCCATGCACATAGTCCAGGCATAGAGGTGAGTATTCCAGCAGCTGTCCTCAGCTTGTAAGCAGTGCATGATGTCACTGCCATGTGCTGCTAACGAGCATAAATCAGCTGCTCGTACTGGAAAAAGACGATGCAAGGGAGCGCAGGAAGGTAAGTGTGGTAGTTTTTTTTTTAATGTTTTCCTGATGGGACCATATATACCAGGATAGAGATGAGGGCCATGCTTAGCAGGATTGGGATGACAGGACCATGCATACCAGGATGGGGATGAGGGGACCATATATTCCAGGATGGGGATGAGAGGACCATATATTCCAGGATGAGAATGAGGGGACCATATATTCCAGGATGAGGATGAGGGGACCATATATTCCAGGATGAGGATGAGGGGACCATATATTCCAGGATGAGGATGAGGGGACCATATATTCCAGGATGAGGATGAGAGGACCATATATACCAGGATGGGGAAGAGAGGACCATGCATACCAGGATGGAGATGAGAGGACCATGCATACCAGGATGGGGATGAGGTGACCATATATTCCAGGAAGGGGATGAGGGGGGCATGCATACCAGGATGGGGATGAGAGGACCATGCATACCAGGATGGGAACGAGAGGACCATATATACCAGGATGGGGATGAGAGGACCATGCATACCAGGATGGGGATGAGAGGACCATGCATACCAGGATGGGGATGAGGGGACCATATATTCCAGGATGGGGATGAGAGGACCATGCATACCAGGATGGGGATGAGGGGACCATATATTCCAGGATGGGGGTGAGGGGACCATGCATACCAGGATGGGGATGAGAGGACCATGCATACCAGGATGGGGATGAGGGGACCATATATTCCAGGATGGGGGTGAGGGGACCATGCATACCAGGATGGGGATGAGAGGACCATGCATACCAGGATGGGGATGAGGGGACCATATATTCCAGGATGGGGGTGAGGGGACCATATATACCAGGATAGGGATATTAGTACCGAATTGACCACATTTTTTGTTAATTTTTTTTTCTAATTTAATTCTCTAAAACCTTACGATCCGGTGAGTCTTATAGTCTGAAAAATACAGTAAGCGCTATAGGCTGATTTGACACCAAATTAATAAGCAGCATTCATAGCTGGCATATCTTATTGAGTCAATAATGAACTCTAACATTAGTCCCTATACTCATCCAACAAAATTAATACATTGCTACTGATATTAATCTTCATGCCGTATCATTGCTTGCCATTAGCCAAATCTAACACATCCATGTTTCACGGTCCTAGAACAGACCGAAATGCACAGACTGGGTGTGGTTATCCTAAATAGGATTCAAAAGCCTCATAGGCATATATAAGGCTGTTGAGTTTGGGCCTGAGGCCGGTCGGTACTTAGGCCAGCTTCACACATCTGTGTTTCCCGTTTCAAGGTCCAGAAGTCTATGATGCATGGCTGCCCAATGCGCTCCGCTGGTGTTTTTCCCATTCATTTGGTCTTGATCCCTCACCTTCTTCTTTTTTGGTCTATTGCTTTACTGTAAAGTGCCCCACTCACTTGCACCAAGCCTGCTCTTCACTAGAGAATATCCCATACTCTCCAGACATGTATGTAGAGCTCTGAATCTTCATAGCTGTCACACTGTGTCCATTTTCACATGTCCAATTCTTTCTCCTTCAGTCACAGAACTGTTGTATTCAACCACTTCAGTTATGTTTGTTGCTTGTCTATTCTTTTGCTTATTTTTCTTTTTGTATATTTATTCACGTCTAGATCTATTTGATCACTATCTAATTACCTTATTTTGGATAACGGCTTATGTCCTGTCTCCTGCTACTTTCTCATTTGTTACAACCTGTCTCATTGTCTTAGTCTTCTGCTTGTCGCCTGCCCATTCTCCCTCAGTGGGCTTTTTTCATCCGTTTTAGGCCAGTTTCAAGTATCAGATATTTTTTCTTGATTGTTTTTCAGTGTGATGGGTACTAGATCCATTCTTAGTCTGTGTGCCAGTTTTTACTGTTCATGTGTCACTCGTTATTCCTTATATAAAAAATTATTGTAGCTCAGTGTCCCGCTGCTTGTCTGCCCCAGCTCAGTGTCCCGCTGCTCGTCTGCCCCAGCTCAGTGTCCCGCTGCTCGTCTGCCCCAGCTCAGTGTCCCGCTGCTCGTCTGCCCCAGCTCAGTGTCCCGCTGCTCGTCTGCCCCAGCTCAGTGTCCCGCTGCTCGTCTGCCCCAGCTCAGTGTCCCGCTGCTCGTCAGCCCCAGCTCAGTATCCCGACGCTCTTCTGCCCCAACTCAGTGTCCTGCTGCTCCTCTGCCCCAACTCAGTGTCCTGCAGCTTGTCTTCTCCAGCTTAGTGTCCCGCTGCTCGTCTGCCCCAGCTTAGTGTCCCGCTGCTCGTCTGCCCCAGCTCAGTGTCCCGCTGCTCGTCTGCCCCAGCTCAGTGTCCCGCTGCTCGTCTCCCCCCCAGCTCAGTGTCCCGCTGCTCGTCTGCCCCCCAGCTCAGTGTCCCGCTGCTCGTCTGCCCCCCAGCTCAGTGTCCCGCTGCTCGTCTCCCCCCCAGCTCAGTGTCCCGCTGCTCGTCTCCCCCCCAGCTCAGTGTCCCGCTGCTCGTCTCCCCCCCAGCTCAGTGTCCCGCTGCTCGTCTCCCCCCCAGCTCAGTGTCCCGCTGCTCGTCTCCCCCCCAGCTCAGTGTCCCGCTGCTCGTCTCCCCCCCAGCTCAGTGTCCCGCTGCTCGTCTCCCCCCCAGCTCAGTGTCCCGCTGCTCGTCTCCCCCCCAGCTCAGTGTCCCGCTGCTCGTCTCCCCCCCAGCTCAGTGTCCCGCTGCTCGTCTCCCCCCCAGCTCAGTGTCCCGCTGCTCGTCTCCCCCCCAGCTCAGTGTCCCGCTGCTCGTCTCCCCCCCAGCTCAGTGTCCCGCTGCTCGTCTCCCCCCCAGCTCAGTGTCCCGCTGCTCGTCTCCCCCCCAGCTCAGTGTCCCGCTGCTGGTCTCCCCCCCAGCTCAGTGTCCCGCTGCTCGTCTCCCCCCCAGCTCAGTGTCCCGCTGCTCGTCTCCCCCCCAGCTCAGTGTCCCGCTGCTCGTCTCCCCCCCAGCTCAGTGTCCCGCTGCTCGTCTCCCCCCCAGCTCAGTGTCCCGCTGCTCGTCTCCCCCCCAGCTCAGTGTCCCGCTGCTCGTCTCCCCCCCAGCTCAGTGTCCCGCTGCTCGTCTCCCCCCCAGCTCAGTGTCCCGCTGCTCGTCTCCCCCCCAGCTCAGTGTCCCGCTGCTCGTCTCCCCCCCAGCTCAGTGTCCCGCTGCTCGTCTCCCCCCCAGCTCAGTGTCCCGCTGCTCGTCTCCCCCCCAGCTCAGTGTCCCGCTGCTCGTCTCCCCCCCAGCTCAGTGTCCCGCTGCTCGTCTCCCCCCCAGCTCAGTGTCCCGCTGCTCGTCTCCCCCCCCAGCTCAGTGTCCCGCTGCTCGTCTCCCCCCCAGCTCAGTGTCCCGCTGCTCGTCTGCCCCAGCTCAGTGTCCCGCTGCTCGTCTGCCCCAGCTCAGTGTCCCGCTGCTCGTCTGCCCCAGCTCAGTGTCCCGCTGCTCGTCTGCCCCAGCTCAGTGTCCCGCTGCTCGTCAGCCCCAGCTCAGTATCCCGACGCTCTTCTGCCCCAACTCAGTGTCCTGACGCTCCTCTGCCCCAACTCAGTGTCCTGCTGCTCCTCTGCCCCAACTCAGTGTCCTGCAGCTTGTCTTCTCCAGCTTAGTGTCCCGCTGCTCGTCTGCCCCAGCTTAGTGTCCCGCTGCTCGTCTGCCCCAGCTCAGTGTCCCGCTGCTCGTCTGCCCCAGCTCAGTGTCCCGCTGCTCGTCTCCCCCCCAGCTCAGTGTCCCGCTGCTCGTCTCCCCCCCAGCTCAGTGTCCCGCTGCTCGTCTGCCCCAGCTCAGTGTCCCGCTGCTCGTCTGCCCCCCAGCTCAGTGTCCCGCTGCTCGTCTCCCCCCCAGCTCAGTGTCCCGCTGCTCGTCTCCCCCCAGCTCAGTGTCCCGCTGCTCGTCTCCCCCCCAGCTCAGTGTCCCGCTGCTCGTCTGCCCCCCAGCTCAGTGTCCCGCTGCTCGTCTCCCCCCCAGCTCAGTGTCCCGCTGCTCGTCTCCCCCCAGCTCAGTGTCCCGCTGCTCGTCTCCCCCCCAGCTCAGTGTCCCGCTGCTCGTCTCCCCCCCAGCTCAGTGTCCCGCTGCTCGTCTCCCCCCCAGCTCAGTGTCCCGCTGCTCGTCTCCCCCCCAGCTCAGTGTCCCGCTGCTCGTCTCCCCCCCAGCTCAGTGTCCCGCTGCTCGTCTCCCCCCCAGCTCAGTGTCCCGCTGCTCGTCTCCCCCCCAGCTCAGTGTCCCGCTGCTCGTCTCCCCCCCAGCTCAGTGTCCCGCTGCTCGTCTCCCCCCCAGCTCAGTGTCCCGCTGCTCGTCTCCCCCCCAGCTCAGTGTCCCGCTGCTCGTCTCCCCCCCAGCTCAGTGTCCCGCTGCTCGTCTCCCCCCCAGCTCAGTGTCCCGCTGCTCGTCTCCCCCCCAGCTCAGTGTCCCGCTGCTCGTCTCCCCCCCAGCTCAGTGTCCCGCTGCTCGTCTCCCCCCAGCTCAGTGTCCCGCTGCTCGTCTCCCCCCCAGCTCAGTGTCCCGCTGCTCGTCTCCCCCCCAGCTCAGTGTCCCGCTGCTCGTCTCCCCCCCAGCTCAGTGTCCCGCTGCTCGTCTCCCCCCCAGCTCAGTGTCCCGCTGCTCGTCTCCCCCCCAGCTCAGTGTCCCGCTGCTCGTCTCCCCCCCAGCTCAGTGTCCCGCTGCTCGTCTCCCCCCCAGCTCAGTGTCCCGCTGCTCGTCTCCCCCCCAGCTCAGTGTCCCGCTGCTCGTCTCCCCCCCAGCTCAGTGTCCCGCTGCTCGTCTGTCCCAGCTGTGTCCCGCTGCTCGTCTGCCCCAGCTGTGTTCTGACGCTCCTCTGCTCTAGCTCAGTGTTCTGACGCTCATTCTGTTCTAGCTCAGTGTCCTGCTGCTTGTTTGTTCTAGCTCACTGCTCTGCAGATTGTTCTGTTCTAGCCCAGTGTCCTGCAGATTGTTCTGTTTTACATCAGTATTCAGTAGACTGTTTTTTTTTCTAGCACAGTTCTGCAGCCTGCTCTACTGTAGATTAGTGTTCTGTACATTGTTATGTTCTAAAGAAGTTCTGTGGCTGCACTGCTCTAGATCAGTGTCCTGCTGACCGCCCTGTTCCAGATGTTTTCTGAAGCCGCCCTGATCCAGAGCTGTGCTCTGCAGACCCCCCTGATCCAGATCTGTGTTCTGCAGACCCCCCTGATCCAGATCTGTGTTCTGCAGACCCCCCTGATCCAGATCTGTGTTCTGCAGACCCCCCTGATCCAGATCTGTGTTCTGCAGACCCCCCTGATCCAGATCTGTGTTCTGCAGACCCCCCTGATCCAGATCTGTGTTCTGCAGACCTCCCTGATCCAGATCTGTGTTCTGCAGACCCCCCTGATCCAGATCTGTGTTCTGCAGACCTCCCTGATCCAGATCTGTGTTCTGCAGACCTCCCTGATCCAGATCTGTGTTCTGCAGACCTCCCTGATCCAGATCTGTGTTCTGCAGACCCCCCTGATCCAGATCTGTGTTCTGCAGACCCCCCCTGATCCAGATCTGTGTTCTGCAGCCTGGCCTGTTAGCATACTACTGGTAGCCTAACTGAAGGTCGCGCCACTTGCCATATCCTGCCCTTATTCCTGACTGTCCCCCCTCCTGGGCTGCCTGACACAGATAATTGGCTTTATTGTCGGTGTGACCCTTGTACTGAAGTTGTCCTCAGTCCATTCTGGGTTACTCAGCATCTAGCAATGATGGGAAGCCACTACTACTACTGAGGAGGCAGCAGTGGTCACTACTTTCACCTTTCAGTACCTGACTGTCCATGTCTCTAGATTCCGATCGTCTTTCTTCCTCCCAAGGTCTCCAAGGTGCTTACGGCCTCATCCTCCGCCTCATCGGCCTCTTGCGCTTGCACCTTGCTCGGCACAACGAGAATAGAAAAGCACGGATCCAGAAAGGCTCCACAAGCCCAGCTTAGGCCCAAACACCCTTCTTTCCTTAATGGAACACTCCGCCTGCAGGTCCCACAGCCGGGATACCGGACTGTACCACCTCGAATCTGACCAATCCGAAGGGTACAGCAGGCGGAGCTTCCTATCAGGAAGGACGGTGAAGAAAGAAGGAGAATACAAAGCCACAGGATAGGCGGGGATGCTGTGATTGACATCAAGTCTCACCAATCGCCTGCTGCTCTGTCGTTTCCATAGTAACTACAGGTCTCTGCCCCACATTCCCGTGCCTTTGACTCCACCCACCTTTTTTTCCCTCACAGAAGTGATTTCTTGCTCTGCGAGGTTATTGTTTTACTGGAGGAGTCGTATTTGGCCTGTGTCGTAAATGGGCTCATTACTGTAGCCGGGCTTCTGCTGTAAGCAGGGCGCCACACTGTGGACATGGAAAACACTGCACCGGAGACCTGGCCGTGGCACATAGCACGTCACACAGACATGTCTGGCACAGGGAGAGCAGGCTGCAGGGGCTTCCTGTGAGAGGAGTGCAGCCATGGAGGCGCAGCAGCTCTGCCCTGAATCCACGGCTGCGCCGGAGTTCATAAAAGCTGCGGTCGGATTAATTTCCGGACATGTGACTGACATTCTCCAGGCTCCGTGCACACCGACGTACGTAGCTAGGACGCCATATAGGAGGACACCTCAGGAGGACGCCATGTAGGAAGACGCCTCAGGAACACACCTGATGGCCACTTTGGCGCCTTTTACTTCGTTTTGCGGCGTTTGTGAACATATAAAATAGTGATTGTCCCCAAACCTCCCGGAGAATGGAGCAGTCACTTCTTGTAACCACTCTGCAAAGCGAAAAGTGGAAAACCTGAACGTGCACAGCTGGGCGCCATGGTGGTGGCTGGAAAATGCCCACATGGACAAAATAACGACCTGTAATATGTTCTATCGCTCCGGCGTACAGTGTACCAATATATGCCGTGTCCCAAATTATTATGCAAATGATATTCTCTGATTTTCCTAACTGGTCGGTGCAAATGTCAGTCAGTCTAATAATCGTCCTCACCTGTTAGAGTATACATCGAATTTTATTGAAGAAACCTCCCAATGATAACAGTATAATCTCCATAATGAATAAAAACTCAGAATGTACTGTTCCAAATTATTATGCACAGTAGAATTTCTAAACATTTGATATGTTTTACAGAACTGAAAATGCTCATTTGTGGAATTTGCAGCTTTAGGAGGTCACATTCACTGAACAAAAAAGCTATTTAACTCCAAAACATCCTAACAGGCCAAGTTACATGTTAACATAGGAACCTTTCTTTGATGTCACCTTCACAAGTCTTGCATCCATTGAGCTTGTGAGTTTTGGAGAGTTTCTGCTTGTATTTCTTTGCATGAAGTCAGAATAGCCTCCCAGAGCTGCTGTTTTGATGTGAACTGCCTCCCACCCTCATAGATCTTTTGCTTGATGATACTCCAAAGGTTCTCTATAGGGTTGAGGTCAGGGGAAGATGGTGGCCACACCATGAGTTTATCTCCTTTTATGCCCATAGCAGCCAATGACTCGGAGGTATTCTTTGCAGCATGAGATGGTGCATTGTCTTGCATGAAGATAATTTTGCTCTTTTTATACCATGGAAGAAAGTTGTCAGTCAGAAAATCTATATACTTTGCAGAGGTCATTTTCACACCTTCAGGAACCTTAAGGGGAATCTGTCACCCTTTTTTTTTTACTATCAGCTGCCGACATAGACATCAGGGGCTTATCTACAACATTCTGTAATGCTGTAGATAAGCCCCCCCCCCCCCGCTGTAACCTGAAAGATAAGAAAAACAAGTTAGATTATACTCACCAAGGTGGGCGGTCCGGTCCGACGCCTCCCATCTTCATACGATGCCGTCCTCTTCCCATCCTGTAGTGGCTCTAGCGCAGGCGCACTGCTCTGTCCTGTTGAGGGCAGAGCAGAGTCCTGCAGTTAACAGGCGTCGGGAGAGGCATCGTATGAAGATGGAAGGCATCGGACCGGACCGCCCCTTCCGGTGAGTATAATATAACTCTTTTTTTCTTATCTTTCAGGTTACATCGGGGGCTTATCTACAGCATTACATTTGCCAGCAGCTGATAGACAAAAAAAAAGGTGACAGATTCCCTTTAAAGGGCCCTACCAGCTGTTTCCCCATGCTGTTATCTGTGTGTGGGCAATTTTCCTGTGGGGATTTTTCAGGGAACCCAGGAAGACACCTAATGCTGCAAGTATCCAGAGATGGACTGGCCATCTGGCATGTCTGGCAAGTGCCAGAACGGCCGGTCCCTGTAGTGGGCCACTTGATATATTGCCCCTTTCACGCTGTCAGCGGGCGTTCCGCGTTGTCTTCTGCAGCCAGCACACCAGGCAGCATCAACTTACCTTGTGCATGCAATCGCGCAGCACTGCTAAAATCACTGCCATCGCGCAAGACAGGATGAAGTTGGTGGCCGCGGTCTGATGTCCTGATCTCAAGCTGCAGAGAGGTAACAAACAGAGGGGAGGCTCACTGTGCTGTTCTGTGCTGCTCCTGCCCTGCCTTTTACTGCACTTCATGATCAGACTACCCACTTCATCCTGTCTAGCGCAGTGGCAGGGCCAAAAAGGATTTATGAGCAGCTGAAAACCTTAACTTGAGTGCACGGAGTAGAAGCATAGAAAGCAGCACCAGAGTTGTACCTAGGAAGAAAGAAGCTGTTAAGAGACAAGCATTAGTAAAATTAATTTAAAGGGAACCTGTCACCCCATTTTTCGAGTATCAGCAGCCAGCACCGCCATCAGGGGCTTATCTACAGCATTCTGTAATGCTGTAGATAAGCCCCCGATGTAACCTGAAAGATAAGAAAAGTTAGGGCCCCGTCACACATAGCGACTCACCAGCGATCCCGACAACGATATCAACTTGTCAGGATCGCTGGTGAGTCGCTACATGATCGCTGCTGGTGAGCTGTCAAACAGGCAGCTTCACCAGCGATCAGCATCAGCGGCGTCGCTGTGTACATTAGTTACCACCGTGCTGATGCAGGGAGCTGGTAACTAAGGTACACATTAGGTTTCTAAGCAGCGCACATCACTTAGAAACCCGATGTGTACCTTGGTTACCAGCTCCCTGCATCAGCGCGCTGATAACTAAGGTACACAGAGGGTCTCTAAGCACAGCGCGCTGCTTAGAAACCCTACATTTACCTTAGTTACCAGCGCGCTGATCGCTGGTCTCCCGCTTGTCACACGCAGCAATGCGTGCTGGCCAGCGGGAGACCAGCGATCAAAAAAATGACCAGGGCTTTCCAACAACGATCTACAGAATGCTGCAGATAAGCCCCTGATGGCGGTGCCGGCTGCTGATACTCGAAAAATGGAGTGACAGATTCCCTTTAATAAAAAGCTGTGTCCACTATGCTCCCATGACACTAACTAAAAAGAAAATCACCAATCCTGTGTTGAACTATAACTCCCAGCATGCCATAGGAACTTCTGTACATGCTGAGAGTTATAGTTCTCCTCAAAGGGATAAGGATAACAGCCAACCATGTGACATAAATGGCACCTATCAGACACCGGTATGATTCCAGCCAGGTATTTTTGAAAAAAAAAATTTGTATTTGCAGCCTCATTCCCTGAAGAAGCAAGCAATGACGAAACACGTCGGGGAGGCAGCTGGTTAAACCTTTCAGAGCAGTTGTCTACACAGTTAGCATATGCTGAGTAGTGGTCCATGGCCACCTATAGTTAATTCAACTTGTACATTGGAATAGTGCCCTAACTAGCTACACTCATCAGGAGAGCGTTAAACTAGAAGAAGAGGGGATGGGAAGAAAAACGTTAGACACGAACATGAAACCAGATATTCTACTGATGAATGATATGAGGTGCGGCAAAGAAGATCCAAGACAACATACTCAGAAGGGAGGAAAGAATTTCTAAAACAATCAACAGGGAGGAGATAGGAACAAAGCAAAATTCTCTAAAATGCATGCTCGCAAACGGCAGAAGCCTGACAAACAAGATGGAAGAACTAGAAGCAGAAATATCTACAGGTACAATAACTATGTGTGGTGCTAATTAAAATATGGATATCTTATAGCCTACATATTGTAATATATTGATTAGTCCATATTGAAATTAACCTGTAATGTCAGCATTTGAAGGCCCCATATCCAGTTCTTGGAAACCAGGGTTCATGAGGTCAGACCCGCAATGACTATTGAAATGCAGCCTTAGTGTTGAGTAGACTAAAAGACAATTCTTGTTGAAACAGTATGTTTAATCTTGATTACTGGAAAGGATTAACCTTTGTGTACGCTGTTGACTTACTTGAATTTTAAGAGCAGTGAATGGTGTGAGTATATTGACAAAGCTCACCTGATATTTGTGTCATATGGGGGTTAAAAGTGGACTAGGCATATAGACAATTGCACATTATTGTACATAAGGCTATAGAAATATGGCTGGGGAAGCCTAATGTAGAATCAGGAGTATAGTTGGCGATCTGAAACCCATTATAGTGTATCTAATCTTAAACATCTCTTTAACTGTAGTCTGAAATGTATATATATTGTGCTAGGGCTCTGATCATAGCATGTTGTTGGAAACTTTGTTTTGGTGTATGATTTACTCTTATCATATGTAAATATCAGGGCAGGAGTTAATAGTCCGAAGAGGCAAGTCTTGTTTGATGTTATTTATTCATGATAGCTGGCCACTGTCGTGATTGGAACATCAGACAACTAGCTTATGTATTTTCATGTTTACATAATATTATATCGTGTAAACCTTTGTTTAAAGCCTATAAAAGCCGGGGAGGCAGTCAGAAGAGGCAGGAGCTTTGTTGACCTGTGTAAGAGGACACTCTTCACAGTGTAGATCCTAGGAAGCATTCTGTCTTCGCTGACTGCTCCTCCAGCTGAAGTATTTCCGGACAGATGACGTAAATGCCCCTAGTGAAGACTCTTTCCCTTCTTCTTTCTGATGTGAGTATATGTACCAAAACCTTTGTAGTCTGAATATACTGTATATAAGTATATGCAATATCATACTATTTTCTATTTCCCATAATTGCTATATCATTGTCATATATTCCATTAATTTGATGTTTTATCATTTAAATTAATCATTGCATAATAAAATTGTGTCATATCCAAGTGGTGCCTTCTTTAAAGCCGTATCCGAACCTTATTGCTAAACAGTTGGCAATACACTATGATATAGTGAGAATAACCGAGACATGGTTAGATGAAAGCTATGACTGGGCAGTTAACTTACAGGGTTACAGTCTGTTTAGAAAGGATCGTAAAAATCGGAGTGGAGGAGGGGTTTGTCTTTATGTAAAGTCTTGTCTAAAGTCCACTTTAAGGGAAGATATTAGCGAAGGGAATGAGGATGTTGAGTCCATATGGGTCAAAATACATGGAGGGAAAAATAGTAACAAAATTCTCTTTGGGGTCTGTTACAAACCCCCAAATATAACAGAAATCATGGAAAGTTTACTACTAAGGCAGATAGATGAAGCTGCAACCCATAATGAGGTCCTTGTTATGGGCGACTTTAACTACCCGGATATTAACTGGGAAACAGAGACCTGCGAAACCCATAAAGGCAACAGGTTTCTGCTAATAGCCAAGAATAATTATCTTTCACAATTGGTGCAGAATCCAACCAGAGGAGCAGCACTTATAGACCTAATACTATCTAACAGACCTGACAGAATAACAAATCTGAAGGTTGTTGGGCATCTAGGAAATAGTGACCACAATATTGTACGGTTTCACTTGTCTTTCGCTAGGGGGACATGTCAGGGAGTCACAAAAACACTGAACTTTAGGAAGGCAAAGTTTGACCAGCTTAGAGATGCCCTTAATCTGGTTGACTGGGACAATGTCCTCAGAAATAAGAATACAGAAAATAAATGGGAAATGTTTAACAACATCCTAAATAGGCACTGTAAGCGGTTTATACCTTGTGGGAATAAAAGGACATATTGTATCTTACAGTTATTGTTAGGTTCTTTAGAAGGACGTAGATCTGGGGATTTATTCTGACACAATTTTATAGGCTGAACTGGATGGACTAATGTCTTTTTTCGGCCTTACTTACTATGTTACTATGTAACTATGACCAATACCATCCATTATTAATCACCAAGCAGAGAACCATTCACTGCAAATTTTCCAAAAGGGGAAGCATTGAATAATACCTCCACAGTAGTTAATCAAGACAGTTTGAATTATTCACTGGAACCTTACAGAAACAGACATCTATGGACGAGGTACGTGACGGCAGCGGTGGGATGGACCCACTTAGGGAGTGCAGGGATAAGCTATTGTTGGAGCTCAGGAGGGGTCCCATCCCTTTTTCCCTATTGTTAGGGCCTTCCTCTTGCCTTTACCATCCCATTGTGTGTGTTGTTCCATCCAATGGACCGACTCTTGTTGGGTCGTGACAAATCGATACAGTTTTGTGAAAAAGTATTTGCCCCCTTCATTATTTCCTATTCTTTTGCATGTTTATCACACTTAAATGATTAAGCTAACCAATAAAATTTAAATATTACACAAACAACACAAGTAAACACAAAATTCAGTTTTGAAATGAAGGTATTTTTTATTAAAGGAAAAAGATGTAAATACTTATGTCCCCCAAAAATTGAGAGAAGTATTCAAGAAGTGAAATCTTTATTGGCTAACCAGAGAAATTATATTCGCAAGTTCCACCCAACCATCAAGCTTACCCTCAACTTTTCAAAATCCCAAATCCATTTTCTAGACATGACCATATACATCAAAGACAATACCGTACAAATGACTATTTACCATAAACCCACAGGACGTCCGGCATACCTGAGATGGAACAGCTTTCACCCGAGACACACAAAAAAATCAATAATCTACAGTCAAGCTCTAAGGTACATTCGGATCTCTTCAGACATCGAGGATAGAAAACTACACCTACTATCACTTAGGAAAACATTCCTACAACAAGGATATCATCCACTTGTAATTGATGAACAGATCCACAGAGCTACAAGGATCCCAAGAAGCAGCCTCCTGGATTGCAAACAGGAGGATAACAACAGGGTGCCGCTTGTAGTCACGTACAACCCTCACATGAACATTTTAAGGAAAATTGGCGCTGACCTCCAACCCATATTCCGCAGAGACCACAGACTGAAAGCAATATTCCCAGAACTGCCTCTGCTCTCCCAGAAACAGCCTCCCAACGTAAGGAATATCCTTGTCAGAAGTGCCCTCGCATCACCATCAGAGAGGCACAGTCTATCACCAACAGATAAAGTCCCCATACCCAACACAAATCAGGACTATAAGATCATGGACTATTTTTCATGTACATCCTCCAATGTCGTGTACATGATACAATGTACAAGGTGCAATGCAGGGACATACATCGGAGAAACTAAACAAAAACTTCAAACAAGGATGAATCTGCATAGACACACTATTAAAAATGAGCTGGACACGCCTATAGGGATACACTTCTCAAGAACTGGACACAGTATGGCAGATCTAAGGCTGTGTTCACAGGTAGCTTTTTTTTGCATTTTCGCTGAGATTTTAAACGTGCGATTTTGCCGCGAAAACGCAAAAAAAGCATCCCATGCAATCCTATGGCATGCTGCACATGCTGTGTTAATGCTGCGGATTTTTCCGCGGCGGAATTGCATCACGGAAAAATATGCTGCATGTTCATTCTTTGTGTGGAATCGCGGGAAAATCCGTACACATAGGAATGCACTGTTCTGCGTACTTTCTGCATGTGGTTGTGCCTACCATGCGAAAAGTAAGTAGAACATTTGCAGATGGTACCCACGGTCTGGGGGAGAGGAGATTCTCCTTCAGGCTCTGGGTACCATATCCCTGTAAAAAAATAGAATTAAAATTAAAAAATCGTCATAGTCTCACCTTCCGACGTCCCTCGCAGGGTCAGCAGGCCTCAGCGATGCTCCCGGCAGGTCCCGTTTCCAGTGATGCATTGCGCCAATGACCTTTGATGACGTCGCGGTCTCACGATACCGTAGCGGTTTCGCGAGACAGCGACGTCATCATCATGTTAGGGCAAGTTAGGATAGGATATACAGTAAGTTGAACTAGATGGACTTAAAGTCTTCCTTCATCCTTAATAACTATGTTACTATGTTACTATCAAAGGTCATTGGCGCAATGCATCACTGGGAACGGGACCTGCCGGGAGCATCGCGATGATCGGGAACGCTGCATGGGACGTCGGAAGGTGAGAAAAACACGATTTTTTAATTTTTTGTACTATTTTTAACATTAGATCTTTTTACTACTGATGCTGCATAGGCAGCCTCAATAGTAAAAAGTTGGTCACGCTCGTCAAACACTATGTTTGACAAGTGTGACCAACCTGTCAATCACTTTTCCAAGCGATGCTACAGATCACTTGGAAACACTAGCATTCTGCAAGCTAATTACGCTTGCAAATTGCTAGTTTTTCCATGGGAAATAGGCGGGAATTAAAATTTGGTTTTCTCGCAAATTTCTCACGGAATAGTATTCCCGCGGAAATTTCCGCGGCAATTCTGAAACGTATGCACATAGCCTAAAAGTCCTAATATTGAAAGGTCAATTTAATAGTGACAGAGAACGAAAAATATGGGAGTTCAAATATATACAAATGTTTCAGTCTCTATCAATAGGACTCAATTTGACACCTGGATTCATGACTCACTACATGGACACAGTTCACACCTCTTCAAGAAGGTCTCCTGATGTCTGACAGAACACTTCCAGTTCACACCTCTACAAGAAGATCTTCAGATGTCCAATAGAACACTTCCACCTCATTTACATGTATAACAAACATTTAATTTGATTTCCTTGGCCTATCTCTAGCAAGCATCTCTCATGTCCTTGTATAATTCATATATAAATGTTGCCATCTCTTCTCAGTAACCGCCTGATGAAGGGGCCTTCTGAGCCTTGAAAGCTTGCAAATATAATTTCTCTGGTTAGCCAACAAAGGTATCACTTCTTGAATACTTCTCTCAATTTTTTGGAGGACATAAGTATTTACATATAACATCAACTGTTATTCACTGTCCTATTAAGGGAATAGAAGAATCCAGGATATCTATAAACAGAAAGATAGTGAGGAAACACTTAGCTAACCTAAATGAATTCAAGTCTCCAGGTCCAGATGAATTACACCCCAGAGTACTGAAGGAGATAGCAGAAGAAATTTTTGAACCCCTCTCCATAATCTTTGAAAATTCTTGGAGAACAGGAGAAGTGCCAGAAGACTGGAGAAGAGCAAATGTTGTTCCTATCTTCAAAAAGGGGAAGAAGGTGGACCCAGGCAACTATAGGCCGGTGAGTCTGACTTCTATACCAGGAAAGATCTTTGAACAAATTATTAAACAACATGCATGTCAATACCTGGATAAGAATGAAGTGATTAAACAGAGTCAGCATGGGTTTGTAACTAATAAGTCATGTCAGACTAACTTAATTTCCTTCTATGACGGTATCACTGATTGGGTGGATCAAGGAAATGCTGTAGATATAGTATATCTTGACTTCAGCAAAGCATTTGACAAAGTCTCTCATACAATCCTTATTGAAAAAATGACTAAGTATGGAATGGACAAGGCAACTGTTAGGTGGATTCATAACTGGCTTAGTGATCGGACCCAAAGAGTGGTCGTAAATGGCTGCACATCCAGTTGGAAGAATGTCTCAAGTGGGGTACCACAGGGCTCTGTCCTGGGCCCTGTATTGTTCAACATCTTTATCAATGATTTAGATGAAGGAATTGAGGGTAAACTGATTAAATTTGCTGATGACACAAAGCTAGGAGGGATAGCTAATACTAGAGAAGAGAGAGAGAGGATTCAAAAAGATTTAAATAAACTGGAGAAGTGGGCAGCAACTAACAGAATGGTTTTTAACAGGGAGAAATGCAAAGTACTACATCTGGGCAATAAAAATGAAAAAAGCATATATAGAATGGGAGGAATAGGGCTAAGTGACAGCACATGTGAAAAAGACTTGGGTATACTAATAGATCACAGACTGAATATGAGTCAACAGTGTGATGCAGCAGCAAAAAAGGCAAATGCAATTCTAGGATGTATTAACAGAAGCATACAGTCTAGATCACGTGAAGTCATTATTTCCCTCTACTCCTCTTTGGTCAGACCTCATCTGGAATATTGTGTCCAGTTTTGGGCACCATATTTTAAAAAAGACATCAACAAACTGGAGCAAGTTCAGAAAAGAGCGACCAGAATGGTGACCGGTCTGCAAACCCTGTCTTATGAGGAAAGGTTGCAGGATTTGGGAATGTTTAGTTTGCAAAAGAGAAGACTGAGAGGAGACTTAATAGCTGTCTACAAATATCTAAAGGGCTGTCACATTGTAGAAGGATCAACTTTATTCTCATTTGCACAAGGAAAGACTAGAAGCAATGGGATGAAACTGAATGGGAGGAGACACAGATTAGATATTAGAAAAAACTTTTTGACAGAGTGATCAATGAGTGGAACAGGCTGCCACGAGAAGTGGTGAGTTCTCCTTCAATGGAAGTCTTCAAACAGAGGCTGGACAGACATCTGACTGGGATGATTTAGCGAATCCTGCTTTGAGCAGGGGGTTGGACCAGATGGCCCAGGAGGTCCCTTCCAACTCTACGATTCTATGATTCTATGATTCTATATATTTTTCTGGCTAACACGGTACCACAATATTATTTTCTATTGTACACCGTTACTAAAGGAAAAAGAAATCCAAACCTGCAGGGTCCTCTATGAAAAAATGATTGCCCCCCCTTCCTTAAAACATACCGTATATACTTTGTGTATAAGCCGACCCCCCTAATTTTGCCACAAAAAACTGGGAAAACTTATTGACTCGTGTATAAGCCTAGGGTATAATCCATAGACTATGCCCCCATATGCTGCTCCATAGAATATGCCCCCATATGCTGCTCCATAGAATATGCCCCCATATGCTGCTACTGTTAGGGACGGCGGAACGCACTAAATATTAAATAATAGAAAGTGTGTTCACCGCCCGGGGTCCACCGTGCAGTAGGTGTTAAAACCGCTGCTAGACAATGGCAGATGCGCTATGTGGCGGTATAATGCGTATGGGTTCAACGTCAGCCTTTGTGCGCAGAGCGGACTCTGTTAACTCACAGAGGCGCTGTAACATAAACAAACACCTAGCCTGTTAGACTCACAGGTGTCAGCGAAATTGCACGCACGGTATCAGGACCCAGGACACGGGTCCAAGACAGGGGACGGTGTCCGTCTAGACCTACCGTGCGTGCGGCGTCGCTACTGCGGACGCTGGTAAATGCTGCTGAATGCAACGTGGCAGCAGACACAGCCGCTATGTGATAGATAGAGACAGCGGTGAGCAGCGATGAACCGGGGGGACAGGTGAATATCGCTATACTCACCCATCCTGCCGCGGTCTCTGCAGCCTCGCCACTGTCTCCCTTCCTGTCTTCAGTGGTCATGTGGTACTGCTCATTACACTCATGAATATGCGCATATTCATGAGTGTAATGAGCGGTACCACGTGACTGCTGAAGACAGGAAGGGAGACAGTGGAAAAGCGGGGGGCTGCAGAGAACGAGCCTAGACGGGTAAGTATGATCTCTGACACCCCCGCTCCCCTTCCCCCACCGACCCCCAGGTATATGACCCATGTATAAGCCGTGAGGGGGACTTGCAGCCCAAAAAAATGGGCTGAAAATCTTGGCTTATACACGAGTATATACGGTACATTAACTGTAGTTCATCACATCTTTGGGAAGCAGAGTTCAAATTCCCTAGCCACACCCAGGCCTGATTACTGCCACACCTATTCTCAATCAAGATATCACTTAAATAGGACCTGTCTGACAAAGTTAAGTAGACCAAAACTTCCTCAAATGCTAGACATCATGCCACGATCCAAAGAAATTCTGGAACAAATGGGAAACAAAGTAATTGAGATCTATCTGTTAGGGTTGCAGATCACACTAAATATAAAATATAAGGAAGTGCGATCGCAACCCAGGGTCCACCGTGCAGAGATGGAAAACTGCTGCTCAGTAATGGCAGAGTACTAATTAAACACCGGCAGGATAACCACTGACTTTGTGTGTACGGGAGCGAACTCTGTTACTTCACAGAGCCACTGTAACAGATGCCGGAGCCTGTTAACTTCACAGGACTCGGCGCCGCAACTGCAATGCCAGGAAGAAAGTAAACCGAAGATATAGCGCACCTAGTGCGCACAGCACCGCTCTGGCGGACACTACCAACCACTCAAACTTAGGGCTAGGAAAGCGCACATATTGCGCACGGTGCCGCACTGGCGGTTGCTGCTACTTGAGGCAGTACAGTAGTGCCTTGTGCTGGATGGCACAGTTAGGTGCTAAGTGTGGTGCAGAGGACTGGATGCACCGTGGCACATAGGCAATGCCACCTGTGGGTGCTGACTTAACTCCAATATCCTATACATATGCACAACCAGAGGGAGGGAGTATATAATGAGTCAGTCACCAGAAGGCATACATCCATCTTCACACACAACTTCAAAATACTGTCTATACTAGCGCATGGCCCAGCAGCCATGCAAACCTTTTATAGCATCGTCCTTCCGGGACCTTCCTGATTGTCCAATTGGAACAGGCACAGGACCTGAGCATGTGACCCTTGAGCTCCAATGGGAGGTTGAGCCACGGGCATGCTCAGTGGAGCGAAAAAGGGACTTAGTCCAAGGAGCTGCTTGCCGCTGGCTAGTGCAGGCTGCTATAGCTGAACCAGGGATGGCAGCAGCAGCAACCAACCTGACAGCACTAGTTTGAGCAAGGCGTCGGGAACGATGTCTTTGCTGAGCAGGCTCTTCTGCGGCTGGGACTGAATGGGAGACCGCAGCAGGCGAGGATCGGGATTCCTCCTGTGCAGAGGCAGGGACCCGACGCCTAACATCTATCAGTCTGGAAAAGGTTATGAAGCCATTTTTAAAGCTTTAGGACTTTTGTGAACCACAGTGAGAGCCAATATCCTGAAATGGTGAAAACATGAAAAAGTGGCGATCTTTCCCAGGTGTGGATGGCCTACCAAAATTACAGCAAGAGTGCAGCAACAACTCATCTAAGAGGTCACAAAAGACCCCACAACAATATCCAAAGAACTGAAGTCCTCGCTTGCCTCAGTTAAGGTCAGTGTTTATGACTCCACCATAAGAAAGAGACAGGGCAAAAATGGCCTGCATGGCAGAGTTCCAATACAAAAACCACTGCTGAGTGATATCAACATAAAGGCTCGTCTCAGTTTTGCCAGAAAACATCTTGATGATCCCCAAGACTTTTGAGAGAATACTCTGTGGACTGATAAGAGAAAGGTTGACATTTTTGGAAGGTGTAAGTCCCATTTTATCTGGCATAGAAGTAACACAGCATTTCAGAAATGGAACATCATACCAATATTAAAATATGGTGGTGGTAGTGTGATGGCCTGAGGATATTTTGCTGCTTCAGGACCTGGAAGACTTGCGGTGCTAAATGGAACCATGAATTCTGCTGTCTAATAAATAATCCTGAAGGAGAATGTCCGGCCATCTGTTCCTGATCTCAAGCTGACATTCACTTGAGTTATACAGCAGGACAATGATCCAAAACACACCAGCAAGTCCACCTCTGAGTGGCTTAAGAAAAGCAAAATTAAGACTTTGGGCTGGCCTATTTAAAGTCTTGTCCTTAATCCGATTGAGATGTTGTGGAATGACCTTGAAAAGGCGGTTTATGCTCGAAAACCCTCCAATGTGGCTGAATTACAACAATTCTACAAAGATGAGTGTGCCAAAATTCCTCCAGAGCGTTGTAAAAGACTCATTGCCAGTTATCGCAAACACTTGATTGCAGTTGTTGCTGCTAAGGGAGACCCAACCAGTTATTAGATTTAAGGGGCAATCACTTTTCTCACAGGACCCTCTAGGTTTGGATTTCTTTTTCTCTTAATAAAAAGACCTTCATTTTAAAACTACCTTTTGTGTTTACTTGTGTTATCTTTGTAATATTTAAATTTGTTTGGTGATCTGGAACATTTAAGTGTGACAAACATTAAATCACACAACTGTAGATAGATAGATAGATAGATAGATAGGTAAAAAAAGCGATAAGTGGAACAGCACAGCAAAATACAAAATGGGTGCAACAAGCCTTCTCAGCAATACATCCAATGCTTGCCCAAGTCCATAACATGAAAAAAGGAAGGCATTACTCCAAAATTTCTAAATAGAAAGTGGATTTATTTCAAACCAACATGACGTGGCGAGGTTTCGGCTCACAATGAGCCTTTTTAAAGCAGTGAATAGTTGTTGCCAATTTGCAAGTTTTCCCACCTACAAAGAATGGAGGTCTGTAATTTTTATTGTAGGTACACTTCAACTGTGAGAGGCAGAAAAAATTCCAGAAAATCACATTGTATGATTTTTACATAATTAATGTTCTTTTTATTGCATAAAATAAGTATTTGGTACAATAGAAAAACATAACTTAATATTTGGTACTGAAACTTTTGCTTGCAATTACAGAGGACAGACATTTCCTATGGTTCTTGACCAAGTTTGCAAACACTACAAATACAGATCTCCAGAGCTTTCAGGTTTCTGCACTATAACTGGGCAGCATTGAGTTGAGCAGGAGGTTGGACCAGATGACCCATGAGATCCCTTCCAACTCTACCATTCTATGATTCTATGAGTTTCAGCTCCCTCCAAGGATTTTCTATTGGGCTCAGGTCTGGGGACTGGCTAGGTCACTCCAGGACCTTGAAATGCTTCTTACGGAGCCAATTCTTGGTTGCCCTAGCTGTATGTTTCAAGTCATTGTCATGCTGAAAAACCCAGCCACGACCCATCTTCAATGCTCTTCCTGAGGGAAGGTGGTTGTTGGCTAAAATCTCAGGATACATGACTCCATCCATCCTCCCTTCAATACAGTGCAGTCGTCCTGCCCTCTTTGTGGAAAAGCACCCCCAAAGTATGTTTCCACCACCATGCTTCATGGTTGGGACAGTGTTCTTGGTTTTGTATTCAGCCGCCTTCTTCCTCCAAATACCAAACAACATCTGACCACATTACCTTCTCCAATGCCTGCTCTGGATCATTCAGATAGTCACTGGTGAACTTCAAACGGGTCTGAACATGTGCTGGCGTGAGCAAGGAGACATTGCGTGCACTACTGGATTTTAATGCATGACGACATAGAGTGTTACTAATGTTAATCATTGAAACGGTGGTCCCAGCTCTGTTCAAATCATTGACCAGATCATCCAGTGTAGGTCTGGTCTGATTCCTGACCTTTCTTAGAATCATTCTTACCCCAGGAGATGAGATCTTTCATGGAGCCCCAGATCGAAGAAGATTGACAGTCATCTTGTGCTTATTCCATTTTCTAATAAATGAGCCAACAGTTGTTGCCTTCTCACCGAGCTGCTTGCCTATGTCCTGTAGCTCATCCTATCCTTGTGTAGGTCTACAATTTTGTCCCTGATGTCCTTAGACAGCTTTTTGGTGGAGTGTGATTGAGTGTGTGGACAGATGTCTTTTATACAGGTAACGAGTGCAGAGTATGAGGGATTCTTAAAGATTAACTAACAGATCTAGGAGAGACAGAATTCTTGCTGGTCGGTAGGTGATCATATACTTATTCCATGCAATAAAATGCAATTTAATTATTTAAAATCATACAATGTGATTTTCTGTTTCTTTTTTTATTTTTTATTTTTTAGATTCTATCGCTCACAGTTGAAGTACACCTATGATAAAAATTACAGACCTCTCCATTCTACTTCATAGTAGCCATTGTGGATGGCTTAAAATAGAGCTCATACAGTTTCACTTAAAGGGTCAGTCACATAATGACCAGTGTCAGCCACACAGTGCTCTGACAGCTGCTTCACTCCCTTCTGCCACGGAAGGTGCATGTAACTAACCAGCAGAGGGAGCTCACGTGTATCTTACAAGACCTGTGGGAGATCAGTGCAGGGAAGACATGGACTGCTATCTATCACAACATCAGAAAGATATGGCTGTCTTTTGTCTTTGTTTCTTGAACTGTTAGGACGCAAAATTGGCAGTGTCCTAATGTTTACTTTTGCATGGTATAAATGTGGTTGTGCCCCCTGCTATAGACAAGTTTTCTACTATGACCCTGTCCTTTGATTCATGGTGCCAGACCCTCAGTCCCCCATTAATCAGAGACAAGCTCCTTATTACTGAAACCTGCTCATCTATATTTTACCCTGAAATATTTGAAAAAAAAATTGTTGGAAAGATTGTAGAGCTGAATGAAAACATCTTGCACAAGTCAATTGTAACCAAGCTCCCCCAAATGGCATTACTAAAGGGGTACTCTCAGATTGGAAGATATTCCCTATTTTTGGGATAGGGGCTAACTCCCAAATTGCTGGAGGTCCCATTCTTAATGGGATCGCCAGATATAGTCAAGTGTTGTGCTCGACTGGTCTTCGCCTTTCCCGCAAAGATGAAGGAAGCGGCCATTCGCATGATCAACCTCTACTCCATTCATACATGTTTCTTGGGATTGGCGGACGTCCCAGTGGTCGGACCCCACCGATAGGGAAGTTATCCTCCATCCCAAATATAAGGGATAACTACCAAACTTGAGAGTACCCCTTTAATTTCACTTTCTTAAGTCGCCTATGTAGCTCTATTATGTTTTTGTTGAAAATTAAAAACTTTTTCACCATTTTGCTTTTGCAATCTTTGCTTCCCTGCACATTCGAGTACAATGTGGTCTGGACTGGAGATGAGCTGGGACCAAGACAGTTAAAACAGTTTCAAACTCTCAGGACAAGCTTACTGATGGATTTTCAGTTAATACATTCTACATCCAGAAATAAACTGTGCAACATAAAGACTATAGAAAGCAAGTGAAAAATGTTAATGAAAACTAATTGCAAAAATGTTTTTAGCCCCAAATACATGTATTTAAGTAGAGAAAAAATTGGCCCCAAAAATGGACACCCCTTCAAACGTATTAGTAGGTTTACAGGGATTGCCTGGTTAAAACAAGTTATTACCATTGGGACTCACACTGATTGGCAGATTGAGGAACTTTTATTTTCGACTGGGAACTTTTATCTCTGTTACAAGATGGCGCAGCATGTCAAGTATAGGATCCCCTCTTCACTCCTTTGCTAAAAAAAAAGCCAAGTGCGGCAGCCCTATGGGGAATAATAAATGGAGCACAGGTCACACATGCCCACAGCTGCTCCTTTCAAAAGGCGATAAAAGTTCCCCACTCTGCAGGTCGGTACGGATCCGAGTTTTCAGACCCCCAACGATCACCAAGATATGATCTATGCTATGGATAGCTGATAACTTGTTTTAACCGGACAACCCCTTTAATCTCTTGTGTTTTTATAATGACACATTTCAGCACAAGGATAAGGCTATTGTATGCATCAGGTCCAGAAATATACACAGTCTCATCATTATTTAATTAACCCCTTACCTACAATGGATGTAATATTCCGTCCATGTGACCCTGGACCTAATTACCATGGACGGAATATTACGTCCCAGCGATCAGCGGCGCCCACGTGGTGAGCGCCGCTGATCACGGCAGGGTGTCAGCTGATTATCACAGCTGACACCCGGCACAATGTGTCAGGGGCGGTCACGGACCACCCCCGACACGTTAACCCCTTGTACACCGCTATCAAACGCGATCGCGGTGTACCGGGGGTTAAAGGGAAGCATCGGCAGGGAGGGGGCTCCCTCCGTGCTTCCCTGAGCCCCCCACAGCAGCGCAATGTGCAGCGCTGCTGCGGGGGTCTCTTTCCCTACAGGCCCCCGGATCCAAGATGGCGCTCGGGGCCTTCCGGGGCCTGTAGGGAGCTGACTTCCTCACTGCCTGCAAAGCGCAGGCATGAGGAAGTCTGCAGAACTGCCAGTGACAGATTGCTGATCTGTCACAGGACAGTGATGTCCCACCTGACAAGGTAATCAAATAAAAAAAAAAAAAAAAGTGTTAAAAATAAATGTAAAAAAATCGCTAAATAAATTAGTAAAAAAAAAAAAAAATATTCCCAAATAAATCCATTTTTTCAAAATAAAAAATAAAAAAAATAAAAGTTCACATATTTGGTATCGTCGCGTCCGTAGTGACCCGCCCTATAAAACTTTCCCATTAGTTATCCCCTTTAGCGAACCCCTTAAAAAATAAAAATAAAAAACGAAGCAAAAAATAATGATTTATCATACCGCCAAACAAAAAGTGTAATAACGTGCGATCAAAAAGACGCATATAAATATCCATGGTACCGCTGAAAACGTCATAGTGTCCCGCAAAAAACGAGCTGTCATACAGCATCATCCGCAAAAAAATAAAAAAGTTATAGCTCGCAGAATAAAGCAATACAAAAATAATTATTTTTTATATAAATTTGTGGGGGGTTTCTACTGTTTTGGTACATCAGGGGCTTTCCAAACGCGACATGGTGTCCGATCTCAATTCCAGCAAAAAACGTCAAATGGTGCTGCTTCCCTTCCGAGCTCTGCCATGCGCCCAAATAGTGGTTTACCCCCACATGTGGGGCATCAGCGCACTCAGGATAAATTGCACAATATCTTTTAGGGTCCTGTTACTCTTGGAAAAATAAGAATTGAGGTTGAAAAGATCATTTTTGTGGAAAAAATATGATTTTTTAATTGTACGGCTGTATGTTATAAACTTCTGTGAAGCCCTGGGGGGGTTCAAAGTGCTCACCACACATCTAGATAAGTTCCTTGGGGGGTCTAGATTCCAAAATGGTGTCATTTGTGGGGGGTTTCCACTGTTTTGGTACATCAGGGGTTTTCCAATCGCGACATGGTGTCCGATCTCAATTCTAGCCAAAAGCGTCAAATGGCGCTGCTTCCCTTCCGAGCTCTGCTATGCGCCCAAATAGTCATTTACACCCACATATGGGGTATCAGCCTACTCAGGACAAATTGCACAATAACTTTTATTGTCCTGTTACCCTTGGAAAAATAAAAATTGGGGGTGAAAAGATCATTTTTGTGGAAAAAATATGATTTTTTAATTGTACAGCTGTACGTTATAAACTTCTGTGAAGCCCTTGTGGGTTCAAAGTTCTCACCACATATCTAGATAAGTTCCTTGGGGGGTCTAGTTTCCAAAATGGGGTCACTTGGGGGGGTTTCCACTGTTTAGGTACATCAGGGGCTCTCCAAACGCGACATGGCGTCCGATCTGAATTCCAGCCAATTTTGCATTGAAAAAGTCAAACGGTGCTCCTTCCCTACTGAGGTCTGCCATGCGCCGAAACAGTGGTTCCCCCCCACATATCAGGTATCAGCGTACTCAGGACAAATTGCACATTAACTTTTGCAGTCCAACTTCTCCTGTTACCCTTGGTAAAATAAAGAAAATTGAACCTGAAGTATTTTTTTTGTGAAAAAAAGTTAAATGTTCATTTTTTTTAAAATATTCAAAAAATTCCTGTGACGCACCTAAAGGGTTAATAAACTTCTTGAATGTGGTTTTAAGCACCATAAGGGGTGCAGTTTTTAGAATGGTGTCACTTTTGGGTATTTTCTATCATATAGACCCCTCAAAGTGGCTTCAAATGTGATGTGGTCCCTAAAAATAAAATGGTGTTGCAAAAATGAGAAATCGCTGGTCAATTTTTAACCCTTATAACTTCCTAACAAAAAAAAATTTTGGTTCCAAAATTGTGCTGATGTAAAGTAAACATGTGGGAAATGTTATTTATTAAGTTTTTTGTGTGCCGTATCAATATGATTTAAGGGCATAAAAATTCAAAGTTGGAAAATTGCAAAATTTTCAAAATGTTCGCCAAATTTCCGTTTTTTTCACAAATAAACGCAAGTTATTTGAATGAAATTTTACCACTAACATGAAGTACAATATGTCACGAGAAAACAATGTCAGAATCACCGGGATCCATGGAAGCGTTTCAGAGTTATGACCTCATAAAGGGACAGTGGTCAGAATTGTAAAAATTGGCCCGGGAGTTAACGTGCAAAACAACCTTGGTAGTGAAGGGGTTAAAAAAAAGAAGCCAAAATATAGATGACCCCCCTCACCTGCTGGGAGGATTAACCCTTTCTAAATAAACTGATATACGGTAAATATATAGAAGTTAGCAATAGCGTAATAATAATAATAATAATAATCTTTATTTATATAGCGCCAACATATTCCGCAGCGCTTTACAGTTGAACAGTTTCAAACACAACAGTCATAAGTAACAACGTTAACAATACAATAATTAAAGCGAAATAAGACGACCCTGCTCGTGGAGCTTACAATCTACAATGAGGTGGGGGGGATACAAAGCACAGGTTTGTATTTACAATGATGTATTTACAATGACGGTCCAGCCATCTTCAGGGGGTGGGGGTTAGATGGAGATAGTGAATGGGCTACACACACACAAACATGACTTTGATTACTGAATGTGATAGGCCGCTCTGAACAAATGTGTTTTGAGCGAGCGCCTAAAACTATGCAAATTGTGGATGGTCCTAATATTTTGGGGTAGAGCATTCCAGAGGATTGGCGCAGCACGGGAGAAGTCTTGGAGTCGGGAGTGGGAGGTACGGATTAGGGCAGAGGTTAGTCGAAAGTCATTTGCAGAGCGCAGCGGTCGGTTAGGCCGATAGACAGAAATGAGGGAGGAGATGTAAGGGGGTGCCGCACTGTGGAGAGCTTTGTGGGTGAGAACAAGTACTTTGAATTGTACCCTGTAATGAATTGGCAGCCAGTGTAACGACTGGCGAAGAGCGGACGCGTCTGAGAAACGATTAGCCAGATGGACAACCCTGGCTGCTGCATTAAGGATAGACTGGAGAGGGGAGAGTCGAGTGAGAGGGAGGCCAATTAATAGAGCATTACAGTAGTCTAGGCGGGAGTGGATCAGGGCGACAGTGAGAGTTTTTGTTGTTTCCATGGTGAGAAAAGGGCGGATTCTAGAGATGTTCTTTAGGTGTAAGCGGCATGAGCGGGCAAGAGATTGTATATGGGAGGTGAAGGAGAGATCGGAGTCGAACATAACACCCAGACAGCGCACCTGCTGTCGGGGTGTTATTATGGTGCCACCCACAGAGAGGGAAATGTCAGATTTAGGGAGGTTAGTAGATGGTGGGAGCAGAAGAAGTTCAGTTTTGGAGAGGTTGAGTTTCAGATAGAGAGCAGACATGATGTTGGAGACTGCAGACAGACAGTCAGTGGCGTTCTGTAGTACAGCGGAGGTAAGGTCGGGGGATGATGTGTACAGTTGTGTGTCATCAGCATAAAGATGGTACTGAAAGCCAAATCTGCTGATGGTCTGTCCAATTGGGGCTGTATAGAGAGAGAAGAGAAGGGGGCCAAGGACTGAGCCCTGAGGTACCCCAACAGTGAGAGGAAGAGGAGATGAAGTGGAGCCAGAAAACAGAACACTGAAGGAGCGGTCGGAAAGATAGGAGGAGAACCAGGAAAGAGCAGTGTCCTTAATGCCTAGTGACTGGAGCCTAGAGAGTAGGAGAGGATGGTCAACAGTGTCGAAAGCTGCAGAAAGGTCGAGAAGAATGAGCAGAGAATGGTCACCATTACGTTTTGCTGTCAGAAGGCGTAACATATGCATCAAAATTCAATTGGGAACGGAACATTACTGTATGTATTACTGTTTGCAGAGGTAGAAATGCTTAATTAACCTCTATGGCAACACACTGTCACATGCTTGGAGATCATAGATTAGAAGATTTGGGGAAAGAATAGTAAAATTAGCACCAAATTTTATGGGGTAAACTTAAAATGTAAGGTATGTACGGATTCCAATTGGATCAGCAAGCCGGACTCACAATGAATTATTGAATGGCCACAGATCACTCGCTCAGAGTACATTACAGTGCAAGTAAATGAGATATATTTCTACTAAGTAGAAAGCATTACAGCGACCCTTGGGAATAAGGGATATGGCTTGAAAGCCATTAAGGTGGTGTAACACTAAATGGAGAAAGTCGTAAAAGTAATGCAGGGTCTTGTTAATTATGATTGGAAAATATTAGCAAAAACTGATTAATAATAAGAATGAAAAAGTGATACTGCACACTTCAATATAACAAATAAAATAATATACAGTGTAACAGCATATTAAACATAAGGATGTAAAGATCATATATAAAAAGAACCAGGTTTAACCCCACACTAATGATTGAAAATAAAGTCCTTGGGTCCTGCTTTGGGAGAAACCTGTTTTACAAGGGTCAGCCGTTGTTGGCGCCATCACCTCTTCACAACATCCACGGCCTGAGAATCGGCGGATAAGATAAGTTGATCCTACAAGAACTGCCCTTACTGTCTTTACTGTACTTTAATCCTACCTACAATTTTACATTTGAACTGCTTCATCCCCTGTTTAACCGTTACCGCCCTTCGTGGAGTATCCCACTGTAAATTAAACCTAGTTAACCTTTGCTCTGTCTCCTGTCTGTCACTGCATCTTGCAACCTGCTTGCATATGCACCACACAGGGACAGATGCCCTAATGAACCAAGCCAACAGAAAGAGGCCTAGCTGCATCCTGCAAAAAATGATATGACAAAAAGTGCGGAAAATTAATGCATATGATAAATACATTAAGTGAGGTATTGGTTAATATTTTGGCCAAAATAGATATGCTCGCCACTAGAGTTGAGCGAAACGGGTCGAAAAATTTCAAAAGTCGCCGACTTTTGGCAAAGTCGGGTTTCATGAAACGAAACCCGACCCTAGGATGAGGTCGGCCACGAGGTCGGCGACTTACGCGCCAAAGTCGCGTTTCAAAAGTTTGTTTTGCGCTCTTTTTCAGCCAATCAGGATCCACGGACACTGTGGGCAACGTGATGACATAGGCAGGGGTCACCACCATCTTTCAGAAGGGCATGCAAGTGATTGGCTTGCTTTGGTGGGCGTCACAGGGGTTATAAAAGGGCGTGCACGCCGACCGCCATCTTACTTCTGCCGATCTTAGCATAGGGAGAGGTTGCTGATTCTGTAGGGAGAGCGTTAGGCAGGGAAGAAGAAAAAAAACTGCTTCTGCAGCTAGCGATTTTGCCTGTGCAACACACCAGTCACTGTGTGTGCAGGGCAAGGGGAGGCTATATTGTGGTGGATCAGCGGTGTTGGTTGTTAGGCTGCCTTCTAAGGCTTCCTGACAGCTGCATTGCTGTTTCCCCACTGCTCTGCAAACTGCTTTTTTAAAAGCAATCCCAATTTTTTTTTTTGTCCTGCTGAGGTTCTGAGCGTGCATTTATTCACACCATACAGCGGTGTACGCTCCTCACACAGTACCGTGTAACGGCTGTTATCACAGCCACAGTGAAGCTATCTGTGTGTCACTGTGGAATGATAAGTGGAGGACTTGTTCCGTTCTTACAGACCTACACTCTAGGGAGATTCCTATTCTGCCCAATTCTACAATTCACTTTTTTCACACCTGTGCCATCGAGCCTGTGACATAGCGCTCTGATATTCAGTGGGCCTCACACAATCCAAAAGTGTCCAGTGTCCACAAGTGTCTGCAGAAATTCAAAATCTCCCTTATCCTGTAGTCACTTTTTTCACACCTGTGCCATCGAGCCTGTGACATAGCGCTCTGATATTCAGTGGGCCTCACACAATCCAAAAGTGTCCAGTGTCCACAAGTGTCTGCAGAAATTCAAAATCTCCCTTATCCTGTAGTCACTTTTTTCACACCTGTGCCATCGAGCCTGTGACATAGCGCTTTGATATTCAGTGGGCCTCACACAATCCAAAAGTGTCCAGTGTCCACAAGTGTCTGCAGAAATTCAAAATCTCCCTTATCCTGTAGTCACTTTTTTCACACCTGTGCCATCGAGCCTGTGACATAGCGCTCTGATATTCAGTGGGCCTCACACAATCCAAGTGTCCAGTGTCCACAAGTGTCTGCAGAAATTCAAAATCTCCCTTATCCTGTAGTCACTTTTTTCACACCTGTTGCATCGAGCCTGTGACATAGCGCTCTGATATTCAGTGGGCCTCACACAATCCAACTGTCCAGTGTCCACAAGTGTCTGCAGAAATTCAAAATCTCCCTTATCCTGTAGTCACTTTTTTCACACCTGTTGCATCGAGCCTGTGACATAGCGCTCTGATATTCAGTGGGCCTCACACAATCCAAGTGTCCAGTGTCCACAAGTGTCTGCAGAAAATCTAAATCTCCCCTGTCCTATAGACACCTTGTACCTTGTTTTACATTACTATATAGTTTGTTGGATTTTGTCTACATTTCTACCAAAAATGAGGAAGGCTGGTGGAAGAGGCCGTGGAATTGGGCGGGGGTTGGCAGCTGGTAATGATGGTGTTGGTGGTGGATCTGATGGTAGTGGCAAAAACAAAATAGGACCGAATGCAGGAGGTGTTGAGCCTGCGTCATCGTCTGGCTCCATATGGCTTCGAAGGCTTAGTTTTCTAGGAGTTGGCAAACCGCTTTTAACGCCAGAGCATCAGGAAAAAGTTTTGTCTTACATTGCTGACTCAGCCTCCAGCTCTATCGCCTCCTCTTCTGAAGTTGTAAAAAGTAAAAGCACTGAGTCGTCATTGGAGGCTCATGTTCATGAACCACACCTTTCCTTGTGTCCTTCACCCCAACCAAGATTGAAGGATGACGCAGGCCATACTACTGATTACTCCATGGAGCTGTTTTCACATACCATGCCTGGATTATCAAGTGAAATGGTGAATTACCCAGGCCAAGATGAACCTGACATGGAGTTCACTGATGCACAGCCGCTGATAGATGATTCTGCTGGTACATTCACTCAGAGCACTACATTGTCCTCGCAGTGTACAGAGCCAGATTCTGACCCTGATGAGACTCAGGTGCCCCTTCCCGCACACTATACCACCATACACGGTGACACAGAGGAAGGTGCACATGACATTGAAGAGGAGGTGATGGATGACCCAGTTGTTGACCCAGATTGGCATCCATTGGGGGAAGAGGGTGCTGCTTCCAATAGCTCAGATGAGGAGCATCCACAGCAGACATCGACATCGCAACAGCTGTTATCTGGCAGGCCTGGAGCACTCCAAAGACAGGTTCCAAAAATCAAAAGAGTTGCTGGACAGCTTGTCCAGAGGGTCAAAACATCACAGCGTGCTAGGCCGCAAAATGTCTGCCAAAGTAGGAAGAGTGCAGTGTGGCACTTTTTTGAACAAAATCCTCATGATCAGGCCAAGGTTATCTGTAAGAAGTGCGCAAAGACCTTTAGCCGAGGGAAAAATCTGAAAAATTTGAATACCAGTTGCATGCTTAGACATTTAACCAGCATGCACTTGCAAGCGTGGACACAACACCAAACCTCAAGTGCCACATGTGCAACTGATCACAAAGAAGGTAGTCAACAACGCTACATTGTTTCCCCCACTGTAAGCCCACCGGTTAGCACAGCAGCAAATGTTGAGGTGTCGTTGCAAGGCCACAGCAGTCAGGGAATCCCACTGTTATATCAACGAAATACTGAATCTAGGCCATCAGAAAGAACACCAACTCCATCACCATCATCAACCCTCTCTCAGTCCGCCCTGTCCACCGCTACTTCCACCATATGCAGCTCTCAAGTCCAGCTCACCCTCCCAGACACTATGAGTAGGTCAAGAAAGTACTCAGTCTCTCATCCGCGTACACTGGGTTTGAACGCCCACATTGCCAAACTAATCTCATTTGAGATGATGCCCTATCGGTTGGTGGAAAGCGCAGCTTTCCGCGAACTCATGGCCTATGCAGTACCACGCTATGACCTACCCAGTCGCCACTTCTTCTCTCGCAAAGCCATCCCAGCCCTCCACCATCATGTGAAAGACCGCATTGTCCATGCACTCAAGCAGTCAGTGAGTGGAAAGGTGCACCTCACAACTGATGCATGGTCCAGTCGGCATGGCCAGGGCCGTTACATGTCCATCACTGCGCACTGGGTTAATGTGGTGGATGCAGGGTCCACAGGGGACAGCGGTGGTGGGACAGTGCTGCCTAGCCCATGGTATAGGAAACAGTTGGCTGTAGGCGTTCCACCCTCCTCCTCCTCCTCCAGAAGCAAAAGCTCGTCCACAGAGCGCAGTCGTACGAGCACTCCATCTGCAGCTGCCACTGTTGCACACGAGGTGTCCCCCTATCGAGCAGCTAGTGGAAAGCGTCAGCAGGCTGTGTTGCAGATGATGTGTTTGGGCGACAGACACACCGCCGAGGTGCTGGCCGAGTACTTGAAGCGACAAACTGAGTCATGGCTGGGCAGTGTACATCTTGAGGCAGGCAAGGTAGTTAGTGATAACGGCCGTAATTTTGTGGCAGCCATAGCCCTTTCAAAACTCAGCCACATACCTTGCTTGGCTCACACCTTGAACCTGGTGGTGCAGTGCTTCCTCAAAAATTATCCGGAGTTAACAGCCCTGCTCCATAAGGTGCGAAGACTGTGCGCGCACATCCGCCGGTCGCCTGTACACTCCGTTTGTATGCAGAAGCTGCATCGATTGCTCCACCTTCCCAACCACCGCCTCATTATCGACATTGCAACAAGGTGGAACTCCACCCTGCACATGGTGGAGCGGCTGTGCGAGCAGAGGCAGGCCATAATGCATTTGTAGGAGGATACACGGCCAGGCACTTTGAGAGCAGACATGGAGTTGACAGGTGTGCAGTGGTCGAAGCTGAAAGACCTCTGTAAAGTCCTTCAGTGTTTTGAGGAATGCACACGGCTGGTAAGCGCAGACGACGCCATCCTAAGCATGAGCATCCCACTTATGCGTCTGCTCATGCAAACTTTGACGCACCTTAAGGAGCAGGCGTCGGGGCGTGGCCTAGCACCTGATGTGAGCGGTCGGCTTCTGGAGCTCCTCCGCTGAGACTGGCAATTATCCTGACAATAGGACCCCTCTGGAGGCTGGTGAAACTCTGGGCGGCTGAGAAGAGACTCAGGAGGTCGGCCCCGACGGGTGAAGTGGTGCGGAGCTGCAGCGATGGTCCGGAGAAGGCAGCAGGACGCCAAGGCAGGAGCGGGGATCCGCACCCAAGATGGCGCCGACAGCGTGGAGGCGGCTGAGAGAGCGGACGCTGCAAATGCCTCTTATGCAAAGAGGCTAGAAGTGGCGGCCAAGCTGGAGAAATATGCCTGGGTGGAGGGAGCACGGCAGGAGATGGCTGAAGAGAAGGAGGAACAGGCTGGAGAACGGAGGAATGAGCAAGGAGAAGGCTCTGAGGATGATACGGTACAGGGGGGGCCGGAGGGGGATGAAGATGGAAGGGGGAATGACGATGTGGAACAAGAGAATGTGGAGGAGCTGGTTATAGGGGAGCCCACTTTGCGGGACATTTATGAGCTGATCAGATCATGCAAAATTGCGATAACAACGTTAACTCACAGAGTGGATGGAACTATAGCAGAAGTTACTACAATAAAGGCAGACATGGGCAAAATGGATAAGAGAGTGGGAGAGGTGGAGGAGAGAGTGAGTGTGTTGGAAGACCATATCTCTAAAATGCAAAAGGCCCACACTCAGTGTTTGCAAAAATTTGCTGCTCTGATTAATAAGACTGATGATCTGGAGAATCGTTCACGGAGGAACAATGTAAGATTAGTGGGTATCCCTGAGAAGACTGAAGGAAATGACCCTACAAAATTTATTGAAAAATGGCTCCAGGACAAGATAGGTGGTGATAACCTGTCTAAGATGTTTGTGGTGGAAAGGGCTCATCGAGTTCCTATGAAACCCCTTCTGATGGGATCCCCCCCTCGTACGGTCCTTGCCAAGATCCTGAACTATAGAGATAGAGATGCCATATTGAGGTGTGCTCGTACGGCTGAAGACATGTGTATTAATGGCCAGAAGATCTCTATTTATCCAGACTATTCGGCTGAGGTACAAAAACAGAGGATGAGCTATGGAGGGGTTAAAAGGAGACTGAGAGATTTGAAGTTGGTGTATTCTACTCTCTACCCAGCGAAATTGAGAGTTGTAGCACTGGGGACGGTTCATTTTTTTCCAACACCAGAAGACGCCACCAAGTGGCTGGACTTAAATCAGCAGAAGCTCTCGGCTAATAAAGAAAGAGGGAAGTGAAGGGATGAGGCCGGAAGTGAAGAGGTTGCTGCCATATTGCTGCCTTTGGACTTTGAGTTCACAATTTATTGTGGTTTCCGGAGGACTTATTGTCAAAATGTTGTTTTATATGCGGAGGGGCTGGGGAGGTGTTTTAGTAACAGCGGATTAAGGGTACTATGGAAGAGGTAGCTAGACGCTGGACTACCTACTCTCTGATAAGAGAGGTGATCGACAACAGCGGATTAGTTATGGGTTACTGTGTTAAAGAATATGGGGGGGGAGATGGGAGGGTTGGGTTGGGGATTGTTGCGGGGAAGTGAGACTTACAATTTGCTGGGAACAGTGTCCTATTTTAAGGGGTCAGGAATTGGTACTTGGGAGGTATCATGGTGAGAGACATAATTAAAGTCGTTAGCTGGAATATAAGGGGACTGTCGGAGGGGAACCGGAGAACGGCAATAATGGAGTATGTGAGAAAACGGGGCCCGGATGTCATTTGTCTCCAAGAGACACATTTGCTTGCAGAAAAAGTAGATGTGCTAAAAAGAAGGTGGATAGGGAGGTCTTACCATTCTACGTATTCCTCGTATGCTAGGGGGGTATCGGTGTTGATTGGGGCGTCCACGCCCTTTGAAGAAATTGAGTGCCATGTAGATAGGGAGGGGCAATATGTTCTATTATTCTGTAAACTCTATGGGCAGTCACTATGTCTTGCGGCTGTTTACTTCCCACCCCCATACTCGGGGAAAAAGGTACAATAAATATTTGAATTGTATAAACGGGGTATGGGGTTTCCCATGTTAATCATTGGAGATGTCAATAATGTGATGGATGAAGGGTGGGATAGACATAAGAAAGATTCAAGCAAAGGTATTAAAAGACTGTCGAAGTTTGGGAATTATATGACGGAGATGGGGATGGTGGACCTCTGGAGGGTGAGGAATGAGAGCGTAGTTTGCTACTCCTGCTATTCGGCAACTTATGGCTCCCTCTCCAGGATTGACCTGGCACTGGGAAATGATTTAATGACGCGTATGGTCTGTGGAATTGAATATCTGCCGAGGGTGATTTCAGACCATAGGCCTATAGAGCTTTTGATTAGACGGGCAGGTGGGAGGCATGGACGGGGAGTGGGATGGAAATTGCACCCCTTGTGGCTTGAACATATTGATATGGATATCATTAAGAAGGAAATCACAGAGTACTGGCAGTTTAATGAGGAAAGTGTGGAGGGGCGGGTGGTGTGGGACGCAATGAAAGCTTTTCTGAGGGGTCTTCTTTTTAGGGAAATTTCTAGATGTAAATCCAGGACTAGGTTGGAAGATAAGGAGATCATAGAGGATTTAGAAAGAGCTGAAAGGGATATGGTGTCGGACCCATCAGAGATAACTAAATGTAGTTTAAAAGAAGCTCAGGAAGCGGTTAATAAGCTATATATAAAAAAGGCGGAGAGAAGAAGAGCTTTTCAGAAAGTACAGTTTTTTGAGGAGGTAGCTGCTGCACAGAGGGAATCGGGGTACGTATACAAACTAAGAACGGGAGAGGGGACTGTATTGACGGAAGTAGAGGATATTTTAGGGGAGTTTAAAAGTTTTTATGAGCAGCTGTATACGTCAGGGGTGGGAGATATAATGGGGAATATTGAAAGTTTCCTGGGTGAGGCGAAACTGCCTAGGATTGGGGACGATGATAGGGGAAGGTTGGAGGAACCTATAACGGAGGAGGAGATTAGATCTGCTATTATGTCAATGGCTAATAACAAGGCTCCTGGGGCTGATGGACTCCCGGTTGAGATATATAAGAATTTAATGGACATCTCAGTGGCCAAATTAAAAAAAGTTTTTGAGGAGGCGTTAAGGGTGGGAGAGCTGCCGGTGTCCATGAGAGAGGCGATAATAGTAGTCATTTTAAAGGAAGGAAAGGACCCGGAATTGGCGGAATCGTATAGGCCAGTTTCATTGTTGTCGGCGGACGTTAAGATTTTGGCTAAAGTTTTGGCCGGCCGGCTGGCAAGTGTGGTTCAGAGTTTGGTACATTCGGATCAGTCTGGCTTTATGCCAAATAAGTCTACAGCGATAAATCTACGTAGATTATTCTTGAACTTGCAGGTGCCGTCGGATAATGAAGGGAATAGAATTGTAGTCTCCTTGGATGCGCGTAAGGCGTTTGATAGTGTTGAATGGTGCTATCTTTGGGAAGTGTTGAGATCTTTTGGTTTTGGACCAATTTTTGTCTCGTGGGTGAGGTTATTGTATTTTTCTCCGACTGCTAGGGTGAGAGTTAATGGGGAGGTTTCTGGAAGTTTTGGTTTACATAGGGGGACTAGGCAGGGGTGTCCGCTGTCGCCGCTGCTTTTTGCGTTGGCAGTGGAGCCCCTGGCGCAGACAATCAGGAACTCGACTTTGGTTAAGGGGTTCCAGTATGGTATGATAGAGGAGAAAATAGCCTTATACGCAGATGACATACTATTATTTTTAGAAAATTCTGGAGGGGCCTTGGAGGGGGCGATGAACATTCTTGGGGCATTTGGGGAGGTTTCGGGTCTGGAGATCAATTGGGCAAAGTCAAATATCTTGCTGGTAGATGAGGGGGGCGGGGAGATTCCGACGGCACTGGAGGGTAGTAGGTTGCCGGTGGTTCAGCAGTTCAAATATCTGGGAGTCCAGGTGTCCCTTCCTCTTTCGAGTTATATTGATTTAAATATGTCCCCATTACTGGACAAATTTAGGAAGAAAGTAGGGGTGTGGTGCAGGTTGTGCCTCTCTGTGGTGGGTAGGATAAACCTGGCTAAAATGATTCTTATGCCCCAATTGTTATATATATTGCATAACTCCCCTGTTTGGCTGCCCCGAAGGTGGTTTCGTAGCATTAACTCTATATTTCGAGACCTGGTATGGGGAAAAAAACAGCCAAGAATCAGGCTGGAACTCATGCAGAGGCCTAAAGATGGGGGGGATTGGCTCTTCCGAATCCCTGGATTTATTTTTTGGCGGCACAGGGTCAGCAGTTAAGAGGATGGAGTGAGGAGAAAGGACTGGGTTCGGTTCAAAGGATTATGGTTTGGTTGGTGGGAAGGGACCCATTGGTTCAAGGTCTGGAGGCAGGGAATTTTGGGAAGCTGGGTGGGACCTATCCTACTTTGATGCTAATCCACAGAGTTTGGGAGGCAATTAAAAGGACAAGAGAAGTGGGAGCATTAACAAATTTCTCCCCAATTTGGAACAATGAAGTACTGCCTGAATTTGTTAAAATGGGGGAATTTAAAAATTGGATATCACTAGGTATACTATATGTGGTTCAGATACAGGACGAACGGGGGTTATTGTCCTTTGAGACACTGCGGGGGAGGTATGGGTTGCGGGAGACCAGTAGGTTTCAATATGGACAGCTGAGACATGCCTATCAGGCGCAGAGTAAAATGGTTGATATGAAAATTTGTAGAGATATTCTGGTGGACTATGTATGTGCGGTGGGTGGAACGAAGGAGGTACTTTCAAATATTTACAGGGATTTGTTACATACCTTTCTGAATAGATTTCCCATTAAAGCAAAAGAGAAATGGGAGGAAGAGGTGGGAAGGATAGAGGAGGATATATGGGAAGATATCATGGCATACATTCCTCAGTTATCATTAAGTGAGCCGGGTAGACTTTCACAATATTATGTACTTCACAGAGTATATAGAACTCCAGATAGGCTTTATAGGGCAGGGTTGAGACAGACTTCTGAATGTCCTAGGTGTCGGTCTGAGGGAGCGGGGATTCTGCATATGTTATGGCAATGTACGAGACTGAATGCATACTGGTTGGAGGTGGGAGAAGCAATTGGGAAATCGTATGGATGTACAATCACATGGGATCCTGTGGTATGCATTTTGGGTTATGTAGAGGAGATCCAAGTTCAAAATCATCATAAACTGGCTATAGCTAGATTATTGTATGTTGCACATAAATTGATTGCCAGATATTGGTTGAGTGGAGAGCCGCCGACTCTGCGGGAATTTTATAGACAGTCTGATGTAGTTGTTAAAATGGAAAAGGATATTTATAAGAAAAGGAAAAGCATGAAATCTTTTGAATCACTTTGGAAACCATGGGTGGAGAGAAACTGATTCCGGAGGGATGCTGTTTACACGTGTAAGCAATGGATGCTAATGTCTCATTATTGGCTATTGAGGATTTAAGGGAGGGGGGGTGGAGGGAGGGAAATGGGGGATTGGTTTATAATGTTTGTAAATATGTCTATGCTCCTTTTTTGGGCACAATTGTGTGCAATGTCATTTTGGATCTTGTTAATAAAAATTATCTGATTTAAAAAAAAGGAGCAGGCGTCTGCAGCCAATGTTGACGAGGAGGAAGAGGTGGAGGGAATCCTTGATGACATTCAGCCATTGTCTGCTCAGGGACCTCTCCTGGACGAGTTGGAGGAAGAAGAGGAGGAGGAGGATGATGATGGGGATGATTACTTAGGGGAGGAGGATGCATCTCGTGGGGCAAGTGAAAATGTTGGCGTGGCAAGGTCTGGTACAGGGTTTGTGCGTGACTGGAGGGATGTGGATTTGCCAGAAAGTGCTCCTCCAACCAGCACTCGCAGTGCATCATTGACACCGGGAACATTGGCCCACATGTCAGATTATGCCTTGCGGATCCTAAAAAGGGACCCCCGCATTGCCAAAATGATGAACGATGACGACTACTGGTTGGCCAGCATCCTGGATCCACGCTATAAAGGCAAATTACAAAACATCATGCCACAGGAGAACCGTGACCTAATATTGGCTAATAAACAAGCAACTCTGGTAAATCGGTTGCTTGAGGCATTCCCAGCACACAGCAGCGGTGATGGTTCTCACACGAGCCGTACGGGCCGGGGGCAGCTTGGCAGAGGTGTTCATGGTGCACACAGCAGAAGTGGCGTTGGAGACAGGGGTTTCATGACAATGTTGTGGACTGATTTTTCAAGTACCGCTCACACAACTGGTAATACAGCATCGATGGAAAGTGACAGGAGACAGCAGTTGTCAACTATGGTTACAAACTACTTTTCCTCCCATATCGATGTTCTCCCACACAGGTCATTCCCCTTTGACTATTGGGCCGCTAAACTGGACACCTGGCCTGAATTGGCACAATATGCCTTACAGGAGCTCGCTTGCCCAGCTGCAAGTGTGCTATCGGAAAGAGTCTTCAGTGCAGCTGGATCAATCCTGACAGAAAAAAGGACCCGTCTGTCAACCCAAAATGTGGATGATCTAACCTTCATTAAAATGAACCATGCATGGGTTTCCAAGGATTTTGTCCCACCTTCCCCTGATGACACATAGGGTGACAGAAAAATGGCTTGCTTTGGTCCACCTCTTCCTGGGACTTGACCTATTTCGCCTTTTGCATCAGCTGAATGTCCAACATCAACATATGCCACTTTCTAAAACTCCCTAACTGTGCTGCCTCCCCCCATGGCCGAGGTCACCACCTAGCGCACGACACCGTGCGAGTGCCGTTGCCCTGGACAGGTGGGTAGGCCGACTCTTGGGCCCGGGCACTGGCACAGGGTCCCTCATAGTGCAATCAAGTGTCTCTGACGGTGGTGGTGCACACCCGCCATCAGACACACCGCCGTACTATGAGGGGCCCAGTGCCAGTACCGACGCCCACGAGTGGGCCCCCCTTGCTTGGGCAGGGCCCCAGCCTTTGCAATCTTTACCTCTCCCTGCTCCTCCGCTGTGTAGTCTGGGCCGTCAAATCCATACTGTGCCTGACACCGTCTGAGCCTGCCTCCTGATGTATAGACATATATTTTGAATGTGTACGCTATCCATACATGTTATCCGGGGATACGGTACCCTTTCTCACCTTTGTGCAATCACGTGCAAGCCATACTGGGCCTAACACCGTCTGAGCCTGCCTCCTGATGTATAGACATATATTTTGAATGTGTACGCTATCCATACATGTTATCCTGGGATACGGTACCCTTTCTCACCTTTGTGCAATCACGTGCAAGCCATACTGGGCCTAACACCGTCTGAGCCTGCCTCCTGATGTATAGACATATATTTTGAATGTGTACGCTATCCATACATGTTATCCTGGGATACGGTACCCTTTCTCACCTTTGTGCAATCACGTGCAAGCCATACTGGTCCTAACACCGTCTGAGCCTGCCTCCTGATGTATAGACATATCTTTTGAATGTGTACGCTATCCATACATGTTATCCGGGGATACGGTACCCTTTCTCACCTTTGTGCAATCATGTGCAAGCCATACTGGGCCTAACACCGTCTGAGTCTGCCTCCTGATGTATAGACATATCTTTTGAATGTGTACGCTATCCATACATGTTATCCGGGGATACGGTACCCTTTCTCACCTTTGTGCAATCACGTGCAAGCCATACTGGGCCTAACACCGTCTGAGCCTGCCTCCTGATGTATAGACATATCTTTTGAATGTGTACGCTATCCATACATGTTATCCGGGGATACGGTACCCTTTCTCACCTTTGTGCAATCACGTGCAAGCCATACTGGGCCTAACACCGTCTGAGCCTGCCTCCTGATGTATAGACATATCTTTTGAATGTGTACGCTATCCATACATGTTATCCGGGGATACGGTACCCTTTCTCACCTTTGTGCAATCACGTGCAAGCCATACTGGGCCTAACACCGTCTGAGCCTGCCTCCTGATGTATAGACATATATTTTGAATGTGTACGCTATCCATACATGTTATCCTGGGATACGGTACCCTTTCTCACCTTTGTGCAATCACGTGCAAGCCATACTGGGCCTAACACCGTCTGAGCCTGCCTCCTGATGTATAGACATATCTTTTGAATGTGTACGCTATCCATACATGTTATCCGGGGATACGGTACCCTTTCTCACCTTTGTGCAATCACGTGTAATCCATACTGGGTGTGAGAACGGCTGGCGAGCTGTTAAGCAAGCTACAGCACCTGTAGTTTGCACACGTAAGTTTTTCATTTTTTCAGGAATGACGGTTAGGCCTAATTCCGGAACTGCGGTTGACCTGCACTTACTGGGAAATCATCGTTCGCGGGTAATAATTGTAATCAGTGATCCCCATCACTAACGTTGTTCAGCGGGTTATCTGCACCTGTAAGCGACAAACGCTGGCCTTTTCAGTGTAGCGCACATGCAGCCACGGACATGGAAGGGCATGGCACACCAGTTATTGGCCAATCTCATGTGCCAGAGCCTCACGTGTCCCTCTAGTAAGCCGGACTCGGACCGCGGGGCATGACGGAGTCTCGTTCGTTAACGGAATTAAGCTTGCAATGTGTGCATCTGTTCTGTAGCTGGCATGGTTGAGGTTTCCCAGGTGAAGTCGAATTTAACCGTAGGCTCCACTCCTGGTGGTGCCCTTCTGGACATTCCTTTAAGGTTCAGCTTTGCAACCGTACTGCCCACGTAAAACAAACACTTTGCCTTCAGGAACGCTGTTTGGAGGGTCATGACTCGTGGGAATAACGCCGCCCAATCAGTTAACCTGCTAGAGAGATCCTTCGTTGCTCCCAAGCATGCCATCACACTCCCTAGGAGGAAGGTAATGCCACTGTGGCGACCGTACTCCTGGGGGCGACACAAGTGCACTGATGCCCAGCCACTGCTCGATGAATCTGCTGGTACATTGACCCAGACCACTACATTCCCCTCGCATGCTACACGGCCTGAATCTGACCCTGATGAAACTCAGGTTACCCTTCCCATATACAGTTCCATCTTACACGGTGACAAAGAGGAAGCTGCAGATGAAAGTGCAGGTTCGGCCCACCCGCCATCAGACACACCACCGTACTATCAGGGGCCCTGTGCCAGTGCCATCGCCAACGAGTGGGCCCCCCCTGCTTGCTCAGGATCACAGCACTTGCAAGGTTGAAATACTGTGCAGTGAGATGGAAGATGGGGATGATTAGGAGTCCAGACTAGTACAGGGATTCCCTAGCGAGGAGACTTATTTGATTGTTTTCAATGTTGGGACAGCAATTTTTGGGGAGCACTATACTCTGGAGAATGATAGATGGGGCCCACCATACACTGGAACATTCCAAAGGTGGACATCAGACACTGGAGCAGCATTTACAGGGCCCATTATACACTAGAGCATTAGAAATGGGGCCCATTATGTTTGGAGCATTATTTGGGCCCATAAGACAGTGGAGCTTCATCCATGGGGACCAACATATACTGTAGCATTATGTGGAGCTCATCATATACTGTTTCAAATATTATATGGGACCAATGATTCTGTATGGAGAAATAGATGGGCCTCGTCATGAGATGTAAAAAGTGAAGTATTTTTCATTGTACTATACCGCTATTTCTCTGCCGTATCGGAGCATGATGAGTTGTGGTATGTGTTAAAGGGGCGCTCTTTCGCCCAGGGCACATGAAAACCTGGAGCCAGCCCTACCCCCCCACAACATTAGCCAAATAACCCCCATTTTTCAGTGCGTAACTTGTATTATGAAGTTAATTAAGGTTGACCAGCTTAAGTAAGAAGAATTGATGCTTTTGGCATTCAAATGAGCACTGTAGGTGTGTTTCCTGTCCTCCTCTCACTGCCGACTTTTATTCCCCATTGACTTACATTGGGTTTCGTGTTTTGGGACAACCCTGACTTTTCCCTATAATCAGCCGATCTTGCTCGACCCGACTTTTGGAAAAGTCGGGTTTCACGAAACGAAACTCGACCCTAAAAAACCAAAAGTCGCTCAACTCTACTCGCCACCCAACGTCAAGGGTCCTCATGTTTGCGAGTCCTAACACTAATATCAAAAACAGCTAACTTACCTGCATCACACTTACCTGTGTGACTGGTATCCTATGCAAGCCCTATTAGTATGCAATTTTTTTCTACTAGGCAGCCAACCCCTCCATAATCTGGTAGGTGTGGGGGTGGCTGTTTTTATCAGTAGCTTGCACCTGTGCTGCCGCTTGTCTTTATTAGTGGAGGCCTGCTGCATCCTACTAGAAGTGCATTTGTCATCAGACAGGGTTTGGGAAGGCCGTATCTATATGGTATGTGTTTTTTTTATTTTTCTGTGTTAGCTGTTTTTGATATTAGTGTTAGGACTCGCAAGCATGAGCATGTGCGATTACATGAAGAGGCAGGAAGATTTTCACAAGCCTACCTTCACAGAAGATCTATTGCTAGTTCTATAGGATGTTTGGAACAAACTCCCTGCCAAACTACTTGAAATACTGTGTGTAAGTATAACTAGAGGATTTGATGTTTTGTTGCAGTTTTATATATATATATATATATTGTGGTGTAATGACCACTGTGTCCTCTAGGGGGTGCTGTGTGGATGTCCCAAGAGAGAGGATGAGTGGCAGAATATGGAAGGACCGTTATGTATCTCAAGATGGGTGGCCTTGAGATGGAGACTTATGTATGTGGATCAGCAATGACATTGCTGAGGTGTTGCTTCAATGTGTCAGGGAGAAGTCTCCAGGTAACTAGAGAGATGGGTGGCCCTGGTTACCTACAAACCAACCCAGGGGGTGTGTTTAAAGAACACTGTTGTAAAGAGTGTGAGTGGTTGAAGGACCTGTGATGAGGTCATAGTCATGTATGGTGGGCGTGGCTATGGACCATATAATGTGGCCAGGGTAGGTCACATGTGGTGAATGCTGGGACCCGATTGGTTCAGTGTGGAAGGTCCCGCTGAGATGGAGCTTCCTGGCTAACAGCCTGTGAAGTGGCTGTGGTGAATGGCTGCACGTGTCTGAGAGTTCCCTGGGGAGGGAATGAACGTCTGCAGTAAGCTGAAGCAGCCATGAGGAAACCCGGACGTGGGTGAGATAAGTGAGGCTAAGAGAGCCTGTATGCTGGACATTGTTTAACCTGTGTGACCACAGGGATTACAGAGCTGAACTCTGTCATGGACGCTATGCTGTTATAAGAACTTTATGTTGCTTCTATGGGTTTATGCTGCTGAATAAACCGCATGGAGTGTTTTGGTTTTGTGGAAAACCTGGTGCCGGATGTGTTTTGTTCGCTGCCTAGCGAGGATCCCCTAACTGAATAACAGCGCTACCTCACAATATATATATATATATATATATATATACACTGCTCAAAAAAATAAAGGGAACACTCAAATAACACATCCTAGGTCTGAATGAATGAATGAAATATTCTCATTGAATACTTTGTTCTGTACAAAGTTGAATTTGCTGACAACAAAATCACACAAAAATCATCAATGGAAATCAAATTTATTAACCAATGGAGGCCTGGATTTGGAGTCACACACAAAATTAAAGTGGAATGTAATGTCCTCAAACAAGTCGAAATGAGGCTCAGTATTGTGTGTGGCCTCCACGTGCCTGTATGACCTCCCTACTGTACAATGCCTGGGCATGCTCCTGATGAGGCGGCGGATGGTCTCCCAAGGGATCTCCTCCCAGAACTGGACTAAAGAATCCGCCAACTCCTGGACAGTCTGTGGTGCAACGTGACTTTGGTGGATGGGAGACATGATGTCTCAGATGTGCTCAATCGGATTCAGGTCTGGGGAATGGGCGGGCCAGTCCATAGCTTCAATGCCTTCTTCTTGCAGGAACTGCTGACACACTCCAGCCACATGAGGTCTGGCATTGTCCTGCATTAGGAGGAACCCAGGGCCAACTGCACCAGCATATGGTCACACAAGGGGTCTGAGGATCTCATCTCGGTACCTAATGGCAGTCAGGCTACCTCTGGCGAGCACATGGAGGGCTATGCGGCCCTCCAAAGAAATGCCACCCCACACCATTACTGACCCACTGCCAAACCACTCTGGCTCAAGGAAGTTGCAGGCAGCAGATCGCTCTCCACGGCATCTACAGACTCTGTCACGTCTGTCACATGTGCTCAGTGTGAACCTGCTTTCATCTGTGAAGAGCACAGGGCGCCAGTGGTGATTTTGTCAATCCTGGTGTTCTGTGGCAAATGCACGGTGTTGGGCTGTGAGCACAACCCCCATCTGTGGATGTTGGGCCATCAGACCATCCCCATGGAGTCGGTTTCTAACCGTTTGTGCAGAAACATGCACATATGTGGCCTGCTGGAGGTCATTTTGCAGGCCTCTGGCAGTGCTCCTCCTGTTCCTCCTTGCACAAAGGTGGAGGTAGCAGTCCTGCTGCTGGGTTGTTGCCCTCCTATGGCCCCCTCCACGTCTCCTGGTGTACTGGCCTGTCTCCTGGTCACACCTCCAGCCTCTAGACACTACGCTGACAGGCACAGCAAACCTTCTAGCCAGAGCTCGCATTGATGTGCCATCCTGGATGAGCTGCACTACCTGAGCCACTTGTGTGGGTTGTAGAGTCCGTCTCATGCTACCACAAGTGTGAAAGCACAACCAACATTCAAAAGTGACCAAAACATCAGCCAGAAAGTATTCTTACTGAGATGTGGTCTTTGGTCCACACCTGCAGAACCACCCCTTTATTGAGTGTGTCTTGATAATTGCCAATAATTTCCATCTGTTGTCTATTCCATGCACAACAGCATGTGAAATTGATTGTCAATCAGTGTTGCTTCCTAAGTGGACAGTTTGCTTTCACAGAAGTTTGATTTCCTTGGAGTTATATTCTGTTGTTTAAGTGTTCCCTTTATTTTTTGAGCAGTGTATATACACTGTATATACATATATAGAATATCATCAAAGAGTTAATTTATTTCAGTTCTTCAATACAAAAAGTGAAACTCATATATTATATAGATACATCATTACAAATAGAGTGATCTATTTCAAGTGTTTATTTCTGTTAATGTTGATGATTATGGCTTATAGACAATGAAAACCCAAAAGTCATTATCTCACTAAATTAGAATAATTAACAAAAAACACATGGAAAGGTTTCCTAAGCATTTAAAAAGGTCCCTTAGTCTGTTTCAGTAGGCTCCATAATCATGGGGAAGACTGCTGACTTGACAGATGTCCATAAGGCAGTCATTGGCACACTGCTGTTGTGAACTCTCTTGATTTGACTTCTGAGCCCTGAGTCGGGGCTCCCTCTGGTGGTTACTGTGGGTAGTGGAGCTTGCCGAAGTCTGCCACCTGCCGACAATGATTGGAAATCTGGGGTTACTGACTGGAGTATTTAAGTGAGCAGGCTTCAACTCTGCAAGCTTATATCTGGTAACCAGCTTTTCCAATCTCTGCTCTGAATCCACTCCTGTGTCTCCATTCAATGTCAGCAAGCAGTTAATCCTGAATGCTATCTATGTGTTTTCAACTCTGCAAGCTTATATCTGGTAACCAGCTTTTCCAATCTCTGCTCTGAATCCACTCCTGTGTCTCCATTCAATGTCAGCAAGCAGTTAATCCTGAATGCTATCTATGTGTTTTCAACTCTGCAAGCTTATATCTGGTAACCAGCTTTTCCAATCTCTGCTCTGAATCCACTCCTGTGTCTCCATTCAATGTCAGCAAGCAGTTAATCCTGAATGCTATCTATGTGTTTTCAACTCTGCAAGCTTATATCTGGTAACCAGCTTTTCCAATCTCTGCTCTGAATCCACTCCTGTGTCTCCATTCAATGTCAGCAAGCAGTTAATCCTGAATGCTATCTATGTGTTTTCAACTCTGCAAGCTTATATCTGGTATATAGTTTTTTCAACTTACTCTGCTTGTCCCCTTATGTTGTGAGGTCAAGAAACTTTTCAAAGTGCTTTATGATCCATGTAGTGCTGGACATGTGTTTATTTGACCACAACATTTTATTGGGTCCTGGTGTCTCAATTTAGTGTGATTGATTCACGAGCAGAGAGAGCCACAAAAAAAAACAAAAAAAAAAAACTTAGCCTTAACCTCCTATATATTCAGACCTAGCTAGGGGGAGCATTTATGCAGGGGTGGCATTTATGCACATGTAATCTAAGTACATGTATCAAAGTACTTCTGGCAGTTATAACATGGCAGTTAGACAGGGCAAGAGACAGGTAAGACATTTATATACATCTACTCTCTGTACATTTGGAGTACAACAAATATATACCATATGCATTTGTGTGATTTTTATCCTGGCCGCTGCATTCACACACATCCACCGCCCTGGCATTAACTCTCCACACTCCATCCATATTGGCCCCTCGCTTCTTTCCTCTCCTATGTATAGCACTCATGCTCTTTTCACATTGTTAAATTGCACAGATCCAGCCAGTCCCACCATTCAACACCAGAGACACTCTCACAAATCACTTAACCATCTGCTCACTCTTTCTATCCTCCTTCTCCTAGTTGCAGGAGACATTGCTCCCAACCCTGGTCCCCCATGTTATAGAAAGTCAAACCCCCCCACTGCTACACTCAGAAACCCCTCTAATCTTATTAATATTCCCTGCATGCCATCTGTCTCTCTTAATTGTGCACTTTGGAATTCTCGCTCAGTGTGTAACAAACTCTCCTTCATTCATGACTTCTTCCTTTCTAATTCTCTTAACCTTCTGGCTCTTACTGAAACCTGGATCCAGCAGTCAGATACTACCGCTGCTGCTGCTCTTTCATACGGGGGGCTACACTTCTCTCATACCCCAAGATCAGACAATAGAGCTGGTGGAGGCGTTGGTCTGCTCCTATCACCAAAATGTACCTTTCAGGTTATCCCTCAAGTACCCTCACTTGTCTTCCCTTCTTTTGAGGTCCATGCCGTCAGACTCTACACCCCCTTCTCCATGCGAGTGGCGGTGGTGTATCGTCCTCCCGGCCCCTCCCATCAGTTCCTGGATCATTTTGCCACTTGGCTTCCACATTTTCTCTCCTGTGACATCCCTACCCTCATCATGGGAGATTTCAACATCCCCATTGCTCTTCCCCTCTCCCCATCTGCTACTCACCTTTTATCTCTAACCTCCTCATTTGGCCTTTCGCAGCTTACTAATTCTCCAACGCATGAAGACGGAAACTCCCTCGACTTGGTCTTCTCTCGGCTTTGTGCAGTGGATGATTTTGCAAACTCGCCTCTCCCGCTCTCTGACCACAATCTTCTTTCATTCTCTATAAAGAACTGCCAGGCTGCTCAGGTCACCCCCACTGTCCAGACTTATAGAAACATACAGGCCATTAACACCCAGAAACTTCTGAAGAACTTGCAGTCTTCATTGGCCCCTATCTCCTCCCTCTCATGTCCTGATTCTGCATTGAAGCATTACAATGAAACACTTCAAACTGCCCTGGATGAATTTGCACCCCCTATAAATAGAACACCACAACGCAGACGGCGACAACCCTGGCACACGGTGCAAACACGTTTCCTGCAGTGGTGCTCCAGGTGCGCCGAATGTCTGTGGAGAAAATCCAATCTACACGAAGATTTCATCCATTTTAAGTTTATGCTTAGAACATACAACACTGCCCTTCACCTCTCCAAACAAACCTATTTCAACACCCTCATCATCTCACTGTCCAATAACCCGAAACGTCTCTTTGACACTTTTCATTCTCTACTCAATCCAAGAGTATAGGCCCCAACCACGGAGCTCCGAGCTGACGATCTGGCCAATTACTTCAAAGAAAAAATTGACCAGATCCAACAGGAAATTATCTCCAAATCCCCTCATACCATGCACTGTCCTCCCTCCCCCACTGCATCTAACTCACTCTCTGATTTTGAACCAGTCACAGAAGAAGAAGTAAGCAGGCTCCTTGCATCTTCTCACCCAACTACTTGCACCAGTGACCCATTTCCGTCACATCTCCTCCAGTCCCTTTCCCCTGCTGTCACCCCTCACCTAACTAAAATATTTAACCTCTCTCTCTCTTCTGGTATTTTTCCCTCCTCATTTAAGCATGCCATCATACATCCACTACTTAAAAAACCATCCCTCGACCAAAACTGTGCCGCTAACTATAGACCTGTCTCTAATCTTCCCTTCATCTCTAAACTCCTGGAACGCCTGGTCCACTCCCGTCTTATCCGCTATCTCTCAGAAAACTCTGTTCTCGACCCTCTCCAATCCGGTTTCCGCTCTTTACACTCCACTGAAACTGCCCTCACTAAAGTCTCTAATGATCTGCTAACAGCTAAATCAAATGGTCATTACTCCATGCTAATTCTCTTGGATCTCTCTGCAGCATTCGACACTGTGGATCATCAGCTCCTCCTCACTATGCTCCATTCCATTGGCCTCAAGGACACCGTTCTCTCCTGGTTCTCCTCCTATCTCTCCGACCGCTCCTTTACTGTTTCTTTTGCCGGTTCCTCCTCCTCTCACCTTCCCCTTACTGTTGGGGTTCCTCAAGGATCGGTTCTAGGCCCCCTCCTCTTCTCCTTGTACACTGCCCCAATTGGTCAAACAATCAGTAGATTTGGTTTCCATTACCATCTCTATGCTGATGACACCCAATTATACGCTTCTTCTCCTGACATCACGCCAGCCTTTCTAGAAAACACTGGCGATTGTCTAAACGCTGTGTCTAATATCATGTCCTCACTATATCTGAAACTGAACCTGTCAAAGACTGAACTCCTTGTGTTTCCTCCCGCTACTAATGTACCTACACCCGACATTGCCATTTCCGTCTGTGGTTCCACTATTACTCCCCAGCAACATGCCCGCTGTCTTGGGGTCATACTTGATTCCGAGCTTTCCTTTGCCCCCCACATTCGATCACTGGCTCGCTCTTGTCATCTGCACCTCAAAAACATTTCTAGAATTCGACCTTTTCTTACTTTTGACTCTGCAAAAACTCTTACTGTTTCTCTTATTCATTCTCGTCTCGACTATTGTAACTCTCTTCTAATCGGTCTCCCTCTTACAAAACTCTCCCCTCTCCAATCTGTCTTGAATGCTGCAGCCAGGATCATATTCCTCACCAATCGTTACACCGATGCCTCTACCTTGTGCCAGTCATTACACTGGCTACCCATCCACTCCAGAATTCAGTATAAACTTATTACCCTCACCCACAAAGCCCTCCATGGCTCAGCACCACCCTACATCTCCTCCCTTGTTTCAGTATACCACCCTACCCGCGCCCTCCGTTCTGCTGATGACCTGAGGTTAGTATCCTCAATAGTCAGAACCTCCCACTCCCGTCTCCAAGACTTTACACGTGCCGCGCCAATTCTTTGGAATGCACTTCCCAGGTCAATACGATTAGTCCCCAATCCCCACAATTTTAAGCGTGTCCTGAAAACGCATTTATTCAGACTGGCCTATCGCCTCAACACATTAACCTAACCTATCCCTGTGTGGCAGAGCCAAAAGTTTTACCATAACCAGGTTCCCAGCATCATGTTCCCACATGCTTTATGCATCCATTAGCCCTCTGTGTCTGTACTGTTACACACTTAACATTATGGCTGGTCCATACAATCAGGGCAACTGTTACCACCCACCTTTCGTGTCTACCTCTTTCCTCATAGACTGTAAGCTTGCGAGCAGGGCCCTCACTCCTCTTGGTATTTGTTATAATCTACTGTATGTGATTATTGTTATGCTGTAATGTCTATTGTCTGTACAAATCCCCTCTGAAATGTAAAGTGCTGCGGAATATGTCGGCGCTATAAAAATAAAATTTATTATTATTATTATTATTATTATTCCTTCAGTGGCTGCTGGTGATTAGTTTCTCCCTGTGTATTCTGAGGTCTTCTGTCTCCTGCCTGATCCTGCATTTTTCAGTTAAGTTGTTCATTTGCTAATCCTTTGCATCTAATCTGGTTTTGCCTCTTTCTGCTTTGCTGTGAGGGTTCAGCGAGTTCCCTGCTGGGGCTGTGCTGGACCCCACTCCATATGTTACAGCTTGTGTCAATTTGTTCAGTCCACTGTTATATTAGTCTCTTTTACTTTGCTGTCAGTTCTCACCAGAATGCTGATATAGTGGGGGAGAGGTCGTGAGACCTCAGTGTTGTTTGTACATCAAACGTGTTGGATTTTTTAGGGTTTTTTCGTGATTGCAGACAGTGCAGTTTAGATTTCACCTTTCTTGCTTTAGGCTTAGTTAGCTTTCCGACTGTGCAGAGGCGTCTAGGGCATCGTAGGTATGCCCCACGGCTACTGCTAGTTGTGTTGTTAGGATTAGAGGTCTGCAATCCGCTAAGTTACCAACCTTTCTGGTTTCCTGGTGGCCTATCAACCAATGTCCTAGTAATTAATAAGGGCACTTCACATAAGGATATACCACAAATCCCATATGCTGCTATACAGGATAACAAAGAGATCCCAATTGTTGTAAAACCAATTTTTATTTCCAAAAAATGTTTTTTTAAAAATACATCTAAAAAAGCAAAATGCCGTTTTTAGGGAACGCTGGAGCACATAATTACAATAATACAGAAATAAGACACATATGATAATATCACTCCATAAGATATATAAGTAACGCTATAATCAATGTTTCCTCAATAATAGAAACAGTAAATAGAATTAATACTATTTTGGCAGCAGTACAAAAAATCGTGTGTGTACATAGAAACATACAAAAAATCACAGTGCTAAAATAAGCTAACAATATCACATGCACTACACATCCAAATCTCTGTCAACTAAATATATATATCTAAAAACTGTCTGCTAGCATTTGGAGCCGGATGGTAAATTGCTTAAACAAGTGTCTTATAAAGCTAAAGGACAAGACCAACTGCAGGGTGGTAATAAGAAAAGATACAGATCCACATGTAAGGTAACACTAACAGATCCTATAGCGAATAGGGAAATCCCCCAGCCCTTAACCATAGACAGATGGCTGGCAATGAACAATAATAATACAGACCCACGTGTGAAATAACACTAACAGATCCTTATAGCGATTAGGGAAAACCCCCCAGCCCTAAACCATCCAAGACTGAGTAGTCTTATTAGAGGCGTAGCTATGGTTTTGGTTGAGGGGGGCGAAGCTTCTGAGTGGGCCCCTAACCAGGTAACCTTGATTATAACTGGGTGACGCACCTTAATAGTGGAGGAGAACCTCAGCAGATGACCGCGCTGTTACTGAAAATAACTGCTATATAAAGACCAACATTGATATTACCGCCATATGGTCAGTGGTAGATACCTGTCCTTAGAACATACTGCATAAGAGATCACAGCACAGCTACAGATAATGACTTACCACTGACGTTCTTTCTGAAGGAACCGTTCACTTTTCACGTCTTTTCCATCTGGCACAGACCGACATGACAACTTCTCCAGCCAGGACTCGGCTACAGAGAATACAACAAAGACATGTTTCACTTCTCACATTTTCAGCACTGTCCAAAACAGGACTATCCCCAACCTGCACAAACTCCTCATCTTGCTGATGCCCCAATGCTGATCCACTGCTATCGTATGTGACCCTATTAATGCACCTGCTGTGTGGCCCTGTGTGACCTCTAAATTTTAAAGCAACCCTCTAGAAAATACTAAGGCCGGGTGCAAGTGCCCTAGAAAACAGTGCCCACATTTTGTCCCCTAGAACGTAATAATGCTTTTTTTTTTAAACTCTATATTGTATAATGCACTCCCCATAGGCAGACTCTATACTGTACATAATGCTCTCCCCATAGGCAGACTCTATAGTATAATGAATTCCACATAGGCAGCCTCTGTAGTGTAATGCACCCCTATAGGCAGCCTCTATAGTGTAATGCACTCCCCATAGACAGCCTTTGTAGTGTAATGCACCCCCATAGGCAGCCCCTATAATGTAATGCACCCCCATAGCCACCCTCTGTAGTATAATGCACCCCCATAGCCACCCTCTGTAGTATAATGCACCCCCACATCCACCCTCTGTTTATGCACCCCCATAGCCATCCTCTGAAGTATATGCAACCCCATAGCCACCCTCTGTGTATGCAGCCTTATAGCCACCCTCTGTATATGCACCCCCATAGTCACCCTCTGTATATGCACCTCCATAGCCACCCTCTGTATATGCACCCCCATAGCCACCCACTGTATATGCACACCCATAGCCACCCTCTGTATATGCACCCCCATAGCCACCCTCTGTATATGCACCCCCATAGCCATCCTCTGTATATGCACCCCCATAGCGATCCTCTGTATATGCACCCCCCATAGCCATCCTCTGTATATGCACCCCCATAACCACCCTCTGTATTGCACCCCCATAGCCATCCTCTGTATATGCACCCCCATAGTTACTCTATGCATATGCACCCCCATAGCCATCCTCTGTAGGATAATGCACCACTCCCCCATAAACTAAATACTCACCTCTCTTCCTCCTGGTTCCTGCGCTGATCCCGCTCATCTCCGACTGCAGGCGCAGGGTACTGACGTCATCGCGCCCCCTGTCAGTGTCCGCGTCGGTGACGTCAGACGCTGACAGGGGATGAGGAGAGAAGGAGCGCTCGCTCCTTCTGTCATCAATGCAGTCAGCTGTGTCGGCATGTAGCCGACACTACTGACCCTGCGATGATGGGCGGGGGGCCCACTGCTGGCACCGGGCCCCCCCGCCTGCTCAGGGGCCCATAGCGGCCGGACGGCAGAGGAGGGAGATTGATTATCCCTGCTCTGCCACAAAATGCATCTGTAGCGTAGCGCCGGGTGGGCACCCTGAGAGCGCGGGGCCCCCGCCCCCTCTGCCCCCCGGTAGCTACGCTACTGAGTCTTATCCGAAATAAACATATTTACCGATATGTGCTGGTGCCCGTGGCGTCCCCTCACCATCCGGCTCCAAATGCTAGTAGACAGTTTTTTAGATATATATATTTAGTTGACAGAGATTTGGATGTGTAGTGCATGTGATATCGTTAGCTCATTTGAGCACTGTGATTTTTTTGTGTGTTTCTTTGTACACACACGATTTTTTGTACTGCTGCCAAAATAGTATTAATTCTATTTCCCCATCTCACTCTACCCCTCCACCAGACCTATCCATCAATGTCAACGGCTGCTCTCTTTCCCCAGTCCCGCATGCCCAGTGCCTTGGGGTGATCCTCGACTCTGCGCTCTCTTTCAAACCACATATCCAAGCCCTCGCCTCCTCCTGACGCCTCAAACTCAAAAATATTTCCTGGATCCGCTCATTCCTCAACCACGAAACCACAAAAACACTAGTGCACGCTCTTATCATCTCCCGCCTCGACTACTGCAACCTCCTACTCTCTGGCCTCCCCTCTAGCACTCTAGCACCGCTCCAGTCCATCCTACACTCTGCTGCCCGACTAATCCACCTGTCTCCCCGCTATACCCCAGCCTCCCCCCTATGCCAGGCCCTTCACTGGCTTCCTATTGCCCAGAGTATCCAATTCAAAACCCTAACCATGACATACAAAGCCATCCACAACCTGTCTCCTCCATACATCTGTGACATGGTCTCTAGGTACCTACCCGCACGCAACCTTCGATCGTCCCAAGATCTCCTTCTCTACTCCCCCCTTATCTCTTCTTCCCACAACCGCATACAAGACTTCCCCCATGCTTCTCCCAAACTCTGGAACTCCCTACCAGAACACATCAGACTCTCACCATCAAAGGAAACCTTCAAGAAGAACCTGAAGAACCACCTGTTCCAACAAGCCTACAGCCTGCAATGATCCTCGGTCTACTGAACCACCGCACGACCTGCTCTACCCTCTCCTACTGAATCCTCACCCATCCCTGTAGACTGTGAGCCCTCGCAGGCAGGGTCCCCTCTCCTTATGTACTTGTGTGTCCCTTGTCCCTTGTCTTACACTTGTATATTACTCTTGTATATATTACACTTGTCTATATTTCCCCTTTTCACATGTAAAGCGCCATGGAATAAATAGCGCTATATAAATGCATAATAATAATAATAATAATAATAATAATAATAATAATAATAATAATAATTTACTGTTTCTAATATTGAGGAAACATTGATTATAGCGTTACTTATATATCTTATGGAGTGATATTATCATATGTGTCTTATTTCTGTATTATTGTAATTATGTGCTCCACCATTCCCTAAAAACGGCATTTTGCTTTTTTAGATGTATTTTTAAAAAAAAAATATTTTTTTTTTAAATAAAATTGGTTTTACAACAACTGGGATCTCTTCGTTATCCTGTATAGCAGCATATAGGATTTGTGTTATTTCCTGGTGGCCTAGCCTATTCCTGCCATCCTCTTAGGTGACCAGTTCATAACACACTGCACAAGGAGGACAAATCACAATATGTCATTGCTAAAGAAGTTGGCTGTTCACAGAGTGCTTTATTCAAGCATGCTAATGGAAAGTTGAGTGGAAGGAAAAAGTGTGGTAGAAAAAGGTGCACACGCAACCCGAATAACCGCAGCCTTGAAAGGATTGTTAAGAAAAGGCCATTCAAAAATTTGGGGAAGATTCACAAGAAGTGGACTGCTGCTGGACTCATTGCTTCAAGAGCCACCACACACAGACATGGGCTACAAGTGTCACATTCCTTGTGTCAAGCCACTCATGACCAATAGACAATGCCAAAGTCATCTTACCTGGGCCAAGGAGAAAAAGAACTGGACTGTTGCTCTTTGGTCCAAGGTGTTGTTTTCAGATGAAAGTAAATTTTGCATTTCATTTGGAAATCAAAGTCCCAGAGTCTGGAGGAAGAGTTGAGATGCACACAATCCAAGCTGCTTGAGGGCTAGTGTGAAATTTCTACAATCAGTGATGGTTTGTGGAGCCATGTCATCTGCTGGTGTTGGTCCACTGTGTGGACTGCTGCTGGACTCATTGCTTCAAGAGCCACCACACACAGACATGGGCTACAAGTGTCGCATTCCTTCTGTCAAGCCACTCATGATCAATAGACAACGCCAATGTCATCTTACCTGGGCCAAGGAGAAAAAGAACTGGACTGTTGCTCTTTGGTCCAAGGTGTTGTTTTCAGATGAAAGTAAATTTTGCATTTCATTTGAAAATCAAAGTCCCAGAGTCTGGAGGAAGAGTTGAGACGCACACAATCCAAGCTGCTTGAAGTCTAGTGTGAAGTTTCTACAATCTGTGATGGTTTGTGGAGCCATGTCATCTGCTGGTGATGGTCCACTGTGTTTTATCAAGATCAAAGTTAGCGCAGCCGTCTACCAAGACATTTTTGAGCATTTCATGCTTCCCTCTGCCGAACAGCTTTTTGGAGATGGAAATTTCATTCTCCAGCAGGACTTGGCACCTGTCCACACTGCCAAAATTACTAATACCTGGTTTAAAAACAACAGTATCACTGTGCTTGATTGGCCAGCAAACTCGCTTGACCTTAACCCCATATAGAATCTATGGGGTATTGTCAAGAAGAAGATGAGAGACACCAGACTCAACAATGCAGATGAGCTGAAGGCTGCTATCAAAGCAACCTGTGATTCCATAACGCCTCAGCAGTGCCATAGGCTAATCGCCTCCGTGCCACGCCACATTGATGCAAAATGAGCCCCGACCAAGTATTGAATGCATTTACGGAACATACATTTCAGTAGGTCAACATTTTGTATTTAAAAATCATTTTTCAAGCTGGTGTTATAAAGTATTCTAATTTACTGTGTAAGGTGTTATGAATGAGTCACCGTAGAAGGCAAAAAGAGAAATACTAGCTAAGTCCAGAAAACCAGAGAAGTTGGCAGCTATCGGATTGCAGACCCCTGAACCTATCAACAACAACTAGCAGTAGCCGTGGGGGGTTCCTACGGTGCCCTAGACCCCTCCATCACAGCCGGAGAACTAAATAGCCTAAAGACAGAAAGGGAAATCTAAACTGCCCCAGAGCAGACCCCAAAGCAATAGGCAGCCCCCAACATATAATGACGGTGAAGCAAGATGAAAAAACACTCACACAGATAGAAAGATAGGCTGAGCAAATGATGGGGCCCAAGCTAACTAAATAGGACAGGATAGGAAAGCTGCTGTCTGCAATCCGCCAAAACCCTATCAAAACAAGAGCCAACAGGCTGATAGGGGAAAAAGCCCTGAAGATGCTAGGCTTCAAAAAGACTATATCAGCACTCAGGTATCTTCTGAAGACAGAGCAAAAAGGAATTCAGCTCACCCCAGCAGGGAATGGCAGAAATCCATAAAAACAAGGCAAAACAAAACCAAAACACAAATGCAACAAGCAGAGCAGAAAAACTTAGCTTTTGAGGAGCAGGAATCAGACTGGTCTCCTAGAATCCCTCAGAGAGATCACCAGCAAGGCAGAAAGGCGTCGGCTGCCTTATATCCAGTCAGTAATTCCCGTCACCCAGTCATCATCATCCAGCTCAGGTGCTTGGTAATCAGCCTCACTACCTTCCTTCACCAGAAGAGGGAGTTCATCACACCTCAATGGTGAAGGGGAAAATGAAGTCACAACAGTACCTCCCCCTTGAGGAGGGGTCACCGAACCCTCATCCACGCCACCAGGGCGATCAAGATGAGCCCGATGAAAGGCACGCACCAATCTTTTGGCATGAATATCAGAGGCAGAGACCCAGGAATTATCCTCCTGACCATAACCCTTCCACTTAACCAAATACTGGAGTCTCCATCTAGCCAGATGGGAATCCAGTATCTTCTCTACCTCATATTCCATGTTACCTTCAACCAATACAGGGTCCGGAGGTGCCACCCCAGGAACTACTGGTTCAACAAACCTCTTCAGCAAGTACTTATGAAACACATTATGGGTTTTAAATGTGACAGGAAGAGCCAAACGGAAAGAGAACGGATTAATAATCTCCAAAATCTTGTAAGGTCCAATAAATCTAGGCTTAAACTTAGGAGAAGCCACCTTCATAGCGATATTTTTTGATGATAACCAAACCATATCACCAACCTTAAACTGGGGACCAATGGTCCTATGTCGGTTGGAAAACCGCTGGGCCTTTTCCTGGGAGAGAGATAACTTATCCACCAATTGGTCCCAGATCTGGTGCATTCTCTCCACCACAGTGTCAACACCTGGGCAGGCAGAAGGCTCCACCTGCCCTGAAGAAAATCGAGGATGAAACCCAAAGTTACAAAAAAAAGGTGACATCAAAGTGGCAGAACTAGCTCTATTATTTAAAGCAAATTCGGCCAAGGGCAAAAATGAAACCCAATCATACTGATCAGCGGAAATAAAACATCTCAAATCCGACTCCAAGGTCTGGTTTGTTCTCTCTGTCTGCCCATTGGTCTGAGGGTGAAAAGCAGAGGAGAAGGACAACTGAATTCCCAGCTTGGAACAGAAAGTCCTCCAAAATCTAGACACAAACTGAACTCCTCTGTCAGACACAATGTTCTCAGGAATCCCGTGCAAGCGAACCACATGTTGCAAAATCAGGCGCACCAACTCAGAGGAAGATGGCAACTTAGGGAGAGGTACAAGATGAACCAATTTAGAGAACCTATGACAAATCACCCAAATAACAGTCAATCTCTGAGAGACAGGCATATCAGAGATGAAATCCATTGAAATATGGGTCCATGGCCTCCTGGGCGCCGGCAAAGGCATCAACAACCCACTAGAGCGAGAACAAGGTTTAGACCGGGAGCAAGTCCCACAGGACTGCACAAAATTCCTGACATCACAAGACAAGGCGGGCCACCAAAAAGACCGACTCACCAGATGTCTAGTACCAAAAATACCTGGATGACCAGCCAAAGCAGAGCAATGAACTTCAGACATCACTCTCTTCTTCCACTGGTCAGGAACATACAACTTTCCACTGGGACAACACTCAGGTTTGTCCTCCTGGAACTCTTCCAGAGCACGTCTCAAATCGGGCGAGATGGCAGAAAGAACTACCCCTTCGCCTAAGATGGTAGCAGGCTTGGTCACCACAGGAGAATCAGCAAAGAAGCTCCTAGAGAGAGCGTCAGCCTTGACATACTTAGTGCCAGGAAGAAAAGAGACCACAAAATCAAAACATGTAAAAAACAAGGCCCACCTAGCCTGTCTAGGGTTCAAGCGTTTGGCCGACTCCAGGTAAATCAAATTTTTGTGGTCAGTGAGGACCACGACTTGATGTTTAGCTCCCTCCAACCAATGTCTCCACTCCTCAAATGCCCATTTCATGGCTAACAGTTCCCGATTCCCCACATCATAGTTACGTTCAGATGGAGAGAACTTTCGGGAAAAGAAAGCACAGGGATTCATTTTAGATGTTACAGGATCCTTTTGGGACAAAACAGCTCCTGCACCAATCTCAGAAGCGTCCACCTCTACCTGGAACGGGAGTGAAACATCAGGTTGCCTCAAAACCGGGGCAGAAGTGAATCTTCGCTTCAGCTCCTGAAAGGAAGAAACAGCCTCCGGAGACCAATTCAACACATCAGCACCCTTCTTAGTCAGATCAGTCAATGGCTTGGCAATACTAGAAAATTTTGCTATAAATTTCCGATAAAAATTAGCAAAACCCAAAAACTTCTGGAGGGCCTTCAAAGAAGTGGGCTGAACCCAATCATAAATGGCCTGTACCTTGGCTGGGTCCATTTCAAAAGTTGACGGAGACAAAATAAATCCCAAAAATGAAATCCTCTGTACCCCAAAAAGGCATTTTGATCCTTTGACATACAGGGAATTCTCCCTCAAGATCCGGAACACAGTCCGAACATGTTCCACATGAGAATCCCAATCCTTGGAGAAGATCAAAATATCATCCAGATAGATAATCAAAAATTTATCCACAAAGTCTCGGAAAATGTCGTTCATGAAGCACTGGAAGACAGAAGGGGCATTAGTGAGCCCAAAAGGCATCACCAGGTACTCAAAATGTCCCTCCGGAGTATTAAACGCCGTCTTCCATTCATCCCCATGCTTAATGCGGATAAGATTATGCACCCCCCTGAGGTCAAGCTTAGTAAACCAGCAAGCACCTTTAACTCTGGAGAATAGATCCGAAATCAGGGGTAACGGATACTGATATTTAATAGTAATTTTGTTGAGGGCACGATAATCAATACAAGGCCTTAATGAACCATCCTTTTTGGCCACGAAAAAAAACCCAGCACCTAAGGGTGAAGAGGATGGTCTAATATGACCCTTCTCCAACGCCTCCTTAATATAGGATCGCATAGCCTCGTGCTCGGGTACAGATAAATTGAAGAGCCGACCCTTAGGAAATTTACACCCCGGGCTCAGTTCAATTGCACAGTCATAACTCCTATGAGGAGGCAAAGACGCAGACTCATTCTCACTAAATACATCATAAAAGTCCGCCAAATAGTCAGGAACATCATGCGACTGAGGAGAGTTTGAAAAAACCGGAGCCTCACTAAGGGCACACCGACAACCCCAACTCACCACAGACACAGATTTCCAATCCAAAACTGGATTATGAATTTGCAACCAGGGAAATCCCAGAGCAATGGTATCATGCAAATTATGCAACACCAAAAATCTGCAATTTCCTTGATGGTCTGGGGCGACCCGCATTACCAACTGGGTCCAAAACTGAGGTTTATTTTTCACCAAAGGAGTAGCATCAATCACCCTCAATTGATAGGCATCCGCAGAGGTGTCATCGGAAATCCACAATGTTTAGCAAAATCCAAGTCCATTAGGTTCAGGGCTGCTCCCGAATCCACAAAAGCCTTGGTGGAAAATGTGGACAGGGAGCAGATCAGAGTAATTGCCAGAAGAATCTTAGGTTGAACACCACCCATAGAAAACGTGTGTGCAAAACACTTCTCTCGTTTAGGACAGACAGAAATAATATGCGAGGCATCTCCACAAAAAAAACACAGCTTATTACGCCTTCTGAACTCCTGACGTTGCTCCCTGGACAAAACTCTATCACATTGCATAGGTTCAGACACTTGTTCAACAGGTGGCAACACCTCTTGTGCAGTCTTGCGTTCACGTAAACGCTGATCAACCTGAATGGCTAATGACATAGAATCGTCAAGACCAGCGGGAACAGGAAATCCCACCATAGTATCTTTTACGGCTTCTGACAAACCCTTCCGAAAGAGAGCTGCCAAGGCATTATCATTCCAGGTAGTAAGGACCGCCCACTTTCGGAATTTTTGACAGTACAATTCTGCAGAATCTCGACCCTGGCTCAATGCCAACAGGGTCTTTTCAGCCTGATCAATAGCATTAGGTTCGTCATACAACAACCCCAAGGCTTGAAAAAATGCGTTCACATTAGTCAGAATAGGATCATCTGGTTTCAAAGAAAACGCCCAATCCTGGGGATCGCCACGCAGTAGAGAGATGACAATTTTAACCTGCTGCGCGGAGCTCCCTGACGAGTTAGGCTTCAAGACAAAAAATAATTTACAATTATTTTTGAAATTCAAAAATTTAGACCGATCCCCAAAAAACACATCAGGAGTAGGGATCTTTGGTTCAGCAGCATGTGAATGAGCAAGGTAGGCGGAAATTCCCCGCACTTCCGCAGCGAGCTGCTCCACACGATCAGACAATTGCTTTATCTCCATTGAGAGAAAAAAAAAATCAGCCTCAGAGATATAGAGGAAAAAATATACACAAAGAAATTCTGACACTTTTTTTTTTACAATTCTTTCCTGCTATTGAGTACCCTAGGATCTGCGGTATGGCTGGTGATTCTGTTATGAATGAGTCACCGTAGAAGGCAAAAAGAGAAATACTAGCTAAGTCCAGAAAACCAGAGAAGTTGGCAGCTATCGGATTGCAGACCCCTGAACCTATCAACAACAACTAGCAGTAGCCGTGGGGGGTTCCTATGGTGCCCTAGACCCCTCGATCACAGCCGGAGAACTAAATAGCCTAAAGACAGAAAGGGAAATCTAAACTGCCCCAGAGCAGACCCCAAAGCAATAGGCAGCCCCCAACATATAATGACGGTGAAGCAAGATGAAAAAACACTCACACAGATAGAAAGATAGGCTGAGCAAATGATGGGGCCCAAGCTAACTAAATAGGACAGGATAGGAAAGCTGCTGTCTGCAATCCGCCAAAACCCTATCAAAACAAGAGCCAACAGGCTGATAGGGGAAAAAGCCCTGAAGACGCTAGGCTTCAAAAAGACTATATCAGCACTCAGGTATCTTCTGAAGACAGAGCAAAAAGGAATTCAGCTCACCCCAGCAGGGAATGGCAGAAATCCATAAAAACAAGGCAAAACAAAACCAAAACACAAATGCAACAAGCAGAGCAGAAAAACTTAGCTTTTGAGGAGCAGGAATCAGACTGGTCTCCTAGAATCCCTCAGAGAGATCACCAGCAAGGCAAAAGGGCGTCGGCTGCCTTATATCCAGTCAGTAATTCCCGTTACCCAGTCATCATCATCATGTAGCGCACCTGAGTACAGATACCTACATTTGGTGCTAGACTGTGGGTACCTGGGAGGATTGCAGCAGACGGCTTGCTGTGGATTGATGGGTCCACGGACTCCGGGTGGCTTGCTGTTGATCAACGGGTCAACGAACTCCGAGAGGCTTGCTGTGGATCGGCTGGTCCACGAAGTCTGCAGAACAGAGCCATGCAGAGAGGTTTGAAGTCGTGCAAAGCCGTGCGGAGAGGTGCGAAGCCATGCAGAGAGGTGCAGAGCTGTGCAGAGAGGTGCAGAGCCTGGCAGAGCAGTGCGGAGCCTCACTGTGCAGAGCTGTGCAGAGTCTTATGGAGCCAGACAGAGCCTTGCAGAGCAGTGTGGAGCCTCGCTGTGAAGGAACTGGTTGGGTGGATAGACTGCCGTGCACAGGCAGTGAAAGGGGGTAGAGTCCAAAAAGGGGGTGGTGACCCAAACAGGGATGGTTGCCCAAAAGGGTGGAGTCCCAAAAGGGGCAGTGACTTGAAAGGGGGTGGAGTCCCTAAAGGGAGCAGTGACCCAAATAGTAGTGGCCCAAAAAGAGGCATCGGCAAATGCGCCAAAGGACTGTTGCCGCAAACAGGTCGATGTCCCAGAATTAGGAGTGACCAGGGAAAAGTGTAGGTTTGACCAACTCTGGTACTTAGCAGAGGTGACCAACAGTGTGACCGTTAAAAATGGAGTAGCAACAGGGGAGGGGTTCAACACCTGTTTAAGTAGGGACTTGTTGTTCAGGGAGACTCCCATGCAGACTATGATGCAAGGGAAAAATAGTGCAGTAAGGTGGACCCAGGTACAGATGGCAAGTCTGCCTCTCGTCACCAGGGACACGGCGGCCGCAGAAAGACAGGTTTAGGGGCAAACAAGGTTAATGTCCTTGATAAGAAGGTTCCTTTACCTCTGACAAACCCCAGCGCAGAGGTAGTCGATGATGTGGAGAAAATGAAACTGACCCAGGGTGGTAGTAGGGATCCAACAACTAAAATCGCAGTTGAAGAGGAACTCCGAGAAAAAACGGAGAGCCTGCAGGAGAAGCTGTCTGAATCGACTGCTGCCACCCGACAACGAGAGGATCAAATCGACAAACTGACAAAGGAAATGTGCACGGGGAAAGAGCACAACGAGGTCTGTCAACAGCTGGTGAATGAGAGGTTGAAGGTGTGGAGTATGGAAGCCGCCAACTTCGCGCAGCTGGATCAGGTGCTTCACCTGGAGTCTGAGCTCTCGGTAGCCAAGGCTCAGCTTGGAGAGAAGGAAGCGCAGGAGCAGAAGCTGCTTCATACCATCCGCTCCACCAAGGAGAAGCTGCGCTCTGCTCGGCAGGAGGTCGCAGAACACGTGTCACAGCTGGAAATGACCTGCTGCAACAAAGCACAGGAGCTCCCGGACCTCACCAAAGAGTTTGTTCATGAGAAGGAAAAAGTGACAGATTTACAGGCCGAATTAAAGCATCTGAAAGAGCAGAAGGCTGAGGAAATCACGGCTTTGGAGTCAAAGATAAGTTCAATGAGAAAAAGGAGGACACAAAGTGAACAAGCCCTCCGGGAACTGTCAGCAGACTTGGAGGAGAAGAACGCATGCCTCAGAGACGCCCATGAGCAGCATCAGCAGGAACTTCTCCAGAGAGAGGACGAGCATTGCTGCCTGGCAGGAGAGCAGGATAAAGTTCTCCAAGAGCTCAAAATAGATCAGGTGGCTAAGCACGCTTTCCCGATCTGATCGCAATGAAGGGGAGTGAGCTGGAGAAACTGACCAAAGAAGTGGCCTCCAGCGAGTTAGAAATCCAGCAGTAGAAGTGCCATGCAGACGGACTCACAAGGGAGGTCAATGACTTGAAAAACTGCTCTGACTCTCAGCAACAGGAGATCAAACACTATATCCAAGAAGGTGAGACTTTGCTCTTTCAGTGTGTGGTAGAGGTACCTGGGGACATGTGAGAAGTGTCTGCCTGTGAGACGGTGCATAAGGTATTAAGAAAGGTGGTGGGAGCGTGTAGTGTGAACTGGTCGCCAGAGACTCAGCAGTTAGTGTGATGCAGTAACCTCTGCTACAGTTTGGGGGCACTGTCTAGGCACTTCAGGATGTGCTTGGAGGTGTAATTATAATGGTGAATTAGGGACTGGCATTATTATAAATGGCCGGTATGTGTCGCAGAGGTTCTCTGCACTGTAAGCCCAAAATGATATGGTTATGCTGGGACTTATAGTTCCACAATTATTTGTTGTGTATTACTTATAAGTGGGGCTTATTGGGTTAGTCAGAGAGCTGGGCGGGAATTGACTAACCACACATGCATCGCCCATCCATGGGGGTGATTACAACCATATAATGTGACTGGGGTCTGGTCACATGGTCAGAGACTGTGTGTATCTGAATGATTCAAGGTGCAAGGTCCTGGAAGGTCTGTCTTGGAAGATCCTGGGAGTAGGATCAGATTCCTGGAGCACGTGGTGAGACCTTGGACCTGGTGGCTTGGGTATTGGATGAATGTCCTGAATATCACCCGGACAGGCCACATGTGTGTGCAGAGCCTCGGACGGCCCCACACTGAGAAAGACGCCGTCCTGTTGAGGAACCAGGACTGACAGGTGGTCAGTCTGTGGAGCAGGAGCTCCTGAGAGGTAACCCGGGCATGGGGAAAGAACTGTGTGCACTAGCAAAGGTAAGTTATTGAACTGTGCGGTCACCTGGTGACTGGAGAAAGTCAGGTGTGACTAGTGAATGCTTTGTAAAGCTTATGTGCTAAAGTAATGGACTATGTGTAAGCCAGTGATGTGCAACCTGGCTTACGGCATAGTTTTTGGCGCTTAAATAAACCGTATGGACTATTTGGTGTGAAAAACCCGTGCCTGACTACGTTAATCCGCTGCCAAGCGAGTGTTCCCCAACACACACAGGAGACGCTATGCCACATTGGTTATACTGTCGACTAGGGAAGTCACAGTGAAGCGGGTGGTTATCCTGAGTTACATGCACGCACACTGTCTCCGTACGAAACAGACGATCCTGGTGAGGAATAAGAAGCCGCTCGACGTTTGAAGCATGCAAGGAATGCTCAAAGTCAGGCTGGGGTTTGTGGAAGACATCATTCAAGTGCCCAGAAGTCTGGTGAGGAAAGTCATTTGGAGACTTGGACAAGTGCTACAAAAATTTGTGAAAAAGTCCGGTGTGGCAAGTATGAGGATCCCGGCTGACGCTGAAGCCCAGGTAGGTGGTGAAGATGGGATGGTTCCATTCTTTGTTGTCGGAACAATGTAGAGCCTTAAAAATATTCAAATACTCCTGGAATATCATCAGCTGAGACGGGAAAGACTGCAGATTAAGGTACAGCTAGAAAGAATTTGGTGACCACTTCCAACCCAAGGTATAGAGAGATGAAGGGGTTCTCTAAAGACTAGCTGTATGCAATCTGAAGCTAGAAGGGTTAGAAGTAGTGACTCCTCTGTTAACTCAGTGCTGAGTAGCATAGGCAGGAGACCCTGTAGCGGAGGAAGAGACAAAAGGTCAGACTCAGATCAGTAGGCTTGACTGTAGGGAATCTCGTGGCCGCACAAAGCAGGCGGTCAGGGAGAGAATGGTCTGGAAAAGGGTCAACTCTACCAGAGGAGGTGACGGAGTCAGATGATACCTTGTTCCAAAAAGGTTCAGTGACAGGGCCCGACTTTGACAGATGGATGTACTATCAAAGGCGACCGAGAAGGGTCACTGCTCGGGTAATGGAAGGTGCCAAGCCCCACGGCTTTAGGCAGAGGGGAAGGAGTGTAAGGAGGCTAATGGCCGTGTAGTCAATGGAAGGTATGTGTCGCAGAGATGGCTGCTCCCTGCTATACAACCCGGAGTATTTTGGCTTTAGTGCACGTGAGCACTAAGATGTCATTTAGTGCACCTGGGTCTGGGTTGCGGGTAGCTATGAGAGATGGGCGGGTCTGGCTACCCACATACCTCACTTGTGGGTGTGGTTTACATAATGGAGGCTGTTGTTTGGCACATGGTCTGTGTGAAAAAAGAGGGAGAAGCCTTAATGTGTGCGGGGCTCCAGACCGAGCCTGCGTGCTGGACACTGCACAGTCTGTGTGCCCACCGGAGCAGAGAGCCCAGCTAAGGACAGTTTTGTGTTGCTTTGCCTTCTCTGAAGGCCATTTACCGTTTGTTGTTACTGCTGAGTTTATGGAGTAAATACACCCGCACAGACTTTTCTTTAAAAGAAGCACGTCTCCTGTTTTACTCTAGCACACTTGAGTGAGTACAGATCCCTACAACTGATATAATAACTTGTGTTTTCATTGGTTGTAAGCCATAATCATCAACATTAACAAAAATGAACACTTGAAAAACATCTGTTTGTAATGACTCTAAATAATACATGAGTTTCACTTTTTGTATTGAAGAACTGAAATAAATTAACTTTTTGATGATATTCTAATTTTGTGAGAAGCATCAGTATATATAAAAACAATGGTTTTGTGCCTACTCCCTCCCCACAACTAGCAATGCACAACTAACAGCTGTGCAGCCGTTTTGCCTTCATACAGGTATACTGTGCATATTGCCCCTCTATGAATCCACACAGTAATAATGCCTCCTTTGTGCCACCATGCAGGTCATATCTCCTTTTCAATGTTCCTCTTTGTACCCCATACAATAATTATGTTCCCCTATGTGCCCACATACAATAATTATGACCTCCTTTTTTCCATACAGTAATTAAATATCCCTTTTTGTCTCATACAATGATTATGTATTCATTTGTGCCATCATACAACAATTCTGCCTCTTTTATGACCCCCTCAGTAACTATGACCTTTTTTGTGCACTCATACAATAAGGGACTCAGAATGGACTCAGAAAGAGAATCTGAGGGATCCAATGGCCGGATATCCTTAAGGACAAAAATGTAAAGGAAGGATGGGAAATCTTGAAGAATGAGATTCTCAAAGCACAATCGTTAACAATTCCAAAAAGAGGGAAGAAACACATGCTTAAAAGGAAGAAAGAAATGTTTATCATATGGAAAGAGGGAGGCATATCTAAAAAATAATATAATGCTGGCTGCAGAACCTGCAGGACACGAATCAGATTACTAAAGCTGACAATGAATTAAGGCTTGCAAGAGATGTCAAAAGCAATAAAAAAGGATTTTGGGGAAATGTCAAAAGTAAAAGAAAAGTCAAAGATGCTATAGGATTTTTACAGGATGAAGATGATGAAATGTTAAGAAAGGATGTTGAGAAAGCCGAACTTTTAAATTCATATTTTGCATTTGCTTTCTCTCAGAAAGGAAATGTAACATCAACTGATCTTCACTGTCCTATTAAAGGAATAGAAGAATCCAGGATATCTATAAACAGAAAGATAGTGAGGAAAGACTTAGCTAACATAAATGAATTCAAGTCTTCAGGTCCAGATGAATTACACCCCAGAGTACTGAAGGAGTTAGCGAAGAAATTTTTGAACCACTCTCCATAATCTTTGAAAATTCTTGGCGAACAGAAGTCCCAGAAGACTGGAGAAGAGCAAATGTTGTTCCTATCTTCAAAAAAGAGAAGACATTGGACCCAGAGAAGTATAGGCCTGTGAGTCTGACTTCTATACCAGGAAAGATCTTTGACAAATTATTAAACAACATGTATGTAAGTACCTGGATAAGAATTAAGTTATCATGGGTTTGTAACTAATAAGTCATGTCAGACTAACTTAATTTCCTTCTATGACAGAATCACTGACTGGTGGATCAGGGAAATGCTGTAGATATAGTATATCTTGACTACATCAAAGCATTTGACAAAGTATCTCACACCATCCTTATTGAAAAAATGACTAAGTATGGAATGGACAAGACAACTGTTAGGTCGATTCATAACTGGCTTAGTGATCGGACCGAAAGAGTGGTCATAAATGGCTGCACATCCAGTTGGAAGAATGTCTCAAGTGGGGTACCACATGGTTCTGTCCTGGGTCCTGTATTGTTCAACATGTTCATCAATGATTTAGATGAAGTAATTGAGGGTAAACTGATTACATTTGCTGATGACACAAAGCTAGGAGGGATAGCTAATACGAGAAAAGAGAGAGAATTCAAAAAGATATATAAGTAAACTGGAGCAGTGGGCAGCAACTAACAGAATGGTTTTTAACAGGGAAAAATGCAAAGTACTACATCTGGGCAATAAAAATGAAAAAAATACAGAATGGCAGGAATAGGGCTAAGCAACAGCACATGTGAAAAAGACGTGGGTATACTAATAGATCATAAACTGAACATGAGTCACCAGTGTGATGCAGCAGCAAAAAAGGCAAATGAAATTCTGGGATGTATTAACAGAAGCATACAGTCTAGATCACGTGAAGTTATTATTTCCCTCTACTCCTCTTTGGTCAGACCTCATCTGGAATACTGTGTCCAGTTTTGGGCACCACATTTCAAAAAAGACATCAACAAACTGGAGCAAGTTCAGAAAAGAGCGACCAGAATGGTGACTGGTCTGCAAACCCTGTCTTATGAGGAAAGGTTGCAGGATTTGGGAATGTTTAGCTTGCAGAAGAGAAGACTGAGAGGAGACTTAATAGCTGTCTACAAATATCTCAAGGGCTGTCACATTGTAGAAGGATCATCTTTATTCTCATTTGCACAAGGAAAGACTAGAAGCAATGGGATGAAACTGAATGGAAGGAGACTCATTAGATATTAGAAAAATTTTTTTGACAGGGTGATCAATTAGTGGAACAGGCTGCCACAAGAAGTGGTGAGTTCTTCTTCCATGAAAGTCTTCAAACAGAGGCTGGACAGACATCTGTCTCGGATGATTTAGCGAATCTTGCTTTGAGTAGGGGGTTCGACCAGATGGTCCAGGAGGTCCCTTCCAACTCTATGATTCTATGATAATAATTAGGTCTTGTTTTGCATCCCCATACAATAATTATACCCTCCTTTATGATTCCATGCAATAATTATGCCCTCCTTTGTGTCCCCATACAATATGTATGTCTCCTTTTGTACCCTTATACAATTCTTAGGTTCTACTTTGTGCCCCATATAGTAATTATGTCCCCATATAATTAAATTTCAGCAGCGAAATCATCCTCTCTGCAGCCTCTGATCCATGCAAAAAAATGAGATTGCATCACCAGATGTCCTTGCTCTCTCCAACAAAGATAGGCAACAGGTATAAAGCAGTCTGTTACTTACAGAATAAGTGGCTGATCCACCACAATAACTGTATATACGTTTTAAAGTGGCCTTTCTCCAAATTTTTAATATTGTTCTGGAAATACACTGTATTAGTGGCTGCAGAGCGGAATATAATTAATTTTCTTTTTTTCCCTTTAATCGTGGTTCTCCATTGCAAAGATATTAGCGATCAAAGTATTTGGCACCTAATAAGTTAGCTGTAGTTAAGTTCAAGTGGGAGTTATTAGATACTTTTCACTGGGGGCGTGTACTTATCCTCCCTGTATGAGTTGCTAATACATAAAGAATATAATTTGCAATTTTCAAATTTGTCATTTTTATGCCCTTAACCCCTTCACCCCCAAGGGTGGTTTGCACGTTCATGACCGAACCAATTTTTACAATTCTGACCACTGTCCCTTTATGAGGTTATAACTCTGGAACGCTTCAACGGATCTAGGCGATTCTGAGACTGTTTTCTCGTGACATATTGTACTTCACTTTAGTGGTAAAAATTTTTCGCTATAACTTGCGTTTATTTATGAAAAAAACAGAAATATGGTGAAAATTTTGAACATTTTGCAATTTTCAAACTTTGAATTTGTATGCCCTCAAAACAGAGAAATATGTGACACAAAATAGTTACTAAATAACATTTCCCACATGTCTACTTTACATCAGCACAATTTGGGAAACAACATTTTTTTGTTAGGAAGTTATAAGGGTTAAAATTTGACCAGCGATTTCTAATTTTTACAACAAAACTTACAAAACCATTTTTTTTAGGGACCACCTCACATTTGAAGTCACTTTGAGGGGTCTATATGGCAGAAAATACCCAAAAGTGACACCATTCTAAAAACTGCACCCCTGAAGCTACTCAAAACTACATTCAAGAAGATTATTAACCCTTCAGGTGCTTCACAGGTACTAAAGCAACGTGGAAGGAAAAAATGAACATTTAACTTTTTAGTCACAAAAATAATATTTTAGCAACAATTGTTTTATTTTCCCAAGGGTAACAGGAGAAATTGGACCCCAAAAGTTGTTGTCAAATTTGTCCTGAGTACGCTGATACCCAATATGTGGGGGGGAACCACTGTTTGGGCACATGGCAGGGCTCAGAAGGGAAGGAGCCCCATTTGACTTTTTCAACCTAAAATTGGCTGGAATTGAGATCGGACGCCATGTCGCGTTTGACGAGTGTCTGATGTGCCTAAACAGTGGAAACCCCCCACAAGTGACCCCATTTTGGAAACTAGACCCCCTAAGGAACTTATCTAGATGTGTAGTGACCACTGTGAACCCCCAAGGGCTTCACAGAAGTTTATAACGCCCGGGCGTGAGAATAAATAATCATATTTTTTCCACAAACATGATCATTTAGTCCCCAATATTTTGTTTTCCCAAGGGTAACAGGAGAAATTGGACCCCAAAGGTTGTTGTAAAATTTGTCCTGAGTACGCTGATACCCAATATGTGGGGGGGAACCACTGTTTGGGCACATGGCAGGGCTCAGAAGGGAAGGAGCCCCGTTTGACTTTTTCAACCTAAAATTGGCTGGAATTGAGATCGGACGCCATGTCGCGTTTGACGAGCGTCTGATGTGCCTAAACAGTGGAAACCCCCCACAAGTGACCCCATTTTGGAAACTAGACCCCCTAAGGAACTTATCTAGATGTGTGGTGACCACTTTGAACCCCCAAGGGCTTCACAGAAGTTTATAACACCCGGGCGTGAAAATAAAAAATCATATTTTTTCCACAAACATGATAATTTAGTCCCCAATATTTTGTTTTCCCAAGGGTAACAGGAGAAATTGGACTCCAAAGGTTGTTGCCATATTTGTCCTGAGTACGCTGATACCCAACATGTGGGGGGGAACCACTGTTTGGGCACATGGCAGGGCTCAGAAGGGAAGGAGCCCTGTTTGACTTTTTCAACCTAAAATTGGCTGGAATTGAGATCGGACGCCATGTCGCATTTGACGAGTGTCTGATGTGCCTAAACAGTGGAAACCCCCCACAAGTGACCCCATTTTGGAAACTAGACCCCCTAAGGAACTTATCTAGATGTGTGGTGACCACTTTGAACCCCCAAGGGATTCACAGAAGTTTATAACACCCGGGCGTGAAAATAAAAAATCATATTTTTTCCACAAACATGATAATTTAGTCCCCAATATTTTGTTTTCCCAAGGGTAACAGGAGAAATTGGACCCCAAAGGTTGTTGCCAAATTTGTCCTGAGTACGCTGATACCCAATATGTGGGGGGGAACCACTGTTTGGGCACAAGGCAGGGCTCAGAAGGGAAGGAGCCCCGTTTGACTTTTTCAACCTAAAATTGGCTGGAATTGAGATCGGACGCCATGTCGCGTTTGACGAGTGTCTGATGTGCCTAAACAGTGGAAACCCCCCACAAGTGACCCCATTTTGGAAACTAGACGCCCTAAGGAACTTATCTAGATGTGTGGTGACCACTTTGAACCCCCAAGGGCTTCACAGAAGTTTATAACGCCTGGGCGTGAAAATAAAAAATCATATTTTTTCCACAAACATGATAATTTAGTCCCCAATATTTTGTTTTCCCAAAGGTAACAGGAGAAATTGGACCCAAAAGGTTGTTGTAAAATTTGTCCTGAGTACGCTGATACCCAATATGTGGGGGGGAACCACTGTTTGTGCACATGGCAGGGCTCAGAAGGGAAGGAGCCCCGTTTGACTTTTTCAACCTAAAATTGGCTGGAATTGAGATCGGACGCCATGTCGCGTTTGACGAGTGTCTGATGTGCCTAAACAGTGGAAACCCCCCACAAGTGACCCCATTTTGGAAACTAGACGCCCTAAGGAACTTATCTAGATGTGTGGTGACCACTTTGAACCCCCAAGGGCTTCACAGAAGTTTATAACGCCTGGGCGTGAAAATAAAAAATCATATTTTTTCCACAAACATGATAATTTAGTCCCCAATATTTTGTTTTCCCAATGGTAACAGGAGAAATTGGACCCAAAAGGTTGTTGTAAAATTTGTCCTGAGTACGCTGATACCCAATATGTGGGGGGGAACCACTGTTTGTGCACATGGCAGGGCTCAGAAGGGAAGGAGCCCCGTTTGACTTTTTCAACCTAAAATTGGCTGGAATTGAGATCGGATGCCATGTCGCGTTTGATGAGCGTCTGATGTGCCTAAACAGTGGAAACCCCCCACAAGTGACCTCATTTTGGAAACTAGACCCCCTAAGGAACTTATCTAGATGTGTGGTGACCACTTTGAACCCCCAAGGGCTTCACAGAAGTTTATAACGCCCGGGTGTGAAAATAAAAAATCATATTTTTTCCACAAACATGATCATTTAGTCCCCAATATTTTGCTTTCCCAAGGGTAACAGGAGAAATTGGACCCTAAAGGTTGTTGTCAAATTTGTCCTGAGTATGCTGATACCCAATATGTGGGGGGGAACCACTGTTTGGGCACATGGCAGGGCTCAGAAGGGAAGGAGCCCTGTTTGACTTTTTCAACCTAAAATTGGCTGGAATTGAGATCGGACGCCATGTCGCGTTTGACGAGCGTCTGATGTGCCTAAACAGTGGAAACCCCCCACAAGTGACCCCATTTTGGAAACTAGACCCCCTAAGGAACTTATCTAGATGTGTGGTGAGCACTTTGAACCCCCAAGTGTTTCACTAAAGATTATAATGCCCAGGCGTGAAAATATAAAATCCTGTTTTGTTCCCACATAAATGATAATTTAGTCCCCAACTTTTAATTTTCCCAAGAGTAACAGGGGAAATTGGACCCCAAAAGTTGTTGTCCAATTTGTCCTGAGTACCCTGATACCCCACATGTGGGAGCAAACTACTGTTTGGGCACACGTCAGGGCTCGAAAGGGAAGTAATGACAGTTTGGAAAGCAGACTTTGATGGAATGGTCTGCGGGCGTCATGTTCCATTTGCAGAGCTCTTGATGTTCCTAAACAGTAGAAACCCCCCATAAGTGACCCCATTTTGGAAACTAGACCCCCTAAGGAACTTATCTAGATGTGTGATGAGCGCTTTGAACCCCCAAGTGTTTCACTAAAGATTAATAATGCCCAGGCGTGAAAATATAAAATCCTGTTTTGTTCACAACATAAATGATCATTTAGTCCCCAATTTTTAATTTTCCCAAGAGTAACAGGAGAAATTGGACCCCAAAAGTTGTTGTCCAATTTGTCCTGAGTACCCTGATACCCCACATGTGGGAGAAAACTACTGTTTGGGCACACGTCAGGGCTCGAAAGGGAAGTAATGACGTTTTGGAAAGCAGACTTTGATGGCATGGTCTGCGGGCGTCATGTTCCATTTGCAGAGCCCTTGATGTTCCTAAACAGTAGAAACCCCCCATAGGTGACCCCATTTTGGAAACTAGACCCCCTAAGGAACTTATCTAGATGTGTGGTGAGCACTTTGAACCCCCAAGTGTTTCACTAAAGACTATAATGCCCAGGCGTGAAAATATAAAATCCTGTTTTGTTCCCACATAAATGATCATTTAGTCCCCAATTTTTAATTTTCCCAAGAGTAACAGGAGAAATTGGACCCCAAAAGTCGTTGTCCAATTTGTCCTGGGTACTCTGGTACCCCACATGTGGGAAAAAACTGTTTAGGCACACGTCGGGGCTCGAAAGGGAAGTATTGTTGTTTTGAAATGCAGCCTTTGATGGTCTGCTGGCGTTATATTCCATTTGCAGAGTCCCTGATGTGCCTAAACAGGAAAAAAACCCACATATGACATCATTTTGGATACTAGACCCCCAAAGAACAAATCTAGATGTGCCCCCAACTAATCTAATGTAAATTAGTACTGCATGGAGGTGTGGTACAATTTGAAGCAATCCTTCATGCACAGGCCAGGTTTTTCGGGGCAGGTGTCGCATTGATAAGTGGTGTCCCTGCGTATTCCTTTTTTGTAACACACTTGTCTTGCTAAATTTTCTCCCAAATTAGGTTATTTACCTTAACTTACGTAGCGCTCACTGGCATCCCAACCAGGCAAAGATTATTGACAATCTTTTATTTTAGCAAGCAATCATTTTGTTTTACATAGCACATGAATAGTCTCATTGATTTAAAAACGACAGTTATGACATGAAAGATTTCAGCATCAATAATAATTACCGAGTTATTGTAGCATCACCCTTCACATCGGGGGACCTCGATCAGCGGGAAGGGGTTTTCCTCGGTAAGCATCACAGACTAAGTGCGTCCACTTGAATCGTCTGGAAAAGTCCCCACCCGCTGAGGAGGTCAGTACTTTTTATAATATTAATTGGAATGATCACGCACTGACATGCGCAGTGAATCAGGTTTCACCTTGATCACGCGCTGTCATGCACAGTAACTTGTTTTTTTTTCACATTCCTCCTTTATCTCAGTTGGTTTGGTTCTCACATTCCTCCCTTTCGACTCCCACAACAATGCCTGGGCAGGTGGTTGTTTTTTCACATTCCTGAGTGTGTGCTCTCCTCATGGCAGAAAAAGTTCAGATTCCGATCACAATCCATAGTATCCAAATGGATGTTTCAATGTACTGCAATCACTATCTTATTGACTGGATGCCTATCTATACCAGTCTCTCACTCATGCATATCCCATTTGTATCACAACACTCGACACCTTTTTTGCGGCTTACCTTTTCTTGGGGTTGGCGGGACCACCCCCGGAAAATGCTGACCTGGGACAATACGAGCACCTTCAGTTCCTGAAGTACTGGGGCCCGCTCCTTCCTGAGCGCCAAACATCACAGCCTTAACCACTACCTCCTGGAACTGAAGGTACGTCGTATCGCTAGGGCATGCACATTGTGACAGCAGGAATGCGTTGAGCATTGCCATTTGGACGATGTGCACGGCCAGCTTTTTGTACCACGCCTTGGCCTTCCTCAATGCATTGTACGGTTGGAGGAGTTGATCGGAGAGATCAACTCCCCCCATGTTTTTGTTGTACCCCACTACACATGTCGGTTTGCGGACCTGTGTAGAGGTACCCCGTACAGTGCAGAGGGTACTGCCATCACCGTGTATGGTGGTCAAGAGATGGACAACTCTCTTGTCCTTGTACTTGACCACCAGAAGGTGGTCGCTACATTGGGCTCTGCTCTCACCTTTTCGGAGCATCTGCCCAAGTAGCGTCTTCGGGAGGCCTCTCTGATTTTTGCAGACAGTACCGCAGGCTGTGTAAGAAAAAGTTCTATTGAGAGCTGGAAGAGTCGGGAAGAAGTTCCACAGACGATCTCTTATCAAGCTGAGGTTGAAGGTTTATTCGGAGATACACGGCAAAACAGATACAGAATAACAGAGGAGTTGGAATATGCGGGCAAAAACAGGAATTCAGACAGGCAGAGATTTGCTAGGAAGTCTGGCGATGATAAGGCTCTGTGCCCTGGTCATGGTGAGGCACAGTGGCATGATGGCGATGGAATGGCCCCGATCGACAATAACAGGAGCTTCTTATACATTACCAGAACAAAGAAAGCTGCATTTTGCCGCAGAGGGCGTTAACATTATAATTCTAAGGCGTTTTCATGGTAATCTACAGAAACGTGGTTTAGAACAGAGAATATAATGACATAATACGAAGATATTAATTAACATTTCTCCAAGCAACACTAAAACCCATAAGTCATTGGTATCTATGGCTACTGTCCTAAAATCTTATCATTGTCTCCAGTCTAGGTCAATAAATTCTTACATCCTGACATTTTAACTACTCTACACTTCGCTACCACACTATCACGTATAAGCATACTGACAATATATTTGGTGACCCTATTCCCCTATTGATTGATCCAATCTTCCTCTATGCACATCTGCTGAGGTTGGTAAGAGACATGATCTCATTTTCCATCCTCCATTTAGTACATTTTATCAGCTCTTTTGTAAAAGTTGAATCTTCTCTAACTTTCAACAAAATGGCTGCTAGAGACAACATGGCCGCTCAGTATATTATGGCTGACCATTCTCTTACAAGTCCCCCTCTTGTACTCTTTCCAGAGTACAACATACAGGACTGTAATATTCATTGGTGAATTACTGAAAATAAGAATATTGAGGTAATTCAGCACTTTATGCACGTGTGTGTGTAAGGCAAAAGTCCCTAAAAATAGCACAAACACATAATAAAAAAATAATTCAAATAGTCCCCGAAAAAAATAAGTTGCACAATAGTCAAGTCTTTTGGTCTTTTTCTTCTCATTCTTTGTCTTCTGGATTTTCCTGATCTTCTCCCCCTCTCACACTATCAGAGTCCCACTGTATAGTGTGAAACATCTTCTCCTGATCATCCAATAGGTTCATGGTCCCAGGAGTAGAATATGAAAATCTTCAGCTGACCTGGAGGAAATAGAAAAAAAAGTGGAGTATCAGTCCTTACCAGAAATCTCAGCAAAATAATTAAGAAGTCTACACTGATTGATATGAACCATTTTAATCACCTTTTTAGCTTGAAAATTTGAGCAAAGACTTAATCATTGTTGTTGGGATGTAAAGCACTAGCCCGTCCCCTTCAATGGGCAGGGACTCAAGGGAATTGAACAGAGATGAGTCTCCATCCTTCTCCTGTGCCTTCACAAGATCTTGAAGAGGAGAAAAAACAAGGGGGGGCTCTTGGGGTTTCTCAGTGACTGCAGCGATGACTTCTTGAGGATATTTGTCATCGCCTGTGAGTGCAGCCTCCTTGGCCGCGTGATCTACATATGCATTGCCAAGGATGTGGGGGTCAGGAATTAGCCTCTGGTGCCCTTTAATTTTACAGAAGGACCATAATTTTGGAAATTATTTGCCCCGCTGCTCAATTTGTTTAAGAATTTCTGCAGCAGAGTTTTTAAAGTGACATGCGGGGTTTCTAAACTTAAAGGAGCAAATCCCACTATACGTCTCATTTGATTCATAGTCCAGTGCACGCCCAGTAGGTGCTTCATGCACTGAGTGAATCCTTTTTCCACGGGAGTAAGCAACCTGGAGTAATAACCTAGGGCATACAACTGACTAGACACTTCTGGGCTTTCTTTGGTCCATTTTTGTAGGAGCACAGAAGAAATAGAGATATCACCGGTGTGAGTCTGAATGTAGAAAGGCTGGGAAGGGTCAGGGTTAATCAATGCAGCAGCTGCCGTAAGGGCGCGCTTCAATCCCTCAAAAGCCTGTAAGGCAGTTCCCTCTACATTAACAGGGTCAAAGTCATTATCAACATTTTTCAATAAATCATACAGTGGTTTAGCCAAATAAGCAAAATCTTCAATGAATTCTCTGGAAAAATTAATAAGACCCAAAAATTTTCAGTAATATTAGTTGGTATGGGGACAGCCTGAATAGCTTTAACCCTGTCATGCATGGGCTTCTTTCCTTCTGCTGAAACAGACACACCCAGAAATTTAACCTCTGATTTCATCAATTGTACTTTATCTAGACTCATTTTGAGTCCTGCCTCTTGTAAAGCCTGACAAACATTTTCAAGGGTTTCTCTGTGTTCACATTCATCGACAGTTTGAATCAATAAATCATCCACATTCTGTAAGACTTTGTCTCCGTAACCAAGGAATTCTAACATCTGAGCTAATGCCTGATGGAAATACACAGGAGAACTGTGAAATCCCATGGGCAGCCGCGTGAACAGGTATTGCACATTCTCAAAAGTGAATGCGAAGCGGAGGGCAGATTCAGGTGTTGGGGTACTGAGAAAAAGCCATTTACAATATCCAAACAAGAAAACACGTTACAATCACTCCTCAGCTGTGACATAACTTCAGGGCAGATGCAACAAGGTGAGCAGCTGAGGGAATGTACTTATTTACAAGTCTCAGGTCTACTACCATTCGAAAACTGCCATCTTCCTTTTTTACAGGTAGAATAGGACTGTTACATGGAGAATTACCTTTCACAACAACACCTTGTTTCTCCAATTCACTGACTGCTACCCTTATGTAAGGGATGGCGTCCTCAGGAATACGGTACTGACGCTGGAAAGGTGGCAGTTTTTCACCATCAATTTTAACCTGAGTTTGCATTAACCCACAATCAGTTTTCTTTAAGATCCACAATTCAGGGAACTTTTGCTTCAATTCATTCTTTAAAGCATCATTGTCAGCATTTTCAACATTTTCACCAGTACATACTCTGAAACTAGCAATGGGTAATTTATGACTCTCCTCCTCCTCCTCCACAGGGACAATTACAGAACAGATAGTGGCTTCTTTGTTCCGCCACAAGACTTTGTTACATAAATCAACAACAATTCCCATTGCTCCCAAAACATCAGTCCCAAAATAGTGTACCGTAACTGTGGGTTTACCCAACAAGCGCATAGAAGACCCCTTTGCTTCGATCCCCCTGTGTCCTGAAATCTCAGGTTTACTGGACGACTTTTTACTGCTTGAATACAGGAGCCTCCCAAATTCTACCCAAAATGGTAGTCTCAGGCAGTCCAGGGGGTGACTGCAATTTGTGTCGTGTTATTGAAACTGAGGCTCCTGTATCGATGAGGATGTCTTCCCAAGACAGCCCCTCCATTCTCCCTCTGACATAAGGTCTACCGTCCCTGCCCAGGGAAAGGGGGGCAAGGAGGGTAAGGGAACAGGGGGAGCACTCCATCAATCAGTGTTACCTGCTGTGGGAAGCCCGAAAAATCCATCATCCCCATCTGGACACGGCTTCCGTCCAACAGCTGCCACCTCCGCCCCAAAGAGATCCTTAGTCAGGGTCCGGTCCTCATGTTCCCGTAGCTCCTTAATCAGCGGAGCATAGGGACGAGGAGGAGTGACCCCTCCCTAAATAGCATGGACCTCCGGGCGCGGATGAGTGAAAGCTATTGGGGAGGGAGCAGGAGCAGAAGGCTCCTGTGAGACTGGGTTAACCATTTGAAGACCGTTGTACTGCTGATGCTGCCTAGGGTCCTTCACTGCTGGATACAGAGGTCTAACTCTGAAAGGTGGTCTAGAGAACTCCCGGGTCTGTTGGGGGTTAAATGGTGCCCGGGGTTCTCGGGGTACAAGGTTGGGACAAAAACGTCTAACATGTCCTAAATGTCCACGAAAATAACACAAGGGGGGACCTCTCATAGGATCCTGTGGGGGCTCTGCCGAACGGGACCTGCCCATTCTCGGCAGCTGCGCATACCCCCCCGGAACTCCTGGCCTCCCGGAATCAACAGATACACCCCAAGGTGAATGGTACGCAAAAACATTGGACTCACACCCTTCACCTCGGACTGCATCGTCCTAGCAAAACACTCCCTTACTTTCCTCCCAATTAGGCAAATTTTTAATAAATTTAAGATGGATCAGGAACATTTGGCCAGGGATTTTTTTTCTCGGGGTTGAAGCAGGATCACACCTAACCTAGGATCTGCATGTGCTGGAGCTGTTGGGACAATATATCTTTCCTCAACTGTGTCTGCATAAGCTGGAGCTGTTGGGACACTGTATCTTGTTATGTACTACTTCACTCATTCTCCTAACTCTTCTCCCTTCTACACCTGTATTTACATCAGCACTGTGTCTCGAAGCTGCAGTGTCCATCTGTGACATAACTGCTCTCAGCTGCTGCTGCTGCTCGCACCCCTCCTCTCTGTGCTTCCGTGCTAGCTCCAGCATCTCACTCAGCTTTTCTAATCTCTCCCTATACGCTACCCCTCCCCGGGTGATCATGTTAACATATTGCTGTGTAAGCTGCCTATCAAGAGCCTGATCAAAAGTTATGACTGTCTTACACAAAGCCACTACTTGGCTATTAGCTTAACCTAGTGAATTCTTTCTATCTAGTTCCCTGTTCTCGGTGGTAAACCAACGCATACAATTTAACCACGTGGTTTCCACATTAACCCCCTCCAGCTGGGGTGTGCCAGCATATTTCTCTGTCTGCTTCCGTAACCACTCCATATTTACAGTGGTCTACAAGGACGAGTTTTACTCTGTCCTAGTATCAACAAATGCAATTTAAGCAAAGTTAGATACTCACACCTCTCAGATGGAAGACCTCGCTGCAGCTGTTTGGGGTCGACCAGATATCAAAAGAGGTGCAGCCGTGATTCCAGCCTCACTCGTTACGCTTGCCAAGCGTCTCCCCACGCCCTTTTAAAGCTTCTTGCTACCCGGCACAACAAATTCTCACGTCCTTGTAGATAGCTTCTTCTTAGTTGCTCATATATTTTTATAGTCTTTTTTTCTTTTGTAGTTTTCTTATAAAAAAAATCGGGCAGGCGGTTTCAGAGCGATCACGAGAGGTTCTCCTTCAGGCTGGCTTCCTTTGATCGGTTTAACGTGTGGCCACACGCGTTTCTTTTATTTTTTCTCTTTCTCTTCCCACCTCCAAGCCCTCATCTGCAGCTTCTTCCGTTGGTTCTTCTGGAGGCAGCTCTCCGGAGCTGCTCCTCCTGGCTGGCAATCGCCACTTGTAAGAAAAAGTCCTATTGAGAGCTGGAAGAGTCGGGAAGAAGTTCCACAGACGATCTCTTATCAAGCTGAGGTTGAAGGTTTATTCGGAGATACACGGCAAAACAGATACAGAATAACAGAGGAGTTGGAATATGCGGGCAAAAACAGGAATTCAGACAGGCAGAGATTTGCTAGGAAGCCTGGCGATGATAAGGCTCTGTGCCCTGGCCATGGTGAGGCACAGTGGCATGATGGCGATGGAATGGCCGCGATCGACAATAACAGGAGCTTCTTATACATTACCAGAACAAAGAAAGCTGCATTTTGCCGCAGAGGGCGTTAACATTATAATTCTAAGGCGTTTTCATGGTAATCTACATAAACGTGGTTTAGAACAGAGAATATAATGACATAATACGAAGATATTAATTAACATTTCTCCAAGCAACACTAAAACCCATAAGTCATTGGTATCTATGGCTACTGTCCTAAAATCTTATCATTGTCTCCAGTCTAGGTCCATAAATTCTTACAGTACATCCTGACATTTTAACTACTCTACACTTCGCTACCACACTATCACGTATAAGCATACTGACCATATATTTGGTGACCCTATTCCCCTATTGATTGATCCAATCTTCCTCTATGCACATCTGCTGAGGTTGGTAAGAGACATGATCTCATTTTCCATCCTCCATTTAGTACATTTTATCAGCTCTTTTGTAAAAGTTGAATCTTCTCTAACTTTCAACAAAATGGCTGCTAGAGACAACATGGCCGCTCAGTATATTATGGCTGACGATTCTCTTACAGGCTGCGGTACGTCGCTCAGAGAGGGATTTGTAGAGTGGGATGCTGGTATAAAAGTTATCAGTGTAGAGGTGATAACCTTTATCCAGCAGTGGGTGCACCAAATCCCACACAATTTTCCCACTCACTCCCAGGAAAGGAGGACACTCAGGGGGTTCAATCCGGGTGTCCTTCCCTTCGTAAACTCTAAACTTGTGAGTGTACCCTGAGGTACACTCACACAACTTATAGAGTTTGATTCCGTACCTGGCCCTCTTACTGGGCAGGTATTGACGGAATCGCAGCCTTCCCTTGAAGTGAACCAAGGACTCATCCACACAGATGTCCCTTTGGGGCACGTACACTTCAGCAAACTTTTTGTTGAAGTGTTCGATGACCGGCCGAACTTTGAACAGACGGTCAAAGTTGGGGTCATCTCGTGCGGGACACTCTGCATTATCAGTATAATGCAGAAACTTGTGGATGGCCTCAAAACGCGTCCGGGCCATGACCATTTGGAACACTGGAGTGTTGTATAAAATATCAACACTCCAATATTGCCGAATTTCCGGCTTCTTCAGTATCCCCATATGGAGGACCAGGCCCCAAAACTGCGTCATTTCAACTGCGTCTACAGGAGACCAGTTTGAAAATGTTGAACGCGGGTTTTGCTCCAAAAATTGACGAGCGTACAAATTAGTTTGCTCCACCATGAGGTTAACAAAATCCTCAGAGAAAAAGACTTTGAAAAAGTCAATTTCTGTGAGGCCGGTGGTGTCAAACTTTATTCCTGATTCTGCCACAAAATCAGGAATCACTGGCTCGTAATTTTTTCGGGGGGCAAGGTCCATACGGGGAGCACTGGGTCAGCTGCGGGCATGGTGGGCGCTGCCTCATCTTCTGTCCTGGGGCGTCTGCGTGGCGGTTCCGCAGGACCCGAGGAGGAAGATGAGGAGGGGGAAGAGGAAGAAGAAGAGGATGAAGAATCTGAAAAATAAAGAAAAGTCGGATCGTCATCCAAATCGCTATCAGTGTCGGAGGCAAGAATAGCATATGCCTCCTCCATTGAATAGCGCTGTTGGGATGAATTTGATGACATTTTTGTGTAAATATGGTGCTTGGGCGTACACTTTATTGAAAACTGTATGTGTACGTGAGGGGGGGAGTGATTGGTGTAAACTTTCTGTAAAGAAAAAGCTGTGGAAAAAAGTCTAAAACAGCAGGCCCTAGCTGATAAGTGTCACTTATCAAAACTAGGCTGCTGGATGTGCGCACGGGGTGGCGCAAAAGTGGGGTGGAGGGGGGTAAAAATAGGGAGAAGGGGGATGGAGGGATTGGGGTGGATGAAGAGAGATTGGGCAGGGATCAACAGTTAGGGTTGTAGTTAGGTGGCACAAAGGGGGGTGAAAAAAATGAAAAACGGCAGGCACAAGCTTGGATAAGTGACGTGTGTCACTTATCCAACCTTTGCGGCTGCGGGATGTGTGTACGGAAGTGGCGCAAAGGGGGCTAAGGAAAAAAAAGCGAGCTCGAGTGTTGATCGGTGAACTGCGTCACCAATCAACGCTCGGCGGCTGCGCACGGAGGTGGTGCAAAAGTGGGGTGGAGGGGGGTAAAAATAGGGGGAAGGGGGATGGGGGGATTGGGGTGGATGAAGAGAGATTGGGCAGGGATCAACAGTTAGGGTTGTAGTTAGGTGGCACAAAGGGGGGTGAAAAAAATGAAAAACGGCAGGCACAAGCTTGGATAAGTGACGTGTGTCACTTATCCAACTTTTGCGGCTGCGGGATGTGTGTACGGAAGTGGCGCAAAGGGGGCTAAGGAAAAAAAAGCGAGCTCGAGTGTTGATCGGTGAACTGCGTCACCGATCAACGCTCGCCGGCTGCGCACGGAGGTGGCGCAAAAGTGGGGTGAAGGGGGGTAAGAGGGGGGGTGGAGGGGGGATGGGGGAAGAAGATAGATTGGGGGGTGAAGATAGATTGGGCAGGGGATCAGGGATCAATTAACACTTACAGTTGTAGTTTTCTTTCTTCTTTCTTCTGCAGGGATTGTGATGCTACAAGCTGTGGCACCACAATACCCAGCACAGGAGCTCTTGCTGCGTCCGACCTCTCTGCAGGAATCCTCAGCTAGAGTGAGGACCCCTGCAGACAGGTCAGACAGGTCAGAGGCAGGTCAGGGGGCAGGTCACAGAGCGGTCACATCGCTGCTGTGACCTGTCATTGGTGGGATCGAATGATTACATCGATCCCACCAATCCCTGATCTGCCTGGTGACCATGGCAACTGCCTAGAATCAGAGCTCACAGCTCCGATTACTAGGCAGGTCATGCCCAGGTCACCAGCAGGGCACAGAGCGGTCACATGGTGACCGCAGCTGTGCCCTGTGGTTGGCGCGATCGCCGATCTAATCGATCGCGCCAGCCAACTCCTGCAGGCCCTAATATAGCACCGATCCTGGCCGGTACTGGCAGGGCACAGCGGCGATATAGCGCCGCTGTGCAGTGCGATTGGCGCGATCGATCAGAATTGAACAGCCAATCACAGCGCTCTGGATGCCGGGGGGGCGGGATCGCAGCCCGGGATGCAGACCCAATCTTTTTTAAGGTGAGATGGCGTCGGAATTTTAATGCGATCACCGCGACTTTAGTCGCGGTATCGCATTAAAGGGCCCGACGTACTATCCCGTCCACGGTCATACGGGCCCGGGTACCATGGATGGGATAGTACGTCGGATGTCAGGAAGGGGTTAAACCAGAGTTGTGTCACACAAAATAGTTAATAAAACATTTCCCACATGTCTACTTTACATTAGCAAAATATTTGAAACATATTTTTTATACTTAGGAAGTTAGAGGGGTTAAAAGTTGAACAGCAATTTCTAATTTGCATAGGTTTCCTCCGGGTACTCCGGTTTCCTCCCACATTCCAAAGACATGCTGATAGGGAATTTAGATTGTGAGCCCTGTCGGGGACAGTGATGATAATGTGTGCAAAACTGTAAAGCGCTGCAGAATATGTTAGCGCTATATAAAAATAAAGATTATTATTATTAATAAAGATTATTATTAATTTTTCCACCAAAATTTACAAATTCATTTTTTTATGGACCACATCACATCACCTATATGACAGAAATTATCCAAAAGTGACACAATTCAAAAAATGGCAGCCCTCCAAGTCCTCAAAACCACATTCAAGAAGTTTATTAACTCGTCATGTGCTTCACAGGAATTAATGCAATGTGTAAGGAAAAAATTAACTTTAGCCCCCAATTTTTTTCATTTTTACAAGGGTAACAGGAGAAAATGCATGACAAGATTTGTTGTGCAATCCCTCCTGAATACAATGATACCCTATATGTGGTGGAAAACTACTGTTTGGGCGCACGGCAGGGCTAGGAAGAGAGGGAGTGACGTTTTGAAATGCAGACTCTGATGGAATTGTCTGGGCGCGCCATGTCGCTTTTGGAGAGCTCCTGATGTGCTAAACAGTGGAGACCCTCACAAGTAACCCTATTTTGGAACATAGACCCCCAATAAATTTATCTAGATGTGTGGTGAGCACTTTAAACCATCAGGTGCTTCATAGAAATTTATAACGTTGAACCGTGAAAATAGAAAATCCCATTTTTTCTACAAAAATGTTATTCTAGCCCCACATTTTTTATTTTCACAAAGGTAACAGGACAAAATCAACCCCAAACATTGTTATGAAATTTTTAATGCGTATGCTGATACCTCATATGTGGGTGAAAACTATTACTTGGGCAGGATTCGGAACAGAAGGAACACAGTATGACTTTTTGAACCCAAAATAGGCTGGAATCGAAAGCGGACACCATGTCACGTTTGAAGAACTCCTGATGTGCCTAAACAGTGGAAAATCCCCACAAATGACCTCATTTTGGAAACTAAACCCCAGAAGAAATTAATCTAGATGTGTGGTGAGCACCTTGAACCCCCAGGTGCTTCACAGAAATATATAACGTTAAGTCATGAAAATAAAAAAATAACATTTTTTCTACAAAAATGTATTTTTATTTCAATTTTTTTATTTTCACAAGGGTAGCAGGACAAAATTGACCCTAAAAATTCTTGTGCAATTTCTCCTGAGTACTCTGATACCCCATATGTAGGGGAAAACTACTGTCTCGGCGCACCTCAGGGCTTGTAGGTTAGGGACCACCGTTTGACTTTTGGAAATCAAAATTGACTGGAAACCAGAGTGGATGCCATGTCATGATTGGAGAATCCCTGATGTGCCTAAACAGTGGAAAGCCCACACAAATGATCCCATTTTGTAAACTAAACTCCTCAAGGAATCTAGATGTGTGGTGAGCACCTTGAACCCCCAGGTGCTTCACAGAAATTTATAACGTTGAGCTGTGAAAATAATAATTCAAATTTTTTTCCACAAAAATTGTTATTTTAGCCCTATTTTTTTATTTTCATAAGGGTAATGGTAAGGAGAAAATGGACCCCAATAATTGTTGAGCAATCATCTCTCCTGAGTATGCCAATACCCCATTTGTGATGGAAAACTACTATTTGGGGAATCGGCAGGGCTAGGAAGTGTCATGGTTTGTATAGGGTTCATGCCCTGCATTTGCAGGGTTAAGTGTATGTGGCCTCTTTCTGGATCTGGGAGGGGTATTTACACTCACTATTTACCAGGGTTCTCTGTCAGATATACTTTTGCCCTTGGCTTAGTTTAAGTGACGCCTGTGCTTTGTGCCTCGTGCATTGTCATGCTTCTGTGTTTGATATCTTGGCTTCTGACCTGGTCTGTCCCTATTTGCGCTTGCCTGCTGATTCGGTACTGTGTGTCTATTCTCCTGGTTTCTGACTTCGGCTATGTCTCTGGTTATTCCCTGTCTACGCCCCTGGTACTTCTGCTGTCTGTACGGTTGTGACCCTTAGCCTGTCCCTGACATCCCTCCTGTCTAGCGCTCATCGGCACTTCTGTTTGTGCTATACCTGCTGGTAGAATCTTTATTTTCGGGCCAGCATCTCTCTCTGCTCCTGCTCCCTCTAGGAGACCTGCGGCCGGCTCCACCCCTTGGTAGTCACGTGGTGCAGGTCCTACTAGTGCTCAGTCATGCTGGGACATGCTCCTCTCCCTAGAGACCCTGGTAAGCCCCTGCAGCAGCGCAGATTTCTCAGGATCCAGACACTGACTGGATGTCAGTTCTGGATATCCTGACAGGAAGGGAAGGAGTGATGTTTTGGAGAGCAGACATTGATATGAGAATGGTCTGCGCATGCCATGTCTCATTTGTTGAGCCCCTCATGTGCCTAAACAGTGGAAACTATACCCCTCAAGGAATTTATCTAGAGGCATAGTTACAGTAATGAGTATAATGTTTTTGGTTTTATTGGTGTATGAATTTATGATGTGGTTGTATGTGTAAGTTGTGCAGAGTACATCAGAGTTTAAAAGTGAGTTGTGTCAACAGGTTAAAACTAAATTTTATTAATTTATGCATGTATGATACGCTATGAAGCAATCTATAATGCAAAGGCCAGGTTTCTCAGAGCAGATTTCACAAAGGTAAATTGTGTCTTTTTGTCTTCCCCTTTTGGAGCATACAATGCACCTTTTTTGTGCTCTTCCCTTCTTCACTGTTTGGGGAACCTCTCCAGTAAAATTTTACCTGGTATGATACGGGAACCATCACTTTCAGAAGTACTGGGACTCTCACCTTCCTGAGTCTAAAACATTAGGGTCTTGATGACTACCTCATGAAACTGAAGGAAGGTCCCCGTATTGTCTGCAGGTCGAAACAGCACAAAAGCATTGTACAGTGCCATCTGTACAGTGTGCACAGCCAATTTTTTGTACCATACTTTAGCTTTTCGCATGTCGCTGTATGGTTGGAGGACCTGATCTGAGAGATCTACATCCCCCATGAACTTATTATAATCTTATATAACATCTGGCTTTGGGACTTCTGTTGTGGTACCGTTTTATCCTTATACTTGACCACCAGCATGTTGTTGCTGTATCAGGCTCTGCTGTCGCCTTTTCTCAGCAGTTGCCCAATTAGTGGCTTAGAGAGACCTGTTTTTTTTTGTGCAGTGCCACTTACAACTATACCTCTGACAGAGAGGGTCTTAAAGAGTGGGATGCCAGTGTAAAAGTTATCTTCGCAGAGGTGATAACCCTTATCCAGTAGTGGGTGCAGCTATTCCCACCCAATTTTCCCACTTACCCTCAGAACAGGGGGCATTCAGCAGGTCAATCTGGGTATCCTTCCCTTCGTAGACCCTAAATCTGGTTAAGTTTTGTTGGAATTTTAGCCTCCCTTTAAAATTAACCATAGATTCATTTATGCAGATGTCCAACTGGAGATTGTAGACCTCAGCAAATTTTCTGCTGAAGTGCTCACCCTGGTTGAATTTTATATAGACGATCAAAGGTAGGATTGGCTAGGGTGGTCGGCGCTCATAGCAAGTGAGCATTTCTGTTACATACAGGTGATCTGATCATCACCTGTATGTAGCAGAGCTGATCAGATAACTGCAGCTTCTAGTATCCCATGGAGACTATTGAAGCAAGCAAAAAGTAAAAAAAAGTTTTTAAAAATATTTCAAAGATAAAAAAATATATAAAAGTTCAAATCACCTCCCTTTCACCCCATTCAAAATAAAACAATAAAAAAATCAAACATACACATATTTGGTATTGCCGCATTCTGAATCACCTGATCTATCAATATAAAAAAAAGAATTAATTCGGTCGTTAAACGACGTAAGGAGAAAAAAAGTCTAAACTTTTTTTGGTCGCCGAAACTTTGCATGAAAATGCAATAACAGGCGATCAAAAGATCATATCTGCACCAAAATGATATAATTAAAAATGTCAGCTCGGCACGCAAAAAATAAGCCCCCACCCAACCAAAGATCACGAAAAATGGAGATGCTACGGGTTTCATTTTCTGGAATTTTTTTCCACCACTTAAATAAAAAATAACCTATACGTGTTTGGTGTCTATGAACTTGTAATGACCTTGAAAATCAAAATAGCAGGTCAGTTTTAGTATTTAGTGAACATGGTACAAAAAAAACACCAAAAAACAACTGTGGGATTGCACTTTTTTTTGCAATTTTACCGCACTTGGAATTTTTTGTCCGTTTTCCAGTACATGGTATGTTAAAACCAATGGTGTTGTTCAAAAGTACACCTCGCATGGCTATTTTGATCAAAAAATAAAAAAAGCTATGGCTCTGGGAAGAAGGGGAGCAAAAAACAAAACGGAAAATGGTACGGGGGTTAAGGGGTTAAAAATCAACTTTTATTTGGCATGTAAATAAGGGAGCTTCAGTGCATCTTTGATGTGTTCTATGCCTTGGTGCATCGTCACGCCCTTCTCTTTGCATAATAAAGCTGGAACCTTAGGCCGGAGTCACACTACAGCGAGATACGGCCGAGTCTCGCAGGTTAAAACCAAGCTCTGCCACCGGCACTCCGGAGCGGAGCGTGCAGCTCCATGTATTGCTGTGCGGCTGCATGCTCCGCTCCAGAGTGCCGGCGCCAGAGCTTGGTTTTAACCTGCGAGACTCGGCCGTATCTCGCTGTGTGTGATCCTGGCCTTATAGTGATTGACATGTCTCCAAATCCGAGAGTGAGCAATGTGTTTCTTGACTGCACGTTAACAATTGATTTTGGCGGTGCACTCATAGTGGAAGTGCACAATGTGGCTGCAAGCACATCTGACACTTAAGTATAGGCCACACCAACGTATAGGTCACGCCAAGGATGCATCGAGAGCCCTCTTTTGCATATCAAATAAAAGTTAATTTAATTAAATATTAAGCTAAACTATATATGCCTAGTATGTTTTACATAGGGGCTAGGTCACTGGTATGAATATTTGCCACCTGGTATGAAAGCTTACCACCTCCAATGCTCATCTCCAACAAGTTAAATCAGCTGGAATGCTCCTCTACGACCATTCAGCTATTCCCCTATCGCCGTTAAGATGCTCCCCCATAAAAGATCACAAGTGTTTTCCTCTGGACACCTGCATAGCTTCATGGACTTTAAACAAAATTAGAGGTTAGGTTCTCTGCCTGCAAGAAGAGGCCCCAGAGCCCACGAGTGAGACATAAAGCTTGAGGATAGGAGCAGCTCTAGCTCTGCCCCCACAGAACATGTGGATAGGCAGAGTCAGATATCAAGGCAGAGTCTTGTGTGTGCTTGCAGGCCTTATCTGTTGGTATAACATTAATAAATGTAAAGGGACCAAAATAGGTGAAGCATTAGCAAGCGTCCCACTGGGATTCCACCTGGTGGAGCAGATGGCCAGTCTGGGGCTGAGTAGTTTAGTAGCAGGTATTGTCATCTTCTTCCCCATATTTTCCCATATTGTTCCCCATATTTTCCAGTTTCCTCAAAGTAAGTGACTGATCACGTCTGTGCTAATCTGGAAGGTCGTTCAGTTCCGCTGTTTATTGGTGCGCTGCAGCATGTGCAAGTTTAGCTTCCTCTTCCCTTCGCTAATCAGATAGACCAGTGTCTGGGCATGAATCGAGAGAAATGTGCATAGTTTTCTGAATAATCAGGCACGGAGTCCCAAAGGATACTGCTTCCTCCAGACATCCACACTTTTTAGCAAGATTTTTGTCTTGTAAAAGTGCGTTTTATAGTAGGAAAAATATGGTATATTACAGCTTCTGAATGCTGAATTTCTATGATGTTCCATGAGATCCCCGGGGAACTAATCTGTCTGGTATACTGTATACCGCTGCCTCTCCCATATTACACAAATGTTGTAGAACTTGTTATACTATAAAGCTCCATGAGGTCAACATTTCATCACATACTGAGCAATAAATGAAAAGCTGTCTGCCATAATAATCAAACCTCTGAGCAATGATATATTAAGGCCAATACACACCCATTTATTTACCTTAACCCCTTCATGACTGACTTTTTTTTCTCATTTGTTTTTTCCTTCCCTTCATCCAAGAGACATACCGTAACTTTTTGTTTCTGTTGACAGAGCCATAGGAGGGCTTGTATTTTGTGAGATGGGTTGTAGTTTTGAATGACACTGTTCTTTTTACCATATAATGCATTGAAACATGGGGAAATATGTCTATTTTTTCTTTTTTTTTTTAAACTGGGAAAATAGGGATGATTTCAACTTTTGCATTTTTTTTTTTTCTTGGGGGGGGCTTGAACCTGCGATCGGAGCTAGCTTCTGTCACCCATCTTGCAGGAAGATGCCAGTAATTTAACACTTGCTGAGAATATCACTGCTTTAAATCCCATTAATCCCAAGCACAGTGCTCTAGGGCGCCCCTTTGAATAAAGCAATGGCCGAGCATGCACAATATTGTTACAAACATTCTCTATAAGAATGTCTTAGGCCTTCTTCACACATCCATGTAAAACACGTACGTGAAAACCGGTACTGGTGTCATCAGTGTTTTTAACAGGAGGTTAAAGTAATAAATAAATTACAAAGCTTCTCCCATACTTCGCAATGTTAAACACGGATGGCACACAGATGGTACACTGATGCTATCCTATGCTGTACATGTTTTTCACGGACACATAGACTTGCATTGGTCCTTGTCATCCATGCTGAAGGAAAAAAAATGGACATGTCTCAGTGTGCTTCACACACGTGGTCCATGTTAAAATACGCACCTTTGTATAGCACCATAGGTTATGATGAGTACGTGTGGTATCCATGAAAAAAATGGATACAATATGTACTAGAAACATGGACGTGTGGAAACTTTAGATAGCAGAATGAAAATGGAGATGTCGATGACAAACAAGTAACTTAAACCATCTCAGTCCTTCTGTGAGCTCCGTAAAGGACCACAATTTTGCAGTTTCAAGTCTCGATCAGAATTGTATTTTTTTGGTCACATTACCTCCCTAAAAAAATGTAATAATGAGCAATCAAAACATCATACATACCCAAAATTAGTATCAAGAAAACCCCCCAAAACAATGGCGGAATTGCATTTTTTTTCCACCATTTCATCACACTTGGAATTTTTTTCCAGTGTTTCAATACATTATATGGTAAAATGAATGGACCCATTCAAAACTATAACATGTCCTGCAAATAGAAAGGCCTCACGTTAAGTCACCTAACATCAGTGGTGTGCACGATCTCAATTTTTCATACTTCTAATGCAGTAATGCAATTCATTATTCATTTTTCATGTTTGCATGGTTTGGCTCTACAGTGTGCTTCTTTTTTTCTTGAATGTATAGGAGTTGGTGACTCTAGTTTAAGCACCTGTTCACACTATGCTTATGCTTGGATGTGACGGTCAGTTTTTGAAATTTGTATTCATTTACCTTCTGACTGAGCACTACACCTGTTAGCTGCAGGCGTTTTTAATCAAACCAGGGCCATTTAAACTCCACAGAGATATAGACTTCAGTCCTAACAGAGGATTTTTCATAGGTTCCCATTCAGATGGAGACTACAGTCTTAGTGAGGATTGGCATAGAATAGGGACCTGGAAAATGAGAAATGCCTTAACGTGGCTTCCAGGTACACATTACTTGGCCATTTTATGCGCTAAACTTTCTCAATTTTTCATACTTCTAATGCAGTAATGCAATTCATTATTCATTTTTCATGTTTGCATGGTTTGGCGCTACAGTGTGCTTCCTTTTTTGCTTGAATGTATATGAGTTGGTGACTCTAGGTTAAGCACCTATGCTTATGCTTGGATGTGACGGTCAGTTTTTGAAATTTGAAAAAGTATTCATACCCTGTTAACTTTTCCACATTTTTTTATGTTACTCCCAGAAACTTAAAAAATTGTTATTTAGATTTTGTGATATACCAACACAGAGTAGCAAAATTCGAAAATTGTGACATGCATTTGTACTCAGTTCCCGTGAGTCAATATTTTATAGGACCATCTTTTACTTCAATTGCTACTGCTTACTTTGGGGTTTGTCTCTACCATCTTCCCACATCTAGAGGCTGAAATGTTGGCCCATTCTTCTTTGCAAACTAGCTCTAGCTAGATGGAGAGCATCTGTGAACAGCAATTTTCAAGTCTTGCCACAGATTCTCATTGGGGTTTAGATCTGGACTGTAACTGGGCCATTCAATCACATGAATATGCTTTGATCTAAATCATTCCATTCTAGCTCTGGTACTATGTTTAGGGTTGTTGTCTTGCTGGAAGGTGAACCTGTTATCCTCAAGCCTTTTACAGTCTCTTGCAATTTTTCTTCCGAGATTGTCCTGTATTTAGCTCCATCCACCTTTTCATCAACTTTGACCAGCTTCTCTGTACCTGCTGAAAAAAAAAGCATCCCCACAGCAGGATGCTGTTACCACTATGCTTGATGGTAGGGATGGTGTCAGGGGGATGTACAGTGGTAGTTTATTGCCACACACAGCTTTTTGCATTTAGCCCAAAAAGTTCTACATTGATCTCCTCTGACAGGGGCTATTTTTTTCACATGCTAGTGTCCCCTACATGGGCTTTTGCAAACTGCAAACAGGACTTCATATGGCTTGCTTTTAAAAATTATTTTCTTCTTGCCACTCTTCAGGTTTAGGTGGATGGTCCTGTCTTGTGGGTTTGCAGTTGAGCCATGCTCCTTTCATTTTTGGATGATGGATTGATCAGTGCTCGGTGAGATGTTCAGAGCTTGGGCTATTTTTCATAATCACCCCTACTTTACTCTTGTCCACAGCTTTATTTCTGACCTGCCTGGTGTTTTGATAATTTGTTCTCAAACAAACCTCTGAGGCCTTCGCAGAACAGCTGTAGTTATGCTGAGAATAAATTACAAACCAGTGGACTCCATTTGTGACTTCTGGAGGCAATTGGTTGCTCAGGATTTTATTTAGGGGTATCAGACTACACAGGGCAGAATACAAATGAACATAACAATTTTCAGATTTATATTTTCAAAATAATTAGAAAACCATTTATCATTTCCTTTACCCTTCAGAAATACTTGATACTTTGTGTTGGTACACATATAAAATCCCAATAAAAATACATTTAAGTTTGTAGGTGTAATGTGAAAAAAATTGAAAAAGTTCACACGTTATAATTACTTTTTCAAGTTACTGTATCTTAACTTATAAGGTTATTTTTCCAAAGCGAAAATACAGTGGCAGTATTTACCTAAAGCGTATTTAGTGGCGATTTTCCCGACATTTTGCAGCGTTGCCACTGCCAGCATCTTTTTTGGGAAATGTAAACTTTGAATAGCAAGGGGATTCCAAGTAGACACTGCCCAAAGAATGTGAAAAATGAGGATGAATGAACTCATGGAGATCAACATCCAACACTGCGGAGACACCATTACATGTTTCTCAACGCAGTGATTCTAGAGCAATGCCCCCATCCCTTATGGGAAATATGTAAAAACATGCAAAACACAAGCTGCGGAGACATCATCACATGTTTCTCAACGCAAGCAATGACTAGCCAGGTCTTTCCCCGGGAAGGAACAACCACGGGAAGGGCAGTCTCCAATGAAGGAAACCACCTATACCAAAACATGGTATCCACAGACAGCTGTTTCAGGGTATTGCCCCTCATCAGTGTGGAGTAGGAAACTGGCCAGTAGGAGCAATGCCTAGTAGAAGACTGTGAAAAATGAGGATGAATGAACTGCCCAAAGAATGAACATACTAATTTATTTAATTGCTTCCCAGCTATGAAAGCCTAAAACAGTTCAAATAAGTTACAAAAGACAGAACATACGTACAGCATGTGCATTTTTACATTTCTGTGTATTATATTCATTGTTTGCAGAGTTTTTTAGCCCTTTTTTTCAGGTTAATCCAGGAGGAATGTGAAAATGTCCTTATATTACAGATGTTCCACTTCAAAGTGCATTTGTCTGAAGTCCTTGTTGTCATTCTTTGATATTGCAAAAAAATCTCAACACATTGACATTCAGCATTCGAATACCTGAGTTATTTGTTGGAGTACGACAATGGTTGTCTGCAGTAACACAAAAAAACTGTACATGCGAAAATACCCTAATAGTAAAAAAATGTTCTCTCCCACTTGCATCTTAGCAATACACATAACTGACGTGCTTTTGCTTCCAGGCATTGTAAACACTTGGTTCTAGTCATATGCATGGCTTGGTAAATAAGTCTTATTATTGGCCTGTAAACATGAGCCTTGTTCCCAAGGTATGTTTTGGCATGTCAAAGATGCAAAGGCTCATAAAGAACTAAAAAAAAAGTCAATCCATGAAGGCAATGTACAAAAAAAATGGTAAATCAATAGCTGCAACCATGGCGGGCCATCTGGACTTCATTAGTGTTGCAAATTACTCCTAAGTCCATCATTAAAAAAAGACTAGCAATTCTTCTTAGAAACCTTTGTCTGGGAGATGACTAAGTAAGGAAGGCCAAATCTTTTTGACTTGAATGGCCAGTACTGAAGCTGCAGAGTGCACTCAGGAATCTCGTATTGAGCATCGAAGTAGGCAAACACGGTATTGATGTGGGCAACAGCAAGACAAATGAAGATGTGCCTAAGAGGGAAAAAGCACAATGGCTATGGATTTCAAAATCTATGTGAAGCAAACAATAGAATTTACACATTGGTATGAGAATTACAACCTTCACAACTTCATGAATGTTCAGCAGCTTCTACAAAATTCATTGAGGCTACCAATGCGAATGAGACATACAGTGGGTACAGAAAGTATTCAGACCCCCTTTAAATTTTTCACTCTTTGTTTCATTGCAGCCATTTGATAAATTCAAAAAAGTTCATTTTTTTCTCATTAATGTACACAGGTGTGTACCTTTCCAAATCAAGTCCTATCAGTTTAATTAAACACAGCTGGACTCCAATGAAGGAGTAGAACCATCTCAAGGAGGATCGCAAGGAAATGGACTGCATGTGACTTAAATATGAGTGTCTGAGCAAAGGGTCTGAATACTTATGACCATGTGATATTTCAGGTTTTCTTTTTTAATAAATTTGCAAAAATTTCTAATTTTTTTTTTTTTTTTTAGTCAAGATGGGGTGCAGAATGTACATTAATGAGAGAAAAAAATGAACTTTTTTGAATTTACCAAATGGCTGTAATGAAACAAAGAGTGAAAAATTTAAAAGGGTCTGAATACTTTCTGTACCCACTGTATAACCAGATTTAATGGCATCTAAAGTGTATATGGCAGACTAGACTTTAACTCAATAATTTTGCTATAGGGAAACAAGGGTTAGACTGATATAATTTTAAGTATTATAATAAAACTTGGCACTCAACTCAAGAGAAAGCAATGTGGAAATTTTTATTGCAGTCTGTATAACATGTAAAGACATTTTGGTCACACATAGACCTTCGTCAGTCTTCTATATCACAAAAGAACAGAACAAAAATCAAACAAAACACGTATATCATATAAGGTCCAAAAAGAAATGAGGAAAAGAAACTGAAATAAAATTGTCTCTTTAAATGCATTAGCTATACTTGCAAAAACTAAATATTATAGGAAAAGAACAGGATTGGGATCATGGGACATATGGGAAGGTATCTACCCGACTGCTTAAGAAGGGGGTAAAGTACAAGGATGATGTTGTGTAGAAAAAAGGCCTGTGATAATGGAGATATATGTTAGATGGAGCACATACATATACAAGGGAAATTTTATCTTTGCATGTTATACAGACTGCAATAAAAATTTCCACAAGGATTTCTCTTGAGTTGAGCGCCAAGTTTTATTATAATACACATCGGTTTGGAAACCTACTTGAGCATCTTCACAGTAGTGCCACGCTATGCTATATTTAGATTTAATTTTAAGGACAGGGACAGATTGCCGTATAACTCCTGCGAGAATCACCTCTCACTGCCCGGACTGTCCTGGCACTTCTCCTGACCCGAGCATGACAGTGTGATGTATTCCTATGCAGCTGTCATGCTCAGGTCAGGAGAGCAGACAGCCAGTACGAGGTTTACCATGCAATCCTCACAAGAATTATTTTGCTATCTGTCTTCTCCTTAATCTGTAATATCCTTTTATACTCTTCTCAACATTGAAATTACAACAAGAAGAAAAGTAATGGAATTTTGAAAATCACAGGATTGATAGACATGTTGCTAATATGCAAATTATGAAAGAGTGGTTATGCTCCCAGGATTATGATGTGACATAATGAATGATAGCTAGACCCCTCTAGTCTTCTTTCCAGATACATTAACAACTCGAGATTACATTAATTAGGTAGTGGTAAATTCTCTGTAAGCAGTCTGCGTGGCAGAAATGTGCTACCAAGGCCTACAGCATCTCTGGGCTCATCTTCCACCGAGTACATTTTTGGGACATCATTGTAAAAGGAGTTGCCAGCGGCAGATCTTGATGATTTGTGTGCCAAAGTGCACAGTGGCTCAGTGGTTACAACTGCAGCCTTGCAGTGCTGGGGTACTGGGTTCAAGTCCCACCAAGGACAACATCTGCAAGGAGTTTGTATGTTCTCCCCATGTTTGTGTGGGTTTCCTCCAGCTTCCTCCCACACTCAAAGGACATACTGATAGGGAACCTAGATTGTGAGCCCCAGCGGGGACAGGGATGATAATGTCTGCAAAGCGCTGTGGAATATGATGGCACTATGTAAGGCTAGTTTCACACTAGCGTTTTGGAGCGCAGCGACGGCCTGCGCACGGCCGCCGCTAAGCCCCGCCCCCTGCCGCGCCCCGCCGGTAGCTCCGCCCACCGGCGCATGACGCTGCATGCGCCCTGCGTCCCCTATCTTTATCACAGGGGGCGCAGGCCGTGCGCAGTATGCGTTTGGCGGCGCATGCGCCTTTTTGACGGTGCGCCGACGCAACCAAAATGCAGCAGGTTGCGTTTGGCGCAGGTCGGCGCACCGTCAAAAGGACGCATGCGCCGCCAAATGCATACTGCGCACGGCCTGTGCCCCCTGTGATAAAGATAGGGGACGCAGGGCGCATGCAGCGTCATGCGCCGGTGGGCGGAGCTACCGGCGGGGGCGCGGCAGGGGCGGGGCTTAGCGGCGGCCGTGCGCAGGCCGTCGCTGCGCTCCAAAACGCTAGTGTGAAACTAGCCTTAGTGAGTTAAATAAAATAAATTCAGTGTGGCAGAACATTCCTCAGACAACCATTAATAACCTCAATGATAATTTGCCAAGCACATGTATTTCGCTTTGAAATTTAAATTTTTCAGCATTTGAATTCTATTACCATGACTATCGATCCTCTGATTTCCATAATTGTACGACTTTTTCTTCTTGTTGTTGAAACGTTAATGTTGAGGAGTGGTTATAAAAAAAAAGTGTACAAAATATTTTTTTTGTGTTGCCAGTTTCTGAGACTGGTAATTTTTATTATGCCCATGGACCTGTCTGAGGACTTGTTTTTTGCATGCTGAGCTGTGTTTTTTACTGATAACATATTGGGGTTCTTATGAAATTTTAACGCTGTCTGTTGCATTTTTTGGGAGAGTTGGGAAGAGCTTATACACATTAGACTGCAAGCCAATGTTTAAAAGAGTTTTCCCACAAGCAAAAGATTTTATTTTATTAATCAATAGATCTTGGAATAATAATAAGTTCCACAATTGGATGTGTTTAAATTTTTTTTCCTGTGCTGAGATAATCTTAGAAATGTGCCCCTGCTGTGTACTGTGTAATGGCTGTGTCTGACTGTACAGGAACATGGGCAGGGGAGGAAGCAAAAGTTAATATTCAGACATTACAGCACGGGATCACAGCAGTTTCTATTAGGGAGGTAAAACATTTCTCTGCCTGGTTTTAAGCAATATTTTACCTCAAAGAAAGAATCAGCTGTGATCACCTGCTATAATGTCTGTATACTCTCTTATGCTTCCCCTCCGGTCCAGGAGCTGTGGTATGATCAGACCATGTTCCTGTACGGTCAGACACGGCCATTACACAGTACACAGCAGGGGCACATTTATAAGATTATCTCAGCACAGGGACATTTTATTTAATCACATCCAATTGTGGAAATTATTCTTTTTTTATTACATGAGTGCAGAAAACCAGATCAGTTCTTACCAGAAGCTGTGCAAGTAGCAGAAGTTAATCCTTTTCCAGAAATTACAGAAAAGGCGATCACTGAGCCAACAGGAAATAGCCACTAGCCACAGACAAAATGACACGAAGGTCAGATTAATAATTTCACGATCACTGCACCTGAGGATGAAATATCAAGAGAATAATTTGGACAAATTTCATTGTTAATATACTTGATGAGATGGTCAAGAATTGCATTATTAAATTATAATTACTCTAAATTAGGCTAGTAAATTGGGACTGTATATGGTGTCCATCTCTTAGGCTTTTCATGTTTTATTTGTCATAGAAAACTTGGTCATATACTTAAAGGGAACCTGTCACCAGTTTTGTCATGTGTCTACTAAAACTATCACCTTATTCATCACCTGTGATGCATTCCATAAATTGTTATATAACCCCCGACTCCCCCTCTACACCTCCTGAAAACCTTTTAAAGTTCTCCCGCACTGTACGAGTGTTAATCCTGTGTAATCGGGTCCAAGGGGCATATATTCTGGGCTCTCTATCCCTCCTCCCGCGTGCTGCATGCCGTCCTCCTGCTTTGATTGACATGGATGACACCTCCAGGGTCATCCACATGGCCGAGCAAAATCTCACGCCTGAACAGAGCAATTGCTGGTTCCCGCCTGCGCACTATGCTCAGCCCTACTGCAAGCAGAGCCAAAAGCATGAGTGTGCATTCACCAGCACACGTCTTTACAGCTCATGTACCGGCACTATTTTGCCACCACTGCTATGCGTATGCGCACTGATATTTTCGGCTTTGCCCAAAGTAGGGCAGAGCATAGTGCACAGGTGTGAGCCGGCAGTTTCTCTGCGCAGGTGTGGGTTTTGCTCGGCCAGGTGGATGATGCAGGAGATTGTCTTTAAGTCAGTATTTATGAAAGGCATCTACATTGTATTGTTTGTACATTTGGTCTACACATTCCTGAATACTGGAGAAATGTTGTATGGAACGTGGACATAACAGTCAGGTAAATGGGAAAATGCTCAATTCTTGGTCTCCACAAAACACAGTTATGTTTTGGGCAAATTTTTGGGATGGCCTCTACAATACTTACTTTCTTATTTCTTTTACCAGTAGATACAGTATATGAAAAGTTATACTGTTCAAGACATAAGCATTGATTGTAGGCTTTACAAGTGACATCAGTGTGCTAACGATGGCAACAACAAAGATGGCAGCACCAAATTCGCTCCTACATACATAATACAAGAAATGTTATTCACATGAAAATATTATCTCATAAAATTGTAGACAGTGAATAAAACTGGATGTTTAACAGCATTTATTGTATGTCATAATCCCATTCAGGACAAAACCAAAGAATGTATCCTGAGAAAATTACATTTTTCTTTAATTTTATTTGACTAAATAATGATTGAAACTGGAACATTTTCTGTGTTATGTAGCACCTAATTAAACTTTGCTGTGTAGGATCAGCAGCGTCATCTCATTCAAAGAAGAGAGATTTATCGGTAGCTTTATTGTACTGCTGAAGTCCTACATATGTTCTCCCTGGTCTCTAGGAAAGGAGATAATACTTTAGCACTTTCTGAAGAATCTATTGATCTAAGGGGGGTTCACATCACGTTTTATCCACTTGCCAGAGACTTTGTTGAATGCCCAGAAAAACAGGATATGGATGTTTGCACTGACTTTAATAATGCAGATACAGTTACTTTGTCCTCTTTTAGACATCATTTTGTCTATTTTTTGTCTATTTGAAGCAGCTCCAAAATGCAGTCAATTACATTTTGGTGCCCATCTCAAGTAGGATGAAATTACCAAAAATGATATGTAACAAAGCAGACAATGACTCACTCTGCATCATTACAGTGAATGGCCCTGTCAAAGCAAAAGTCCAAAATCCATTTTTCAGGACTTCAGATGTCAGTCTTGACGGAGACTCTGACGAGAGGCTAAAACATGTTGTGAACATAGCCTAATACATTTCTCTGTCAGTCACTTAATGGAGCACTCCTCTCATCAAAGTTTTTATCCATTTAATATATTGCAATCCTCATATCAATTATGTACTTACAATTGCGCATTTTGACGTTCAACCCAGTTAATTCTTCTCTTTTCCCTATTCTGTGTAGAAACAGGAAGTCTCTTGTCCCTGAATGAGTCATCTCCCTCTTCATCTCCTGACCTAGCTGCTCTGCTTCTCACCCCTGCCAGAGACTTTTGCAGTGATGACTCATGGAAGGAAAAGAGACTTCCTGTTTCTACATAGAGCTTAGAATGATTCAGCTAGTCAGTTTTTAATCATGTAATGTCATAGACCTACTGGAAAAGAGAAGAATTACCTGGGTAGGAAGGCAAACTGAGCAATTGTGTTATATAATATGATGACTGCAATATATCAAAAGGCTTCAAAATTTTGATAGGAGTACTTCTTTAAGCTGCTGTTCAGCACACAGTCCCTGTTCTACTGTCCTAACAGACACGTAAAAGATATGGCCACCTCCCATAGACATTTAAAAATAGAAATAAATTGCTACAACATTTAAACAAACTTATATGTAATTATTATGAATAATGTCATATATGGGAGACTTTCTGTCATTGGATACCTTTTTTATTATTCTAAATAGTTCCAATATTGTTGTGATGTCTTAATATATCTTTGCCTCTGAAGAGGCAATTTGCATATTAATATGTCTTTGTAATGGTTGGAGCTCTACAACTAAAACTAGTGATTACCATCTATAGCAGCTATAAATTATTTTATCACAAACAACTAATCACTGAGAATATATTAGGCATTAATAAAGTAGAGTAGCACAATATTACCTGCCTTTGATGAACCTTGGAAAGTAAGACTGGGGAAGCCAGATAGAATAGCCAAGACAAATAACCCACAAGATAGAGATCTCATCCAGTAACTGTCCAAAGAAGCTCAACGTCATGTGGTAATACATGGAGAATAGACCTATTATTTAAGCAATATTATAAAGTTATCTAGTGGTACAACATTAAAGAGGTTGTCTCAAGTCCTATAATGTTTAAAACTGGAAAGTGCTTGTAAAAACAAGCAACTTTGCAAGTAACCTACTGTTAAAAATCCTCTTCATCCCCTTAAAATGGAAGGATACTTAATTTTATGGTCTACCGCTCGTTGCTTAGGTATTGGTCACCATGTAAGGAGCGTGCAGCATGAGGAGGCTCTATGCTTTTCAGCCTGCTTGTGCCACCCTGAAACTGGTCACATAATTGGGTCCTACCATCTTCAGTCCCTCTGGGCTTCTCCCATGCTGCAGAGGCAAAGATGTTTCTGCTAATAGCCTGGCAGAGTGCTCAGTTTGAGCCATCAGCATGACCATTCTGATTTGAACTGTCAATTTTCAGAAGCACACTGCCCCTAGCAATCAGGAATCTGGGGTGACAGAGAAGTAGTGCGCTCCTGAAAAGCAAATAGTAGAAAAACACTTTAGAGAGGAGCTTTTACCAAATTTTTTTATGTTAAACTGGACACAGGATGTAATAGTGACTGCAGAGCGGAATAAAATGCTTTCTTCTTCCTTTTTAATTTTGCCTCTTTATTGCGGAGATATTGTCACTTAATTTATTTGGCATTTATTTAGCTAACTTTGTAGGGTTTGTAATGTTACACAGTTGAACTCAGCTGCACTGCCTCTTCCCCCACACCAATTCATGCAGAAGGGTAGACCAAAAGATCAGGACTGTATCATTACATCTCACTCACTGAGAAATATTCTCTGAGCTATGGTGAGGGTGGCTTCTTCTTTCCTTTAAGTTTTCCTGCCTGTTTATGATTGGTCTGCATCATAGAGGGAGAAGAACACATCCCCAGTGAAAACTATCTGATCAAACCTTCTTAGAATTTAAAAAAGTTTACTCATTAGGTGCCAAATACCTCCCCAACAGAGAAATGATAAAAAAAGTTATTCTGCTCTGCAGCCACAATTACATCCAGTGTCCAATGCAACAAGAAAACGTTAGTGAAAAGTCCACTTTAACCCCTTCATGACCTTGTGATTTGCCATTTTTATGCTTTTATTTATTCCTCATCTTATTCTAAGAGCCATAACTTTTTTATTTTTCCATCCCCAAAGCTGTATGAGGATTTGTTTTTTTTGCAGGATGAGTTGTACTTTTGATTGACACCATCCATTTTATCATGTGATGAGTGGGAAAAATATTCAAGTGCATTAAAATTGCAAAAAAAAAGTGCAGTTCCACAATTGTTTTTTGGGTTTTTTATTTACCATGTTCACTGGATGGTAAAACTGAAAAGGCAATATGATTCCCCACGTCAGTACGAGTACGGAGATATCAAACATGTGTAGGTTTTTCAATTGTTTCGTTTTTAATGGGTAAAAAGGTGGTGGTTTGAATAGTTGTGTGTTTTTAATTTTTAAAAGCTTTTTTTAACTTTATCTCATAGTCTTCTTTGGAGACTTGAAGCTGCGATCATTTGTTCGCTTGTGCTATACATAACAAGGATTCAGCACTGTTACACACAGCAGAAATCAATATCTCCTATGACTGCCAGCCACGAGCCGGTGTTCACAGGAGTATCGTAATGATAGGCATGAGGTTCTTCAGCAGACATGGGGTTCCGCCAGCTGTCATGACAACCCACCGGCACCCTGTGATAACATGACGGGCACCAATGGGAGGGATGAATGATGCGCTTTCGTCCGTCACCTGTAAATCCCGCTATAAGTAATTGACAGTGGGATTTAACTGGTTAACAGCCACAGGCAGAGCACCGCTCCACCCGCAGCTGTTAAATGCACATGATGACTGATTAGATTAGTCATCATGTGCGAGAAAGATGTGAACTCGGCATGCAAGCTCACTTCAAAGGCAAAAACTAAATCACAGATTGCCAAAAGGCAAATAATCCCTAACTGAAGACCATAAAATTTAACTTTTAACAATATTATTAAAGGAACATTATTAAAAACCGCACTGCTCAGTATATCTTTATGGGCACTAACACACTACTGATTAGACTCACGTCTTTTAAAGCACACAATCCCCTGATGGCGCCAATTTAGCTGGTGAAACATGTTGGGGAGGCTCAGAAGCAAATTTTCAAATGCACCAGTCAGTAAATCAATGGTGGAACTATAATAGGATATAGGTATGGGCCCTTTGATACAAGGTCCCATACCCTTTTATGAAACAAGATATAGTTATTAGGACAGTGAGCACTTTAAAACAAATTAGCTAATTAGAAATTAGAATATTGTGTGATAAAAAAAGTAAGTAAGAATATGTATTTGTACAAACCAATCATGATGAACATGATCCAGACTAGATGGACAGTCAAGCTTCGCTGGCAGGCGTATGGATGTAAGAGATACATCATAAGGGGCCCAACAAGAAGGAAAGCAATATTAGTAACCTGCAAGAAATTTAAAAAATTACATTTTCATGTTTTGGACTGATCTAAAAAAATGTTTACTACTGAAATAATATAATAGCTATACATAAATAAAATGTAACAATTATGAATAATGATGATGATAAAATAGTTAACAATATAATTGATTTACCAATGTTTATTTTTGCATTTCTTTGGGTATATCTTGATGCATATCACAATCAAATTTAAGTAAGGCATAATTATTGCTTTAACGTTCTGCCTTTTGCATGTTTTTAATTTATTTTCATTTCAAATGAATTTGTCAATTTGATCACTTCTGCATTGCAAAAAGCAATTAAGTGCAATTTTTATGTGTTTATGTGGAGCCCCCGAGGGTTCAGTCGCCACAGAGGTACTGCACCTCCTCCTGAGGTGTAGTATCCCACTACCCAGGTAAGATGGTAACACCTGACCAGACTCCAGCACCTACATCCAGCACAGACACCTTGGAACAGCAGAGCACCCTTTATGGCAGCTCCTTTGGTTCATGAAGGGTGCTGGGTGGTGAGTGGAGCTTAGAAACACTAGAGGGGAAAGCGGACAGGAAATTAGTCAGAGAATCCCCGGAGGGGGATGGAGGGAGGAGGTGTTTGCAGCAGCTCCCTGTGAGCTGGAGCTGTTGGCAAGGAAAGAGGAAGATGGGAGGATCAGTTGTTCAGAAGGAAGATAGATAAGAACGGAACGTGAGGAGGAGAGAGACTGGGGACTAGGGCTAGTGCAGAGTCCTTTCCTAAGTTTAATGCGCCAAGGTCAGGCACCGGTATCCGAGGCTGTGTGTGATACTAATGATCCTACAGCAGAAATCGGAGGAATAGAAGTTGTGACCGCTTTATTCCCACCCAAGACTCGAAGACACAGTGGCAACGTGTGTGAGCCGGGAAATGATTGTATGGCGTCCCCGAAGCAGGCTACGGCTGCCCGTCATATGAGTGGAGTTATAAGTAACATCAGGAAGGAGGCACTTGGGTGTAATTCAGAACTACAAGTACTTCAGATTAGCGCTAGAAAGGAGACGTTCAGAACAGGCACACGAAAGGGAGTGCTGGAAGGGTTAATTCCATCTGCCTAGAAGTTGGCTGAGTCCCTGACCTGGAAGCTGCAGCATTGAAGCAGGCACCTGTCTGTGCCAGAAACGTGAGTAAAAGAATTGGAACTGCATTCAGCTGTGTTTTTGCCTTCTTCCTGCGCAACCTACTCAGCACTGATACATCTCTGTGCCTAACACTACACCATCTACCTCAACACTTATTACTACTGCCCTGGGACTACAGCTCTACCTGTGGAGAGCTATTGCATCTTTGCTGCGCCCCACCATCTGTCCCAGAGGATCTGCACCGCAGCGTCGGCTTAACACCTTCATTGCCGAGTACCACAGGTGGCGTCACAAATTATCTACCTATAAACTTTATTCCATTCCACCTATTTTACATGGACACCCAGGGCCATGGACTGGGTCACCGCCACCGCAACACTTTCCCTGTAAGACACTGGCCCGGTACCGAGTGATCCCCCACACCTTGCCCTGGGGGCGCTGCCTTTTACATGTTTTTATTACAAAAGAGTAATAAAAACATGTACCCTTTGTAACCTGGGTACAAAAGAGTTATGTTGTATTGAGATACCATACATAGATCAGGGTTGCCAACCATTTGTAAATTCTTAGACCTGTCTGCAAAATCAAGAGCTTTTTTTCCCAGAGTCCATGATTTTTGTTTTTGAAGATTGTGAAGATTAATGTGGCTGTAATTATTCTGCCTTCAGGCACGCTGACACAATGTGCAATCCAGCATACAGTATAAACCACAGCTCTGTCTTCCAAAATAAGCAGACTGTTCTCTGTAGTCTAACTTGTTTATTGTGAAGAGTATAGAACATGCGTGGTAAAACTACAAGGAATACAAATAACATGCATAAGTATTGGGCAGATGATCACACAGTTAACACAGATACAAGAAGCATTTAGTGTGATGCAATCTACATAGAAAAAATACAGATGTCTAATTACATCTACTGAATGCAGCTAATAAACTCTCTGCACACACACTGCATTGTAAGAAAGATTGAGCTTACCAGATATGCTTTAAGCCGGGTAGTGACTCAAGTAGAGAAGTTGCAGGAAAAACAAAGGTTACACAGGAGGACAAAATAACATGTGCATCCTATGAGATCCACAGAAGCAAAATGGCCCTTCATCCCAGAATACATTGCTTACTTCCCACAAAGCACTGCTTTAATCCCATAGTGCATTGCTTCTGTTAAAGTCACAGGCTTTATAATGCTATTGAAGAAACTGCTATAAATTCAGCCACCACTAGATGGTGTTATAATTAACCCAGCACATAATAAAACATTCTTTGCCCTATTAAGAGGGCAGAACACTCCCCGCTTGCCATTAACTAATGCCACTCACAGGCTCTTTAGGCGAAAGCAATAGAATTAGCTCCGCAACTGGTCTGAGGAATAGTTTACGCTCCCCAGCCTTCCACACTTTGACCTCGACCTTGCGCACCTTCTCATCTTTGCTTGGGAACACCTTGGTGATAAGGCCCAGAGGCCACTCATTTCGATGTGACTGACTGGCCTTCATGAGTACAATATCACCGGGTTTGATGTTCAGCTTGTCGATCTGCCACTTCCTCCTAGGCTGGAAGGTGGAGAGGTATTGCTTTCTCCATCTGTCCCAGAAAGTATTGGAGAGACTTTGAACTTGTCTCCATTGACATCTGTAGAGGTCCTTGCTGCTGAATTCTCCCAGTGGAGCGCTAGAAGTGTCAGTTTTCTGAGTGAGTAACATGGCGGGAGTGAGACTGGTTGGATCTTCAGCATCACTGGAGAGTGCAGTCAATGGTCTGGCATTTATGATGGCCGAAACTTCTGTCAAACCTTCGTGTGTGAGTCTTGTGCTACCTTCTTGCAAGAAGATAGAGTCTAAGATTCTGCGTGCTATTCCTATCAACCTCTCCCAAGCACTTCCCATGTGAGAAGAGTGTGGTAAATTGAAGGTCCAGGTACATCCCTGTTCACTCAGTTATCTTTCCACACTGGTAATGTCTAGGTTGGAAGGAATTTGGAGTTCTTTCACTGCTCCTATGAAATTTATGCCTCTGTCAGAGCGAATGTGTTTCATGGTGCCTCTGATGGCAATGAAGCGTCGGAGTGCATTTATGAAACTTGATGTGTCCATTGGCTTGGACTCTTCTAGTATGCCGTGCAACCACAGACCACGGCCTGAATACATCCAGTCCAACGTTGGTAAAGGGAGGATCCATACTAATTCTGTCTGATGGGAGATTGGCCATCTTTGGGCTTTGAGTCGTGCCGCGGAGTTTGCGGCAAGTCACACAGTTGAAGATGAGTTTACTCACACATCTCTTTGCTCTGACTATCCATAGTCCAGCAGTTCATAGATTCCCTTTGGTAAACAATCGGCCCTGATGTTTCACCAAAAAATGATGGTGCTGTACGAGCAGAGTAGTCACATGCTGATGACCAGGAATTATTACAGGGTGTTTTTCCACGAATTCCACCTTGGCTTCCTGAAGACGACCTCCAATTCTTATCAGCCCATTTTGGTCAACTATTGGATCAAGCTTTTTCAAGACACTGTCTCTAGAAATGGGTTGACCTTTGTTAAGGTTGTCTATTTCTTTGGCGTAACACTCGCGTTGTATGATACGAATTATCGTGTTTTTGGCGTTTTCCAGGTTAGGAGCAGTAAATATGTGTTTGCAATGGTGCCAACCTTTACAAGACTTCTGACTGGAGGGTGAGCGTTGCCTCTGGGGTTTAAATGGTAGAGGGGCCATCCAACTCTTTGACTCATCTCTTACCATCTCTCGATCCATGATGTCCAAAAACAATCTGTCTTCTATGGACATTGCTACCTTGTTGTCCTCTCTTGTTCTGTGGAAAACTGTGCACCCTATGTAATCTTGGTCGCCGTCACATGAGTGGTCTTCACAGGAAGGATCAGCTAATGGACAAGGTAGAGGAGCATTGTGTGGCAACTCTTTTACCAGGAAGCTACTCTTACCTTGCTGGAAGAGAGACGGACTTCCATTTTCAAGAGTATTGGTAAGCATGCTGTCGACTAAGGCCGGCTTGTGTGCTCCTCCTAGGCAGATGTCTCCTATGATGACCCATCCAAGGTCGAGCCTCTGTGTGTACGAAGCATTCCTGGAGCCATTTATACATTCTCTAGCCTTGTGGCCTTATAGTATATCTCTTCCCAGAAGTAGAGCTATTGGGGTTCCTGGATCTAGTTCAGGTATCAGGTGGGCTATGCGCTTTAGATGGGGGTGATATTTCGCCACCTCCCGTGAAGGTATTTCTGACCTGTTGTCAGGAATCTGGTTGCACTCCAGGATGGTCGGTAATGATAGGCAGGTCTGGCCATCTATGGACTCCACTTTGTATCCGGTTGTTCCGGTTTTCTCCCCGCCGTCTCAACGGTACCCGAACACATCCTCAGGGCATAGGGAGAACCAGGGCCTACAATGCTGAAGTTGTCAAAGAAGATGGACCTGGCTAGAGACCTGTTACTTTGATCATCCAGGATTTCATAAATCTTGAAGGCTTTGTCCTTGCGGCCTGCAGGATAGACTCAGACAAGGCAGATTTTTGAACAGGACCTTCCTCCTGTGAGTCCTCTATAGATCTCAGTACATTTAGAGCTGACATCAGGGGTGTCTTCATCAGTGTCCTTCTGCTTTCCATCGTGCTCCTCTGCTTGCGACAACACTCATGGAGGTGATCCAGGGTGCAAGGCTGTATTGTGATCCGTGCTGCTGCATTCTGCACATTTCACATTAGCTTCACAGTTCCTGGCGAAGTGAGAGGTTGCGGCACAACATTTGAAGCAGATGTTGTTCTCCTTGAGGAAACCTTTACGATACTCTAAAGACTTCTCCCTGAAGGCTCTACATTTTAGTAGAGGATGTGGTTTCTTGTGTAGAGGACAATATTTACTGACATCCTGTGGTTTCCTCTCGTCTGGAGGGGTTTTATTCACCTTGTGAGGAGGGCCTGTGGAATCAATGTTAGTTTTGTGGACTGCCACGGATGTCTTACCGGGTTTGACACCAGTGGCAGTGGAACACGACAGAGTAAAGTCAAAACTAGGGTCATTTCTAATCCTAGATTGTTTGGTGACAAAATCAACAAATACAGTGAAAGGAGGAAATGATACATTATGATTGTGTTTATACTCTGAACCACATGTAATCCACTTTTCTTGTAGGATGTAAGGGAGTTTCTGTACTCAGATTGACACCCCTAGCGGTATCTAAGAATGCCAATCCGGGCAAGTCTCCTTCCTGCTGAGCAACCTACAACTCATTCAACAAATCTCTCAGTTCTCTAAGCTTTAGATAACCTTTAGGTCCTATATTAGAAAAATCCTCAAATCTTTTATAAAAAGCATTCTCTATGACTTCTACTGCCCCATAGCATTCATCAAGTCTTTCCCACACCTTATGTACGGCTGTGCGAGGATGCTTTACATTAATGTCTCTCAGTCTTTTGGCATGCTCGACTGACTCACTTCCGAGCCACTTTACAAGGAGATCTAACTCCTCACCACAAGAAAGGTCCAGACCATGCATGGCGTTCCGGAGCGAGGCTCGCCTTGACCGATAGTTCTCGGGTTTGTCAGTGAACTTTACAAGTCCCTTTGTAACCAGTTCTTGGTGGGCAAGGAACTTTGCAAGGTCCTTGATGGCTCCGTCAGTGCTGGCACGAGCCGATGTGTGATAGTCAAGTCTAGTGTTTGGTGCATCACCATACCAGTGTGGGGAAGGTGACTTGATGGACAGACTTGACTGGAAGTAGGAGGGGACGGTTTGTGCACTATAGATGGAGATTGGCCATGACAGAAGAGTAACAGCTGGGAAAGATAGAAAAGGGAGTGCAGTACCTAGAATTGACCACAAGATGGCAGGGGGGAGTGTAGTACAGGACTTCACATCAGCTTAGGGCTTAGAAAACCGCTTAGTCATGGGGGGAGGGGAGATAGCAACCCAGGAGGGAAATTCCCAGTGAGGGAGGGGATAAATAGGACAGGACAGGGTTCGAGGTTAGGCTAGTCCCAGGAGGAGCTCAGGAGGAGAAGACTCAGTACAGAAGACTGACAATGGTGGAGAGCTCAAACAAGGGACTGACAGGAGAAGACAGTCAGGGGGTGGCCCTGACATGACTTACCGCAGGACAGACGAGGCCCCGGGGGTACCGATTGGATGACGACCTCGGACAGGTGAAGCGCTGGCAGTAGATTGGTCTAGGACAGCCCCAGCAAAAGATCCGCGAGGAACGTCACCACGAGTGAAGGAAAGGTGAAGGTACCCAGGCCTGGATACGGAGAGCTATAAAGGTGCTGCGGTGTGTGGCTACGGTGGTCATGAGGATGGCCAATAAACCCGGACCTGTTAAAATTGGAATCTGCCTCCGTCTCGTCTTTGCATCGTCTGGTCATGGTAAGCAGTGGACCACCCCCCAATCTGGCCCCTACTACACCTGTAAGACGCTTGTGACTCCGGATAGTCTGTGCAGTACCTTGTTGGTGAAGAAGGTGTCTCTTTAAGGCGGGATGGGAGCTGTACCTTCTTTTCAGTGGAATGGTAGCTGTAGTCAACATCTCTGTGCTGGATGTCTCCTCGCCTATGGTAGTGAAGCTCGGGGTTGGATCGCTGGTAATCGGCATGGGCTGATCGATATGATGCGGCAGGGCTGTCATCTACGCTGGAATGTTGACAGACGTAATCTGCGACGCATTGCGTTGGATCGCTGGTAATCGGCATGGGCTGATCGATATGATGCACCAGGGCTGTCATCTACGCTGGAATGTTGACAGACGTACTCTGCGACGCGTTGCGCTGGATCTTGCTGCTCTAGATCTGGCCCAGGAATGCTGCTGTGTCTCTCAGAATCAGGATTCTTCATAGCTTCCAAGCACTCTGCTTTAGCTATTGCAGCTGCTGTCTCTTTGTCTGCAGCAAGTCTTTCTAGTTCTGCCTGCAGGTGTGCAGCTTCCGTATCTTGATCTCCTTGTCTCAGCTTTAGATGCATCTCTCGGTCGGCAAAGGAAGATCTTGCTTTGGCTGCGTCAGCCTCGGCGCGAGAGACGGCAGCTAGCTCTGCTAATGACGATCTGCTGGAGCTTGCTCGTGACCTTGTTTTGAGTGATGTACTTTTCCGAGACATTGTGCGTTTAGCTGAGTGCTGCTTAGTATATTGGCGGGAAACAGTCTATGTATGGCAGCTTCCGTGTGGCGGGAAAGATGTAGCACTTCTTGGCATGTTGCGGTAGCGTTCTGCGGCTGTATGGTGGCTGCTGTTATATAGCAGTGTGGGTGTTAGCGGTCCTATACAGTCTATGCAATCACCGCGTGCGACCGGAGGTCCTTTACTGAGCCCTGGGCTTGTCTCCTGCGGCTGTATGGCGGCTGCTGTAGTACCCGTGTGCGGAGCAGTCAGGGTGATAGTGGTCCCTTACAGCCTGAATTCACTATCACAGGCATCTGACATCTGTTTTACTAGGCCCTGGATTTGTCTCCTGCGGCTGTATGGCGGCTGCTGTAGTACCCGTATGTGGAGCAGTCTGGGTGATAGCAGTCCCTTACAGCCTGAATTCACTGTCGCAGGTGTCTAGCATCTGTTTTACTAGGCCCTGGACTTGTCTCCTGCGGCTGTATGGTGGCTGCTGTAGTACCCATATGCGGGGCAGTCTGGGTGATAGCGGTCCCTTTCAGCTTGAATTCACTATCGCAGGCGTCTAGCAACTGTTTCACTATTCTACCTTCAGGCACGCTGACACGATGTGCAATCCAGCATACAGTATAAACCACAGCTCTGTCTTCCAAAATAAGCAGACTGTTCTCTGTAGTCTAACTTGTTTATTGTGAAGAGTATAGAACATGCGCGGTAAAACTACAAGGAATACAAATAACATGCATAAGTATTGGGTAGATGATCACACAGTTAACACAGATACAGGAAGCATTTAGTGTGATGCAATCTACATAGAAAAAACACAGGTGTCTAATTACATCTACTGAATGGAGCTAATAAACTCTCTGCACACACACTGCATTGTAAGAAAGATTGAGCTTACCAGATATGCTTTAAGCCAGGTAGTGACTCAAGTAGAGAAGTTGCAGGAAAAACAAAGGTTACACAGGAGGACAAAATAACATGTGCATCCTATGAGATCCACAGAAGCAAAATGGCCCTTCTTCATCCCAGAATACATTGCTTCCTTCCCACAAGCTTTAATCTCATAGTGCGTTGCTTCTGTTAAAGTCACAGGCTTTATAATGCTATTGAAGACACTGATATAAATTCAGCCACCACTAGATGGTGTTATAATTAACCCAGCACATAATAAAATATTCTTTGCCCTATTAAGAGGGCAGAACAGTAATTATCATCAGTCTAGGACAATTCAGACAATTCGTTGTTAGGCCTCCAGTTGTCACTGGAACTATTGGCACCTTGCAATTTCGCTAAATGGAAACAATGGAGTGAGTGAGTAAGCGATCACCCAGCCACACTCAGCAGTTGCTATTATCAGCAGCATGTAAATGATTCATTGAGCCGATGCAAACACTTACTGCATGCAATTCCATTTGGTATACCTTTGATACCAGGGGGAATTGAATGCTGTTAGACAGTAGAAGCCCCAGGATTGTGATCCCGGAATAAGGATACAATGCTACTGGATAGTCAAGAACGTTGTTTTTCATGCCAGTCGTGATGAGGGAGTATGGTGGCGACAGAAGCGCCTGATTCACTTAGAGTGTCATACTTCAGTCATTGACTTGTGTAAGATTTGTAGCATTAGATATGCCACAACTTGTCATGAATTAGATGAGCATGTGCCACCATGCCCAGTCCCACCCCAGCTCAACCAATTTAGCATGCCTGGACAAAAATGTTGTGAAAACACTAAAAGTTGCAAAAAAAATTTTCAACCTCGCATTGCACAAAAATGTTGCAAATTTTCAAAGTGTTTTATGACATTTCTGGCATAAACATTTTAAACAATCGGGGCCAATGACTTTCCACAAACCCAATGGAAAGCAGCACGTCCAGTGAGATGACAGTATATGGTTAATTTTCTTTCAGCTAGCTAGTATGGTAGCAAAAACTTTTCTTTCTTGTGGTAGTCTGAGAAATACTTCCTGTATAAGATGGTTTCAGGCCATTGCTTTCTCCTTTCCCTTAGTAGCAATGTCCCGTTAGATTGGTTGCTGTGCAATAACACATGTCAGATGCTCATCACTGAACGTAAGCAGACCTCATCTCTACTGCAGCAAAGGCAGAGCTATTATAAAGTACAGATTACTGAACTAGTGATGATGTTTATTAGCTAATGGAGCCTTTGTAAAGGTGCATTAAGGTTATGTTTCCACAATATGCTTTTATTACTATATGTTCTTGACTTTCCCTATTTTTTTCTGTTTCAAAAATGCAGCGTCTTCCAGATCCTGCAGAGTGGATGGGATTTAGAGAAATCTTATGCCCACTGTGTTTCTTTTTTACTCAATGTAAACTGACCTGTGGTGCATGTTTCAAATCCGAAGCTTGTTAATTTCTCTTGTGGGTACGCTGAGTTTTCTGGGGAAAATGAATCCCAGGAAGTATCAAAAAGAAAGCAGCTTTATTTCAAGCATAATGCACCAAAAAGAGACAAAAAAGTAGTGTCAAAAACGCAATAAAAGTGCATGTTAAAAACTCACAGAAAAACACAATGAAAAATGGCAAGTAACCTAATTTAAACAATAGGTGCAGAAATTCACCAAAAGCTCATCATGGGAATATAGCCTAACACTGCAAGATTATTGTGAACGTGTTTTCATCGGAATGCTCATTTCATGATAATTTTCAGTGTAAACTGGTAGATGATCACCCAATTAATGAGCAAAACGCTCATTCATCAGTTAGAAAGATCTTTTGATTTTCACAAAATATCATTGTTTTTCGCAGCACATTGTCTCGTGTAAACAGGACTCTAACTGCTAAAATTAATACAAGCCTATGCACACTGAGCAATCTATTACAGATCGTTTCAGTGTGCATCGTTAAGTGCTGTCTGCCTGTGTAAACAGGCTATTAACACCTTAGTGACCGCCGATATGTATTAAAACGATGATTGGTAATAAGGGTTTAGAACGGAAAATCTCCAGGGATAGCGGAGACCTCGGAGAACATGATCAGGGCCAGATTTTCCGGTGCCTTATCATGTGATCACCGTTTTTCAGTAAATAACAGTGATCACAAAAAGAAATGTGCTCGCTGTTTCAATGATTTCTCTCCCTTCTGACATGATATACATGTCAGAGGAGAAAGAAATGATGCCCCCCGGGACCACCCCCTATCTCTGCCATCACTGAGCACTCCTGATCTGTCCTCCGGCCCAGCCTAATCTTCCTGGGGAAAAAAAATGACAGGCTCATGCACAGTGCCACAGCCGAGATCTGCCGTCCGGTACCTGGCAACATAAGGAAATGTTTCCTATTGGTTCTTTTTGATCACTGTGATAGACCCCCATCACAGTGATCAAAATAAATAAAATAGTAAATCAAATCCTCCTTTGTAACCCCCTTAGTTAGATAAAAATTATCAAATCTTTTTATATTCTTTTCATTCTTTGCAGTTGGGGCTAGGGTTTGGGTTATTGTTGGGGTTAGGGTTGGGGTTGGGTTAGGGTTGGAGTTAGATTTGGGGTTAGAATTGTTTTTTTTCAACAGTAAACAAAAAAATTACACTATGACTGCTAGTGTTGAGCACCAGTGCTTGCTACTTGAGTTTGCATTGGATCCTCCGGTATGCATGGAGTATCACATATTTGTTTTTGGGTGTCTAACAGCTGCAAAACATGTGGGGCATGTCACTCAAGCACTCACACTATTTAGTGCATACTCAAGCACCCAATACAACCTGAGTAGCAAGCACTTGCGCTCAACACTAATGACGAAATATTCAACATGAACTAATGCCATCAAATTCTGTATTGTACCTGTTGGTTCAAAATGCTCACTATACTCCTGGATGAATGACCGCGAGACATCGCAATCCCGCGAGAACGGACGCCATCGCGGTCATTCTCGCAAAGGATTACTGGGACCGGGAGCGTGGAGAGAGGCGGGAAGGCTGCGCGGGACGCAGGAAGGTAAGAATAACAATATTTTTTATTTTTTATCATTTTTTACATCCTATCTTTTACTACTGATGCTGCATAGGCAGCATCAGTAGTAAAAAGTTGGTCACACTCGTCAAACACTATGTTTGACGAGTGTGACCAACCTGTCAATCAGTTCTCCAAGCGATGCTACAGATCGCTTGGAAAACGCTAGCATTGTGCAAGCTAATTACGCTTGGAAAACGCTAGTTTTTCCGCGGGAAAATCACGGGAATTTAAAATGCGATTTTCCCGCGGAATGGAATCCGGAATTCTCGTGGTAACTTCCGCGAGAGTTCCGCTATGTATGCACATAGCCTTACCCTTGTGAAAATAAAAAAAGTTTGGGTCTAAAGTAAAATTTTGTGAAAAAATATTAAATGTTAAAATGTAAATTTTTTCCTTTCACATTGCTTCAGTTCCTATGAAGCACCTGAAGGGTTAATAATAATCTTGAATTAGCTTTTGAGCACCTTGAGGGGTGAAGCTTTTAGAATGGTGTCACTTTTGGGTACTTTTTGTCATATAGACCCCTCAAAATCACTTTAAATGCGATCTGGTCCCTAAAAAAATGGTTTTGTAAATTTTGTTCAAAAAACTAGAAAACGCTGGTCAAATTTTAACCCTTCTAACTTCCTAACAAAAAAAATTGTTTCAAAAATTATGCTGATGTAAAGTAGACATGTGGGAAATGTTATTTATTAACAATTTTGTGTGACACATCTCTCTGATTTAAGGGCACAATAAGTCAAAGTTTGAAAACTGTGAAACTTTTCAAAATTTTTGCAAAATTATTTCTTTTCACAAATAAATGCAAGTCATATTGAAGAAATTTTACCACTGTTATGAAGTACAATATGTCACAAAAAAACTCAGAATCAGTGGGATATGTTGAAGCCCTTCCAGCGTTATAACCTCATAAAGTGACATTGTCCAGAATTGTAAAATTTACCTTGGTCATTAAGGTCAAAATTGTCTAGATAATTAAGGGGTTAAACAACTGCCGATTGGTACATATTTACCAATTAGGTAGGTGAAGTTAGGGCCATATTCACACGTTCAGTATTGGGTCAGTATTTTTAAGCTAAAACCAGGAGTGAGTGAAAATTACAGAAGTGGTGACGTGTATTTATTATACTCTTTCTCTGGTTGTTCCAGTCCTGGTTTTGACTTACAAAATCAATTTAAAATACTGAACAAATACAGAACGCATGAATGTGACTTAATACTAAGTTTATCCAGTAGAATTGTTCACTTTCTTTCCTCACAAAGGCCTCATTCACACGTCAGGATTTTTCATCAGTATTGATATGCCAAAACAAGGAGTGGAACTTACCGAGAAAAACTATAACACTGCGCAACAAACTTCAGGGAGGTTCTTGTCCCCTGAAAAATTTTTCTTGTACCTTATAGATTTTGAGCTGCTGAACATGAATATATGCTCCAAAAGTCTGTATCATGTAAGGTTTTTAACCCCTTCATGACCGGAGCTTTTTTAGATTTTCTTATTTTCGTTTTTCGCTCCCCTTCTTTCCAGAGGCATAACTTTTTTATTCTTCCATCGATATGGCCGTGTGAGGGCTTATTTTTTGCGGGACGAGTTGTACTTTTGAATGACACCATTGGTTTTACCATGTCATGTACTCGAAAATGGGAAAAAAATTCCAAGTGCGGTGAAATTGCAAAAAAAGTGCAATCCCACACTAGTTTTTTGTTTGGCTTTTTTGCTAGGTTCACTAGATGCTAAAACTGAAATGCCATTATGATTCTCCAGGTCATGATGAGTTCATAGATACAAAACATATGTTAGGCATCAGGTTCCTGCCACTGCACAGCAGGAATCCAGAGCCTTGCACTCGGCGGTCTCCCGCTCTCCTTCGGCCGCAGAGGAGCCTGTTCAGCAGACTCGTCGTTCCCAGCGCTCTGCTCAGATCAGCACTGTGGGCTTGCTTGCTGCTGCCACCTCTGGTCCACCTATAGCAATGCAGGCTGGCCAGCAGCGAGTCTCTCCAGGGACTAAGTCCTCCTGTCAGTCCACTGAGCATGCCCGTGGAGTGATCTCCCATTGGAGATCGAAGGTCACGTGCTCAGGTCCTTCTCCAGCTCGGATTGGTCCATCCGAAAGGCCAGGAAGGTCCCGGAAGCACGCGGCTATAAAAGGTTCGCATGGCCGCTAGTATAGACTGCATTATCAGACTATGAGGAGTGAGTGTTGTATGCATGTATGAATGTCTCTGGTGAATGACTCATTAATAAACCCCTACCCTTGGTACGCATGTGTTGTGCAGCCTAGCCTGTTAATTGCTCAGGCTTAGGTGTAGGTAGGACAGAGTCTGAGACAGGCATGCGTCTCCACCAGTGGCTCGGCACGCCTCTGTGCACGTGCTCTACACTCTGTAGTCAGCGTCTATAGCGGCGTCCGCAGTCGCGCGCTCAGGAGGTCTAGAGGGACTCTGACCCTGTGTCCTTAGGGCAGAGTTCTGTGACCGCTTTCTGTGCGCTCCTTGGCCGGGCTCTGTGTTAAACAGGCTCCGGCATTTATGTTCAGCTGTACTGCAGCTCTGTGAGTTAACAAAGTTCGCTTCTGTTCACACTGGGTGACATTAACCCACGTGCGACCTTTCCACTCTGCTTTATACACCCGCCATTACCTAGCAGCAGTGTACCACCTCTGCACGGTGGACCCTGGGCTGCGAACGCACCTACTATTTTATAATTTGGTGCGTTCCGCCATTCCATACATTATACTAGCACCAGGGTCTGGCTAGTAATGGCAGATAAACAGCAACTACTGCAGCACATTCAGCAGCTGGGGGGCAGGTTGGCGGCTCTCGAGCATTCAACCTCAGCTGCGAATGTTACTGCGGCCGCTGCTCAGGCAGCCGCGGAGACTGTTTCCCGTGTTTCCACTTCCATCCCTGCACCAATGTTATCCCACCTCCCGCTGCCCGAGAAGTTCTAGGGCGATAGTGCCTCCTGTGGGGGATTCGTGAGCCAGTGTGCTATTCACTTAGAGCTGCTGGCCGCGCGATTCCCCTCTGAGCGGGCTAAGGTCGGAGTCATCGTTTCCCTTCTGGCTGGCAGGGCTCTGGAGTGGGCTACCCCACTGTGGGAGCGTGGTGACCCCGCGGTTCAGAGAGCCTCTCAGTTCCTAGGTTCTCTGAAGCAAGTCTTTCTGGGACCACGGGTCACACACGATACCGTGCTCCAGCTGATGGCCCTGACACAGGATTCGTCCCCGGTCAGCCAGTATGCCATTCGTTTTCGGACACTGGCTTCCGAGTTGGAATGGTCAGATAAGGCCCTAATACCAATCTTTTGGAGGGGTTTGGCTGACCACGTTAAGGACGCTCTGGCCACTCGGGAGGTTCCCGGTACTCTGGAGGAGCTTATTACCATCTCCACCCACATTAATCTCCGCTTCTTAGAGCGAGGGTTGGAGCGCTACCAGCCCAGACAGAGGTTTAGGTTGGCTCCAACTTTCTCTAAACCTCTGGAGCCACCTGATCAAGCGTCCGAGTCGTCGGTGGTTATGGAGGTGCATCGCACGGGCTCTAAGTTCCGCCCTGCTCGAACCCCCATACCTCATTCCCACTGCCGACAGTCTGGTCACTTTGCCAATAGGTGCCCACAGCGCTCAAAGAAACGCCCGGGTCTAGTGGCAACAGCAGGAGGGCTACAAGACACCACACCATTTTCCTCCAAGCTAACCTTCAAGGGGGTGCTGGAGTTCGGCTCCTCCACTCTGGCGGTGGAGGTTTGCATAAATTCTGGAGCGGAGGGTAATTTTATGTCCTCAGCCTTCGCTCTCCAGCACCGCAATCCCCTTGGTTATGCTACCTCAGCCGGTCACCATCAGAATGGTGAACGGCTCGACATTACCCTCGCAGATTACCCATCAGACTGCTCCATTAAGACTCTCACTGTCTCCGTCCCATCACGAGACAGTGTCCCTCCTTATTTTGCCCGAGGGTATCGATCAGGTTCTCCTGGGAGTTCCCTGGTTGCATTGCCACTCTCCCCATATTGAGTGGTCCTCGGGGAAAATTCTTAGTTGGAGTAAGTCTTGTGAGGGTAGATGTCTGAGCAAGTGCGTTCAGGTTGCCACCACTGCGGCTCCCGCAGTTCTCTGTTCGCTCCCTAAACACTATCAGCAGTACGCAGATGTGTTCTCCAACAGAGCGGCAGAGAGTCTCCCGCCACACCGCCCCTACGACTGTCCTATAGACCTCTTGCCTGGTGCAGAGCCTCCCCGGGGTCGTGTGTATCCCCTGTCTCTCCTGAAGCCAGAGGCCATGTCACAATACATCAAGGAGAATCTGGCCAGGGGATTTATTAGGAAGTCGGTGTCACCAGCAGGGGCGGGATTCTTCTTTGTGCAGAAGAAGAGCGGTGAATCGCAGCCTTGCATCGATTACAGGGGTCTTCACGCCATCACGGTTAAGAATAAGTACCCTCTGCCCTGATATCAGAGCTGTTCGATAGGTTACGGGGAGCAAGAATATTTACCAAACTTGATCTGCTGGGAGCCTACAACCTGATACTCATACGTGAGAGAAATGAGTGGAAGACGGCTTTTAATACCAGGGAAGGCCATTATGAGTATCTGGTCATGCCTATGGCCTATGTAATGCCCCGGCCATCTTTCAAGACTTCGTAAACAATATCTTTCGAGATATGCTTTTCTCTTTGGTGGTGGTCTATCTGGATGATATTCTCATCTCTCCAGATTTGGAGAGAGGTTTGCAAAGTCTTCGATCTCTTACGTGCAAACGCCCTATATGCCAAGTTGGAGAAATGCATGTTTGAGCAGGAGTCGTTGCCTTTCCTGGGCTATATCATCTCGGCCCAAGAGTTGGCCATGGATCCAGCCAAACTGCAGGCGGTAATGGATTGGCAGGAGCCTCACTCCCTTAAAGCGCTGCAGCGCTTTATGGGATTTATTAACTATTACCGCCAATTCATCCCGCACTTCTCGACTTTGGTAGCTCCCTTGGTTGCCCTCTCCAAGAAGGGAGCGAATCCTAACTTGTGGTCTGAGGAGGTATCTAAGGCCTTCCTCTCCATCAAGTCTCACTTTGCTAGTGCTCCCATTTTACATCGCCCCAATGTGGATAAGCCATTTATTTTAGAGGTGGATGCCTCGTCCGTCGGTGCTGGAGCAGTTCTGTTCCAAAAGGATGCTCAAGGTCGGAAGCTTCCTTGCTTCTTCTTTTCCAAGACCTTCTCACCGGCGGAGAGGAACTATTCAATTGGGGACAGGGAGTTGCTACCAATGAAATTGGCCTTTTCTGAATGGAGACACCTCCTGGAGGGTGCTCGCTGCCCCTTCCAAGTTTACACTGACCACAAAAATTTGGTCTATCTCCAAACCGCCCAGCGGTTAAATTCTCGCCAAGCTTGATGGTCTCTCTTCTTCTCCCGGTTCCACTTCACCCTACATTTCCTTTCCGGTGAGAAGAATGTCCGAGCTGATGCGCTCTCTCGCTCCATGGTATCAGCGGAGGAGGAGCCTCAGTTAATCGTACCATCAGAGAGACTGAGGACAGTGGCTTCGGTCGCCCTTGAGTCTGTACCCCCGGGCATGACTTTTGTCCCTGCCTGTTTGCGTCCAGAGGTCCTCTCTTGGGCTCAGTCGTCCAGGGTGGGTGGACACTTTGGTGCTAAGCGGACAGTTGAGCTTCTGGCAAGGACATACTGGTGGCCGCATATGGCGTGTGACGTCAAAGTCTACATATAGGCGTGCGTCTCCTGCGCCAAGAATAAGCCTTCCCGGCAATGACCTGCTGGGTTACTCTACCCCTTACCGGTGGTGGACAGGCCCTGGGAGATGGTTGGCATGGACTTTGTGGTGGGTCTTCCCAAGTCCAGTGGCAGCACAGTTATTTGGAGCGTCACCGACCATTTTTCTAAAATGGTGCACCTGGTGCCTCTCTCTCGGCTACCTTCCGCACGGGGTTTAGCAGTGCTGTTCATCAAACATGTTTACCACTTACACGGCATGCCTGACAAGATTGTCAGTGACCGGGGACCCCAGTTTGCATCTCGCTTCTGGAGAGAGCTCTGTCGCTTGCTCAGTATTGAACTGAATCTCTCCTCGGCCTATGATCCCGAGACGAACGGGTTGGTAGAGAGGGCCAACCAGACCCTGGTCACATATCTCCGACATTTTGTCTCGGCCAGGCAGGATGACTGGGCATCTTTGTTGCCATGGGCAGAGTTCGCCTTGAACAACACTGTGGCCGATTCCACCGGCCAGACGCCATTCCTCCTTAACTACGGCCAGCATCCTCGTGTCCCTGTGCCCATGCCCGTGTCATCCACTGACTCTAGGGTGGCAGACTGGGTGGTGGAGGCATGGGATATTTGGGCAACACCCAGGATGCCATTTGGGCCTCTAAGGAGAGAATGAGGTCCTCTGCGGACGCACATTGGCATCCTGCTCCAACATTCTCCCCTGGCGACTTAGTGTGGCTCTCGGCCCGTAACATCAGGCTGCGAGTCGAGTCCACTAAGTTTGCTCCACGCTACATTGGCCCCTTTAAAGTCCTCGGGCGGATCAGCTCTGTGGTCTATCGTCTGGCTCTTCCACCACACTTGGCTATCTTGGATGCCTTCCATGTGTCCCTCCTTAAACCTGTTCACATGTCCCAGTTCTCCGAGTCATCTGCCGGGACATCGGACCTGTCTTCGGACGAGTTTGAGGTCAATGCCATTGTGGGACGCAGGATGGTGCGTGGTAAAAAGTTTTATTTGGTGGACTGGAAGGGTCATGGTCCAGAGGCTCGGACCTGGGAGCCAGTGGAGAACATCCACGCTCCGCTCATTATTGCGGCATTTGAGCGTAGCGAGGCTCAGAGGAGAGGGGGCCCTAGGAGGGGGCTAATGTTAGGTGTCGGGTTCCTGCCACTGCACAGCAGGAATCCAGAGCCTTCCACTCGGCGGTCTCCCATTCTCCTTCAGCCGCAGAGGAGACTCCTCAGCAGACTTGTTGTTCCCAGTGCTCTGCTCAGACGAGCACTGTGGGCTTGCTTGCTGCTACCACCTCTGGTCCACCTAACGCAGGCTGGCCAGCAGCGAGTCTCTACAGGGACTAAGTCCTCCTGTTGGTCCACTGAGCATGCCCGTGGAGTGATCTCCCATTGGAGATCGAAGGTTCACGTGCTCAGGTCCTTCTCCAGCTTGGATTGGTCCATCCGAAAGGCCAGGAAGGTCCCGGAAGCACGTGGCTATAAAAGGTTCGCTGTTATGATTGGGTCACCGAGGAGGAAAGCAAGACCAAGCTAAGCCACAGAAAACCAGTGAGGTTGGTAACTAAGCGGATTGCAGACCCCTGATCCTATCCACACAACTAGCAGTAGCCGTGGAGCGTACCTACAATGATTCTAGATGCCTTGACACAGCCGGAGAACTAAATAAGCCTGAAGCAAGAAAGGGGAAATCTAACCTGCCCCAGAGCAGACCCCAAAGGAATAAATAGCCCCATACATATATTGTCGGTGAGACAAGATGAAAACACAAATGCAGGTAGGAAAATAGGCTGAGCAAACGACGGGGCCCAAACTAACTAGACAGAACAGAAAAGGAAAGACACTGTCTGCAATCACGCAAAAAACCCTGCAAAAAATGCCCAACACGTCTGATAGAAAAAACACTGAAGTCACTAGACTTCGCCCACTATATTAGCACTCTGGTATATTCTGAAAGCAGAGCAAAGAGAGGCCAATCTAATAAGGGACAAAAACAAACTGGCACAAACAGTAACATAAGGATGGAAATTCAGCACGGCTCCAGCCGGGGCTGGCTGACCACACAAAACTGAAATAGACAAAACCAAATCAAATGTGAACAATAGCAAAAGAACACTTAGCTTGAGCATGCAGGGACTGAGCTGGAAACTAAGACCTCAGGAGGCAGGAAAAAATCACCAGCAGGGATAGAGGGAGCCGGCTGTCTTAAATCCAATCAGAAACTCCAGATGTCCAATCATCCTCCTCATTATCAGGTGGCAGACCTCTGTTAATTAGATCAGCTCCATTACCTCCTGTAACCACCAGAGGTAGCCCGGATAGAGAACTCGCGACCCCTCTGTCAATACAACCAGCTCCACTACCTTCACTAGTAACCAGAGGTAGGCCAGAAAGTGAATTCACAACAGTTCGCATGGCTGCTTGGCCATGCGCTAGTATAGACTGCATTATCAGACTATGAGGAGTGAGTGTTGTATGCATGTATGAATGTCTCTAGTGAATGACTCATTAAAAAACCCCTACCCTTGGTATGCATGTGTTGTGCAGCCTAGCCTGTTAATTGCTCAGGCTTAAGGTGTAGGTAGGACAGAGTCTGAGACAGGCATCCGTTTCCACCAGTGGCTCGGCACGCCTCTGTGCACGTGCTCTACACTCCGTAGTCAGCGTCTATAGCGGAGTCCGCAGTTGTGACGCTGTGCCCTCAGAAGGTCTAGAGGGACTCTGACCCTGTGTCCTTGGGGCAGAGTTCTGTGACCGCTTTCTGTGCGCTCCTTGGCCGGACTCTGCGAGTTAAACAGGCTCCGGCATTTATGTTCAGCGGTACTGCGGCTCTGTGAGTTATCAGGGTTTACTTCTGTTCACACTGGGTGATGTTAACCCACGTGTGACCTTTCCACACAGCTTTATACTCCTGCCATTGCCTAGCAGCAGTGTACCACCTCTGCACGGTGGACCCCGGGCTGCGAACGCACCTACTATTATTTTATAATTTGGTGCATTCTGCCAGCCCTAACAACATGTCTAGGTTCTCTTTAATCTAAGTGGTGAAAGAAAATTCCAAGTTTTGCTAAAAAAAAAAAAAAATTTTGCAATTTTCCGAGACCCATAGCATCTCCATTTTTCATGATCTCGGGTTGGGTTTGGGCTCATTTTTTGTTTGCCAAGATGATGTTTTTAATGGTACCACTTTTGTGCAGGTATGTTCTTTTGATTGCCCATTATTGCATTTTAATGCAATGTTGTGGTGACAAAAAAAAAGTAATTCTGGCCGCTGTCAGAGTGTCATTCATTATATCTCTGATCTGTGGGCCAATAACAATAACTTTTTTAATCTTTGCTTCACTTATTCTTGGAAATTTCTGTCGCAAGTAAGAAAAGGCTTCAGATTGTTTGCTCATTGCTTTGACAAAATTCTTCATAAGCTCAAGTTTAATATGCAAAGGAGGGAGAAATATGTTTGCTGGATCAATGAGAAGATTATGTTTAATATTCTTCTGTCCTACAACCAGGTTTTCGCGGAGTGGCCAGTCCTTTCTGAAATAGTGCATTTCTTGTGCATGACTGTCCCACTCACAAATAAAACAACAATACTTGGTATATCCAAGCTGCAATCCAAGAAGAAGTGCAACAACTATTAGATCACCACATATGTTCCAGTTATAATTTCTATAATTAATGCGGGTCAACAGTAACTCCAAATTCTCATACGTTTCTTTCATGTGTATGGCATGTCCAATAGGTATAGAAGGATAGATATTTCCATTGTGTAGTAAAACAGTCTTCAGCCTTAAAACTGACAATGAACAGTTGCCATTCCTCCGGAACATGTTCGCATCCAAGAGCACCAAACAAGCCCAAGACGTCGTTGCAAAAGGTTAAACTCTCGACGTGGTTGAAAAATTGATTAAGGTCTTCTTGATGACTGCAAAAAACAGAAACTCTTGTTCCTGGTAATAAGAGATTCCGTTCTTGTAGCCTTGATCCCATTAAAGGCCCTTTTACATTTAGCGATGCACCAGCGATCCGACCAGCGATCCCACCCGGTCAGGATCGCTGGTGCATCGCTAAATGATCGCTAGTGAGCTTTCATACAGAAAGACCTCACAGCGATGCAGCAGCGACGCAGCGCACGATACTTACCATTCACACACAGCGATCCAGACGTCCTCCCGCCCGCCTCCATGCGTCGCTGGACATCACAGCAGGAAGTCTCAGCAGGAAGCGCCCGACGAGAAATGGAGCCGGACATTCTCGCGCGATCAGCGATGGACAGCGGGGGAGCCGGTCGCTGGTAAGTATCACACATAGCAATATCGCTAGCAATATCGCTATAACGTCACAAAACCATTGACGTTTTAGCGATATTGCTAGCGATATCGCTTAGTGTAAAACCCCCTTTATTCTGTCTGCCTCTTTCACAATTTCAAATCTCTGACCAAGTCACTCAGATCAGCTTGACTGATCAGATGTGGATTAGATGTAGAAGGCTCAAAGACTGGGTCTGCAGCAGTTTCATTTTCCACTGACATTGTTAGTTCATCTTCGACGTCCTCCATTGTCCATACTTTGGGTGGCTTTGGAACAGGAAGACTTTCATCATGTGACACTGGTCTTATGGCTGAAGGAAGATTAGGATATTCTATTGATTTCTTGTTCTTTGCTGAATATCCTGTTACATTTGTAAGGCAGAAGTAGCAATCTGTTACATGATCTGTCTGCTCTCTCCATATCATTGGGACAGCGAACGGCATTCAAGGTCGTGATCCATTCAGCCATGCTCTAAGTATGTCAGTATTGTCTTTTGATTCCTCCACTGCCCAGGAGATGTGGTATGATACGTACATGGTCAGCCGAATGATTTACTGCGCCTGTGCGAAATTCGCAAAATAAGTGGTTGCATATGTGTAGATCAGCGATTTATGTTATTTCAGTGGAAAATTCAGAATACCCTATATACTCGTATATAAGTCAACCCAAGTATAAGCCAACCCCCCTAATTTTGAAAGCTGGGAAAACTTATTGACTCGACTACTGGTAAATTTCAAAAATAAAATTATATACCAATAAAAGTAAAATGAATTGAGAAATCAGTAGGTTAAATGTTTTTGAATATACATATTGAATCAGGAGCCCCATATAATACATAGTAACATAGTAACATAGTTATTAAGGTTGAAGGGAGACTTTAAGTCCATCTAGTTCAACCCATATCCTATCCTAACTTGCCCTAACATGTTGATCCAGAGGAAGGCAAAAAAAACCCATGTGGCAACAGTAAGCTTCACATTGGGGAAAAAAATTCCTTCCCGACTCCACATACGGCAATCAGACTAGCTCCCTGGATCAACGCAATATTAAGGAGACTAGTGTATATACCCTGTAATATTATACTTTTCAAGAAAGGCATCCAGTCCCTTCTTAAATTTTAGTAGTGAATCACTCATTACAACATCATATGGCAGAGAGTTCCATAGTCTCACTGCTCTTACAGTAAAGAATCCGCGTCTGTGAGTATGCTTAAACCTTCTTTCCTCCAGACGTAGAGGATGCCCCCTTGTCCCCGTCACAGGTCTAAGAGTAAAAAGATCATTAGAAAGGTCTTTGTATTGTCCCCACATATATTTATACATTGTAATAAGATCACCCCTAAGCCTTCGATTCTCCAAACTAAATAACCCCAAGTGTAATAACCTGTCTTGGTATTGCAGACCCCCTAGTTCCCTATGCTTCATACAGTTAATGATGACCCCATAAGATGCTCCATAGAATAATATGCCCCATATGCTGCTCCATAAAGGTTATGGCCCCATAAGATGCTCCATAGATTGTACCCCATATGCTGCCCTATAAAATGCTCCATAGATTATGCCCCATAAGATGCTCCATAGATTATGCCCCATATGCTGCTCCATAGATTATGCCCCCATAAGATGCTCCATAGATTATGAGCCATATGCTGCTCCATAGATTATGCCCCATAAGATGCTCCATAGATTATGCCTCATATGCTGCCCAATAAGATGCTCCATAGAATATTTCCCATATGCTGCAAATAAAAAAAATGACATACTCTTGTCGCTTGGGGCCAGATGCGGTGTCCTGAGCAGGCGGGGACACTGGCACGCTATGGGGGACAGGTGCCGGTGTCACCGCTGGCTCAGGCCCCAGCACTGGCGATATTTGCTGGTCTCCGTTCCACCGCTGCGCACTGCTCTGCCTTCTGGGTCCTCTGTCAGTGACTGTTCAGGCAGAGGGCGAGGCACGCACTAACCACATCATTTCGCCCTCTGACCTGAACATCACAGCCAGATAATGCGGAGGACAGAGCGGCGCGCAGCGGTGTAACGGGGACAGGTGAATATCGCATGCACTTACCCCCTCCTGGCGCAGTCTCTGCAGCCCAGCTTCTAACATAGTCTCCGGCAGCTATTCCTTCCTTCAGCGGTCACATGGTACGGCTCATTAAAGTCATGAATATGCGCATATTCATGACTTTAATGAGCGGTACCACGTGACCGCTGAAGAAAGGTGCCTGAGACCGTGGGAGAAGCAGGGGGGCTGCAGAGACACGCCGGGGGGTAAGTATCCCCCTCCCCCGCCGACCCTCTGGCATATATGATTCGCATATAAGCTGAGAGGGGGACTTAAAGCCTTAAAAAATGGGCTGAAAATCTCGGCTTATACGCAAGTATATACAGTATACTGTTTCAGAAAAAGTTCATAAATGAGTTTTTAGAATTATAACAGAATAATATAATGTTTACAATCATTTTTCAAAAACCTTGCGTGATAGGAAAAATCTGAAGTCATTTCTGAAATCAGCATGAAAAAATCTATCAGGAACACTCAAAATTGTCCGAAGGACAAAATCTTGGTAACACAGTGTAATTGAAAGATTGACACCGGTTCTGTGTTTTGGAGACCATTATTGATGACATATGGATGCAAAAACACTGATGTGTGAATGAAGCCTAAAAGCTACTGTTGTTGTCTTTCTCTGACCAAGATAAGAAAAAGTTGGCAAACTAATTTTTTGTTCAGCAAACAACTTATCTAAACTACAGCCAACATTTTTTTCAGACACTTTGAAAAATGAAAATATTATAATTGCAAGTGTATGTGTGGCAGTAAAAGGAAAACTACTATTTGAGATCATAAAAACAAGAGTCAACTAAAACTTTCATTGTCACATTTGAATTCATGAGGTCAAAATCATTAAGAAATGGCTCATTTCATAATTGAACCTGAAACTTTTGAAAACAGTAGGACAGTGTTATCATGCTCAGTTAATGCTGTTGCTGCAAAAAAGAAAAACTATTACATAATTCCCATTTTTAAGGTACAGTGAGGAAGGTTTCTGCCAGACAAATTCATCGGATTAAGAGAGCAGCTGCTAAAATACCATTTTAAAGCAGCAGGCAAGTATTTGAAGCTGCTGGTACCTCTGGAGTCCAGCTAACCTCAAGGTGTAGGATCCTCCAGAGGCTTGCCATTATAAATAAACCTACTTAATGGCCACCCCTAAACAATGCTCAGAAGCAGAAATGGTTGCAATGGACCCAGACACACATGAAGACTAATTTTATGCAGTCTTGTTTACTGATGAGTGTCATGCAATCCTGGAGGTCTAAATGGCTAGAGTAGTGGATGCAAAAGGAAAAGCACATACCAGCTCACCTACAGCAGCATTCGGCGTGTAGAAGCACGGAACCCGTGTAGTCTCATGTGCAGTAATCAAGAAAAGTGGATGTTGTTCCAGCTTCTTATAAAATCAATTTATTTAATAAAAATTAAAAAATGATGACAGACATGATGTGGATATCCTGAATAGCTACCCGCTTCAAACACAAAGTGTCCTTTCTCAAGCTACACATAGTGAAACCTCCATAGAATTTATACTGGTGTTAACCAATAAGAAAGTATTCTCTCGTCACATGATGCCGGACATAGTTAATTAAAATCACATGAATAATTAAAAAGAGAAGAGACCAAAAAATCCGACAGTAATATAACCAAATCCAAAAAAGACGCAATTAGTAAAGAACAGCAATCCATAATTTTTGAAAATAAAAATACATACACAACCGATTCAATCTCAATAATGAAACATCAGTTCCATGCGGGCATTAAATCCTGTGGGATGGCATGATCCTAAGCAAAAGATCCAATAGGCTTCCCTGGTCATAATCATTTGTTTAATATCACCTCCTCTCAGTGGTTTCAACAATTGCTCGATACCGGTAACTTTCATTTTGTCAGTACTCCTGTGATGATGATAAATTAAATGTCTGGGCGCCGCAGAAACTGTACGATTCAGACTAGAGAGAGAGAGATGACATCGGTTATGTGCTCTGATATTTTGATTTTTAAATTACGAGTGGTGCATCCAACATGGGTTAAGTTACACTCCACGCAAGCAATCAGATACATAACATACTTGGAATTACAATTGATGTAATGTTGTATTTTGAATTGTTTCTTATTTTCATGATCCCAAAAAACATCAGTGATCACCACATGTGAACACGTCTTACACCTGGTTCCACTACGTTTGAAAAACCTGAACAATCTACCCACGTAGAATGTTTGTGGGGTTTAAAAAGCTTAGAGAAACAATATTACCCACCGTAACAGCCCTCTTGGCCACAATATGACACCAAGTGGCTAAAAAATAAGACAAAGTGGGATCCTCAAATAAAATCAGAATATGTTTTTTGGCAATTTATTTGATCTGGTTAAACTGCAAACTATATATTTCAAAGATTTCACAACACCATGATATGGGGTAATAAGAGCCTGACACGATTTATTCTGCATAATTTTGCATGCTCTATTAAGGGTCCATTTGGGATAACCCCTTTTCTTTAGTTTATTTCAGCACTGATTAACTTCCTGTTCCAACCTGGATCACTGCTGCATTTTTCTTATTATTTGTGTCAACTCACCCACTGGCACCGATTTAATCATATGAAATGGGTGTCTACTGTTGGCATTTAGAATGCTATTGCCAGATAGAGGTTTGCAGAATGTTGAAGTCTCAGTGGGCTGACCCACTATACCCTTTAATTGCAGATCTAAGAATGAAATGAAAAAAGGGTTAACCACATATGTGAAACGCAAGTTAAATTGATTAGAATTAAGATATTTAACAAATTCTGGTATGACAGATACATTACCCTCCTAAACAAGGAGTGTACCGTCGATGTATCTGCAATACCAGAAGACATATTGCAAAAAGGGATTATCTGCAGTATACAAGAACCACTCCTCCCAGTACAACGTGATCAAATTTGCCAAGGATGGTGAATGCTTACCACCCATGGATACACCTCTACACTGAAGGTAATAACTTTGATCAAAACAGAAATAGTTATGCACCATCAAAAATTGAGTGACTTGGAACATAAAATCACGCAGGTCATTGACATTATTTCAAATGTTTCTTCCTGAAAGCGTATTGTCGGATCTGAGCCCAATTTTTTAATAGGTCATATCATCCACTAGGAGGCTTGTAATTTGCTCTCTGTAGACATCTGTATCAAGAACAACTACTACACCCCCTTTGTCAGCCATCCTAACAGTGATTTCAGACATTTTACCAATTTCTTGCAGTGCCTTAGTCTGGGCAATATTAAAATTACACTTATGCCTTGTATGATTAACAGTCAAATCTAAAGTCTGTATCTCCCGCTCCATTACCAATTGGAACCAATCCATACACGCCACTCGAGACTGATTTGGATATAATGTTGGATTTCTTGTTTGCAAGCTATCCGCTTTATTAATCAACTGTCAATCCAAAGAACAGTCATTCTGTAAATCATGCAGGTCTCTGAGGGCAAGCTGTTCTTGAAAGGTCAACTTGAGATAGTCATTTAAGGGTTTGTTCATATCATGTGTCTCTACTGAAGAATCTTGAGAAAAAATGCTTCTTTACTGTCAAATTGCACATAGATTTATTTATGTCCATTAGGATTTGAAACAGATCAATGCATTAATCAGAAACAAAATTTTTTCCAAAGGACAATACCTGCATATGTTCATCAGACAAAGTGCTTCTGGAAAGATTCAAAACATTTGAGAAATCATGGTATACTACAGGTTTTTCTTGAAGCGGGTGACCATACCTGTATGGCTTGCTGTGCTTGTGGCCCCCGTGCCTTTTGTTTGTTTGGGAAATTTTGGTACTTTCGTCTCTTATAGTAGGAAACATCAGAAGAAGAACTTTCGGTATTAATATCAACAGAGCTGTCATCAGCTGATTCCTGATCAGTCGAGCTGAAGGACACACACGTAATGCAGATTCAGAATCAGATTTGTTAATATTCCTCTTAAAGGGAACCTGTCACCCCCCCGGGCGTTTTTAAGTAAAAGAGCTACCTTGTGCAGCACTAATGCTGCATTCTGTCAAGGTGGCTCTTTCATTTAGCGTCCCTTCCACCGCCGAAATAATTGTTTTTAAAAATTGGTCAGACATACCTGAAGTTTGACCGGGGGCAGGTCTTTCCCCCCTGGACACTGACGCCTCACATCCGTCAGTCATGTCCTGCTTTTGAATTTGGCACCACTGTAATGCCCTGCTCAGCTCCGCCCCTACTGCTCACATGGTATTGACATCATCACAGGTCCTGCTGCACCACTGCTCTGCTGAGCTCCGCCCCTACTGGTCACATGGTGCTGACGTCATCACAGGTCCTGCTGCACCACTGCTCTGCTGAGCTCCGCCCCTCCTGGTCACATGGTGTCACATCATGTGATGTCATAGGATGGGCAGCACTAACTGCACATGCCCAAGAAAGAATATTACAGTGTAGGCACGAGAAAAAGAAATGAACGCTGAGGAGGCAGCGCCAAATTCAAAAGCAGGACATGACTGACGGATGTGAGGCATCTGTGTCCGGGGGGGGGAAAGACCTGCCCCCAGCATTAGTGCTGCACAAGGTGGTTCTTTTACTTAAAAACACCTGGGGGGTGACAGGTTCCCTTTAAGAATAGAACGTGGGAGTTTTGGTGTATGCTGCAATATACCCCACTCGCAGACCTGTTTTTCTTGATAGTCCTTGACATCACGTTGAAACTTGCTTTTTTTGTTAATAAATCTATCCATTGCCAAACTAGAAAATGTTATCATCAATCGAAAAAAGCAAGTTCCAACGTGAAGCCAAGGACTATCAAGAAAAACAGGTCAATGAGTGGGGTAGATGGTGGTATTCACTGAAATTCCCACGTTCTATTCTTAAGAGGAATATTAATAAATCTGCTTCAAGAATAACCTGTAGTATACCATGATTTCTCAAATGTTTTGAATCTTTCCAGAAGCATTTTGTCTGATGAACATATGCAGGTATTGTCTTTGGGATTAAATTTTGTTCCTGATAAATGCTTTGATCTGTTTCAAAAGCTAATGGACATAAATAAATTTATGTTCAGTTTGACAGTAAAGAAGCATTTTTTTCCCAAGATTCTTCAGTGGAGACACATGATTTGAACAAACCCTTAAATGGCTATCACAAGTTGCCCTTTCCAGAACAGCTTGCCCTCAGAGACCTGCACGATTTACAGAATGACTGTTCTTTGGATCAACAGTTGATTTATACAGCAGATAGCTTGCAAACAAGAAATCCAACATTCTATCCAAATCAGTCTCTAGTGGAGTGTATGGATCGGTTCCAATTGGTAATGGAGTGAGAGTTACGGACTTTAGATTTGACTGCTATTCGTAACGAGGCATAAGTCTAATTTGAATATTGCCCAGACTAAGGCACTGAAAGAAATTGGTAAAATGTCTGAAACCACTGTTAGGATGGCTGACAAAGGGGGTGTAGTAGTTGTTCTCGATACAGATGTCTACAGAGAGCAATTACCAGCCTCCTAGCAGATGATATGACCTATAAAAAATTGGGTTCAGATTCGACAAGACGCTTTCAGGAAGAAACATTTGAAATAATTGATGAGGGTTTTGCCTTGGGAGTTCTCACTAAAACTCAGGTGGAATTTCTCAAGGTATGCCATCCAGTTCTCGCAATAATGCATGCATTACCTAAAGTCCATAAAGTCATTTCTCCGCCACCTATGAGCCCTATCATTTCTGGCATAGGGTCAGTCACTGAGTGGCTTAGGCTGGTTTCAAATTAGCGTTTTTTAGGGCAGTGCATAGTGCGCTATTGGTCGCATGCGCCATTCGCCCCTATGTTTACCATGGGGGCGCATGGTCTTGCGTTTTCACGTGTTCGTATGCGTTTTCATGCAAATGCGTTTTTTTAAGGTGTGCGCCTAGGCGCGCCAGACGCAACCTGTTGCATTTTTGGGTCCGTCCATCGGCGTAAAAAAACGCACTTGCACACGGAATGCGACAAAATAATGCATTACAGTCTATGGGAACACAGGCGTGTGCATGTACATGCGCACGCCTGCATTACAAAACGCATGCGTTTTAAGAGTTAACATGGCTTGAAACTAGTTAAAACGCGTCTAAAAAGCGCAAACGCATGCAAAACGCATGATGCATTTTTTGCATGCGTTTCTATTGCGCACGAAGGGCGGCGCTAAAAAACGCTAATGTGAAAGTAGCCTTAGTCAGTGGTTGGACTCTCTGCTCCAACCATTGTGTACAAGATCTCCAGGATTCCTTAGGGACACTAGGGATGTATTGCATGAATTCCAAGATGTCATATGGAAGGATCATTTATCGTGGGTCAGCTGTGATGCGGTTGCTTTATATACATCCATCCCATTACACATACCTGTTTCGGCATTGGAATATCATATTAATAAATATAGTAACTTCACAGCTGACCTGCATGATTTTATGATCCAAGTCACTCAATTTTTGAGGGTGCAAAACTATTTCTGTTTTGATCAAAGTTATTACCTTCAGTGTAGAGGTGTATCCATAGGTGGTAAACATTCACCATCCTTGGCAAATTTGATCATGTTGTACTGGGAGGAGTGGTTCTTGTATACTGCAGATAATCCCTTTTTGCAATATGTCTTCTGGTATGGCAGATACATCGACGGTACACTCCTTATTTGGGAGGGCAATGTATCTGTCATACCAGAATTTGGTAAATGTCTTAATTCTAATCAATTTAACTTGCGTTTCACATATGTGGTTAACCCTTTTTTCATTTCATTCTTAGATCTGCAATTAAAGGGTATAGTGGGTCAGCCCATTGAGACTTCAACATTCTGCAAACCTCTATCTGGCAATAGCATTCTACATGCCAATAGTAGACACCCGTTTCATATAATTAAATCAGTGACAATGGGTGAGTTGGCACAAGTAATTAGAAATTGCAGCAATGAATCCAGGTTGGAACAAGAAGTTAATCAGTGCTGCAATAAATTAAAGAAAGGGGTTATCCAAAATGGACCTTCAATAAATCATGCAAAATTGTGCAGAATAAATCACGTCAGGCTCTTATTACCTCGTATCATGGTTTAACCAGATCAAATCAATTGTCAAAAACATATTCTGATTTTATTTGAGAATCCCATTTTGTCTTTAGCCCCTGGGTTTCACATTGTTGCCAAGAGAGCGTTATGGTGGGTAATATTGTTTCTCCAAGCTTTTCTAACCCCAAAAACAAACATTCTACGTGGTTCGTTTTTTCAGGTTTTTTCAAACGTGGTGGTACCAGGTGTAGGACGTGTTCACATGCGGTGGTCACTGATGTTTTTTGGGATCATGAAAATCAGAAACAATTCAAAATACAACATTACATCAATTGTAATTCCAAGTATGTTGTGTATCTGATTGCTTGCGTGGAGTGTAACTTAAATTATGTTGGATGCACCACTCGTAATTTAAAAATCAGAATATTAGAGCACATAAGTGATGTCATCTCTCTCTAGTCTGAATTGTTCGGTTTCTGCAGCGTCCAGACATTTCATTTATCATCACAGGAGTACTGACAAAATGAAAGTTACCGGTATCGAGCGATTGTTGAAACCACCGAGAGGAGGTGACATTAAACGAATAGTTATGATCAGGAAAACCTACTGGATCTTTCTCTCAGGATCATGCCATCCTGCAGTATTAAATGCCCGCAAGGAACTGATGATTCATTATTGAGATTGAATCGGTTGTGTGTATTTTTATTATTTTCAAAAAATATGGATTGCTGTTCTTTACTAATTGTGACTTTTTTTGATTTCGTTATATTATTGTTGGATTTTTTGGTCTCTTTTTAATTATTCATGTGATTTTAATTAACTATGTCCGGCATCATGTGACGAGAGAATACTTTCTTATTGGTTAACACCAGTATAAATTCAGGATATCTACATTATATCTGTCATCATTTTTTAATTTTTGTTAAATAAAATTGATTTTATAAGAAGCTGGAACAACAACCATTTTATAGAGTAGTGGATGGTTGGTGGAATCTCCCAACAAGGCTGCAAAGTCAGCAAGGAGGCGTCGGAGTCATGTTTTGGGTCAGAATCATGGGAAGAGAACTGTTATGCCTCTTTAAGGTTCTCGAAGGTGTGAAAATGACCTTGGCAAGGTATATAGAGTTTCTGACTGTCCACTTTCTTTCATTGTATAAGAAGAAAGAACGGTGCCATCCGTAGCAAAGTCATCTTCATTCACGACAATTCTTTAGTCCATGAGTCAATAGCTGAGAATTTCATGGTGTGGCCACCATCTTTCTGGCCTCAACCTTATTGAGAATCTTTGGAGTATCCTCAAGCAAAAGATCTATGAGGGTAGGAGGCAGTTCACATCAGAACAGCAGCTTTGGTAGGGTATTCTGACATCCTGCAAAGAAATTCAAGCTGAAACTAGCCAAAACCCTCACAAGTTCAAGAATGGATGCAAGAATTGTGAAGGTGATATATCAAAGAAGGGTTCTTATGTTAACATGTAACTTGGCCTCTTAAGATGTTTTTGATTAAAAAAGCTTTTGATTTCAGTAACTGTGACCTCTTAATGCTGCAAATTCAACAAATTACCATTTTCAGTTCTATAAAATGTTTGGAAACTCTGTTGTGCATAATAATTTGAGTCGTTTTTTTTAATACTGTTCATCATTGGGAGGTTTGTCTAATAAAATGTGATTCATTTGAACATTGTACCGACAAATTTGCATGGACCATTTAGGAAAATCCGAAAAAAATTACAGCTGAGCTAAAAAGAAACCAGTCAATAGGGTATAAGCATTGTATACAGGGAATAATTGTGTGCAATTTTTAAGATTACAGGCACTTTGAGGATGGAAAGCGGAAATCTGTATGCAGTTTGAAGGATCTTACCGTGTTGTAGTATTCTGCTACATATTCTGAATGCAAGTAATTTGCTTCACACCAGTCAATCTCAGAACTATGCCTTGCAAATATACTTGGGGGCATGCTAAATCGGAAAGACAATATAAACACAGTATTGTACCTTTAAAATGACTACTATCTTTTCTTGTAAACTTCTACCATCCACACTTTTGCACAATAATGCATTCATGACATTTGTTTCAATAGAAGATTTTGTGATAAATGTAGCAGAGTCCTACATTCCACTACCGGTCTAAAAGTCATTGGCAGCTGCTGGCAGCTACTAGTCCTTGTAATATTCATGATAGCAGATTTGTTTCAGGAAATCAGAAAAACCTTTATACGTAAAAACTGATAGCATGCTGATACATTGTGTAATTCATCCTGAGACAAAGGATACCAAAGTATATCTAGAATAGATATGAATGTCTTGCGAGAATGAAAAACTCAGTATCTTTTAAAGCGGCACAGAAAACATTTTTGTCTATGTTTTGAATCCATTTTTGCTGTAACTTCTAAAGGTTATTTTAACTCTCAATATTTCTGGGGTGAGAATTAATTTACTATGAACTTGATAAAGCTTTTGGTTGTATTTTACAAGACAAGTTCTAAATGAAAATAAATTAAAGCGATATTCTCATTAAAAAAATGAATCCTTGATTTATTAATTTGGTAATTTTCTTGTTGATTCTTTGAAAAATGTACGGTCATTGCTTTGACTCTATTATTAAAGGGAACCTGTCATGTCTCCCATGCCATCCAGCCCAACAGCATTCCTACAGTTGTGGCCAAAAGTATTGACACCCCTGCAATTCTGTCAGATAATACTCAGTTTCTTCCTGAAAATGATTGCAAATACAAATTCTTTGTTATTATTATCTTCATTTAATTTGTCTTAAATGAAAAAACACAAAAAGAATTGTACTAAAGCCAATTTGGATATAATTCCACACCAAACATAAAAAAGAGGGTGGATAAAAGTATTGGCACTGTTCGAAAAATCATGTGATGCTTCTCTAATTTGTGTAATTAACAGCACCTGTAACTTACCTGTGGCACCTAACAGGTGTTGGCAATAACTAAATCACACTTGCAGCCAGTTGACATGAATTAAAGTTGACTCAACCTCTGTCCTGTGTCCTTGTGTGTACCACATTGAGCATGGAGAAAAGAAAGAAGACCAAAGAACAGTCTGAGGACTTGAGAAGCCAAATTGTGAGGAAGCATGAGCAATCTCAAGGCTACAAGTCCATCTCCAAAGACCTGAATGTTCCTGTGTCTACCGTGCGCAGTGTCATCAAGAAGTTTAAAGCCCATGGTACTGTGGCTAACCTCCCTAGATGTGGACGGAAAAGAAAAATTGACAAGAGATTTCAACGCAAGATTGTGCGGATGTTGGATAAAGAACCTCGATTAACATCCAAACAAGTTCACACTGCCCTGCAGTCCGAGGGTACAACAGTGTCAACCCGTACTATTCATCGGTGTCTGAATGAAAAGGGACTGTATGGTAGGAGACCCAGGAAGACCCCACTTCTTACCCCGAGACATAAGAAAGCCAGGCTGGAGTTTGCCAAAACTCACCTGAAAAAGCCTAAAACGTTTTGGAAGAATGTTCTCTGGTCAGATGAGACAAAAGTAGAGCTTTTTGGGTTAAGGCATCAACATAGAGTTTATAGGAGAAAAAAAGAGGCCTTCGAAGAAAAGAGCACAGTCCCTACAGTCAAACATGGTGGAGGTTCCCTGATGTTTTGGGGTTGCTTTGCTGCCTCTGGCACTGGACTGCTTGACCGTGTGCATGGCATTATGAAGTCTGAAGACTACTAACAAATTTTGCAGCATAATGTAGGGCCCAGTGTGAGAAAGCTGGGTCTCCCTCAGAGGTTATGGGTCTTCCAGCAGGACAATGACCCAAAACACACTTCAAAAAGCACTAGAAAATGGTTTGAGAGAAAGCACTGGAGACTTCTAAGGTGGCCAGCAATGAGTCCAGACCTGAATCCCATAGAACACCTGTGGAGAGATCTAAAAATGGCAGTTTGGTGAAGGCACCCTTCAAATATCAGGGACCTGGAGCAGTTTGCCAAAGAAGAATGGTCTAAAATTCCAGCAGAGCATTGTAAGAAACTCATTGATGATTACCGGAAGCGGTTGGTCACAGTTATTTTGGCTAAAGGTTGTGCAACCAAGTATTAGGCTGAGGGTGCCAATACTTTTGTCTGGCCCATTTTAGAGTTTTGTGTGAAATGATCAATGTTTTGCTTTTTGCTTCATTCTCTTTTGTGTTTTTTCATTTAAGACAAATTAAATGAAGATAATAATACCAAAGAATTTGTGATTGCAATTATTTTCAGGAAGAAACTGAGTATTATCTGACAGAATTGCAGGGCTGTCAATACTTTTGGCCACAACTGTATATGTTTAACTAAATTCCCTGTCTAACTAGCCCTTTATGTTAGTTACTTAAATCCATGTTTAAAAAAGTATGAATAAATCCGTTTTTCTTATGCCAATTAGGCCATTGACTAGTCAAATGGGCATTGTTTCCCCATAGTAGTCAGCCCTCTTCGATTGTTATCAGGCCAATGTGGGAGTGATAACATGATTTGCATGAGCCTGCGTCATCCACAGTTCTTTGCAAACCTTGCTTTCTTCAGGCACGTCATTACGCCTTGTGAGAATCATGTGGGAATAGTGGATGAGGGCAGGCACATCTCGCCCAGATACCTTTCCTATGTGGCCTAGTCTGGTCAGTATCTCACCTGGTTACTAATGAATTATGGGAGGCGGATATAAAAGGATGCCAGGTGGTTGTATGAGTGTCTCAGCCTGGGGACACAGAGAGCCTGTCTGTGTGAGAGACACACGTGAATGAAAGAAGTGCCCACGGTAACTGTGGTTTGGCTGGACGGGAGAAGCCCGCCAGTTGGTAGTTAGGTTGTACCTTGTTTAGGATTTGTTTTATGTTTTTTTTCCTTTAGGCATTGCTTTCACCTTTAATAAACCTGACCCAGTGTCAGTTATACCCGGACCCCGGCTGTGCGCCTGAGTTTCATGCTGAACGCAAGTGACCTTTGACCCCAGCAAAGGCGATCCCGGAGTGTTTTATCACATTGTGGTGGAGAACGCGGGCATCATGTTGGACGCATGAACATGGAGGGCGTGGTGAAAGCGCTGGTACAGTCCGCCGCCGTCCAGCAAGAAGCTAATTTGGTGATAATGGCCCAGCTGAAGGAGTTGGTGGACATGACAGCTACCGATCGTTCGCTTCTCCAGCAGGTGGCACAGCGCCTGGCAAGCTTACCTGAGGTTAACCTGGAAGCCGAGTCGAGACTGATTCACGTGAGTCTGTACTGGCAGAAGATGACGACCGAAGATGACGTCGAGGCATACCTGACCACGTTTGAACGGACGGCGGTGCAGGAAAAATGACCGAAGGCCCACTGGGCCGGCCTGATTGCCCCGTTTCTTTCCGGTGAGGCCCAAAAGGCTTATTATGACTTAGAACCTGAAGTCGCGCACGACTTTGACAAACTGAAAGCTGAGATCTTGGCCCGGCTGGGAGTGACGACCGCTGTCCGTGCACAGAAAGTGCATCAATGGACTTATCAGCCGGATAAACCACCGCGGTCACAGATGTTCGACCTGATCCACGTGACGAAGAAGTGGCTACAACCCGAGGTGCTGACAGCGCCAGAGATAATCCAGAGAGTCGTCCTGGACAAGTACCTGAAAGCTCTACCGCCAGCCCTGAGGAAGTGGGTAAGCCATGGAAATCCTACGATGGCAGATCAACTGGTGGATCTGGTTGAACGTTACTCCGTGGCGGAAGGACTCCGAGACGACGCTACCCCACCTTGTTCTTCATCATCTCCACGTGGAACTGGTAAGACTGTTCCAGGGAGGAGGGGAGAAGGAAAAATCCCTAAGAGAGTGGGGGAGGAAAACGGGACTGCCCGCACTGCGAGGCCGAGAGTAACGAACTATGGTCTAAGCAAGGGGCCCGTAAGGTGTTTCCGCTGCCAAGAGATGGGCCACATTGCTGTGAACTGTCTGGTCACTGCTGAACCCATGCAGTGCGACATCACAGACTCTAAAAACCGCATGTCTATGGTTGCACGGGTAGTGAGTGTGAATGCCGGTCAAAAGGATGTGGAAAAACACTTGTGTGATTTAACTGTTGATGGTAAAAATGTGGTGGCATTGTTAGACTCAGGAAGTGTGGTGACTCTGGTGAAGGCCAGTCTGGTGTCAGCCCCGACTGGACCATCAGACAAATTTTCTGTAACGTGTGTGCATGCAGACACCTGTTCGTACCACACCACGGTCATATGCATTACTACTTCCTATGGGTCTGTGCAACATAAAGTGGGACTCGTCCCTGCATTATTGCATGATGTTCTCTTGGGCCGGGACTTTCCCCACTTCTGGCAATTGTGGGAGAATCAGTTGATGCCCCAGGGTAATAGTGTACATGGTTCTTCTCCCAGGGCGCGTGTGGGTCCCGAACCCCTGGATGAGGTCCCCCCGGAAGACTCGGGGGAAGATTCTGCTGGAAATAACCTGCAGTTCCCGTTTTCAGTCATGGCGGGTGATACGGAGGAGACCGGGGAAGAGGAGGAGGCCGACAGCCATCCACCTCCCCGTATGCTGGATTTGGAAGTTCAGAAAGATGACTTCTAAAGCGAGCAAATAAAGGATCCTACCCTTTCTCAGGCTAGGACAAATGTAAAAGTGATAAATGGGGTACCCGTAGAACGTGGCTCTAGGCTGGCATATCCTTACATGGTCCTGGAGAATGATTTACTATATCAGATAGAGAAAAAGGGGGAAGACACGGTGCAACTATTAGTCATGCCAAAACCCTACCGGCGGCAGGTGCTGGACCTGGCCCACGGACATGTGATGGGAGGTCACCTGGGAGTCCAGAAAACCACCGAAAGGATATTACACTGTTTTGTTTGGCCAGGCATGCATCACGATATTCGTGTATATTGTGAGTCTTGTCCTGACTGCCAAGCCTCTGCGCCTAAGCCCCGGTTCTGTAGCCCTTTGGTACCCCTACCTATTATTGAGGTCCCGTTTGAGAGGATTGGGATGGATTTAGTTGGGCCCCTTCCACGGTCTGCACGTGGACACCAACATATCCTGGTCATCTTGGATTATGCCACTCGTTACCCGGAGGCCATCCCTTTGCGTAACACGGCCACCAAGACGATTGCCAAGGAACTGGTGCATGTGTTTAGTCAGGTCGGTATACCAAAACAGATACTCACCGACGAGGGGACTCCCTTTATGTCCAGGGTAATGAAGGAGCTCTGCCGGTTGTTACAAATTGAACCGTTATGCACATCCGTGTATCACCCTCAAACAGACGGGTTGGTTGAATGGTTCAATAAAACTCTGAAGCAGATGTTGAGAAAGGCGATAGACAAGGACGGGAAGAACTGGGACTATTTACTTCTGTATTTGATTTTTGCCATCAGGGAAGTGCCCCAGTCTTCCACGGGATTCTCACCTTTCGAGTTATTGTATGCCCGACGTCCTCGCGGACTGTTTGACGTCGCCAAAGAAACCTGGGAGGATCAGGTCACTCCATTTAAAATGGTGATAGATCACGTATCCCAAATGCAGGACCGTATTGCGGCTGTTATGCCTATCGTCAAAGAACACATGATGCAGGCTCAAGGAGCCCAAAAAAGAATCTATGATAGGGGCGCCAAGATCCGTACATTTGCAACCGGAGATAGGGTGTTGATCCTGGTCCCCACGGTGGACAGTAAGTTCCTAGCAAAGTGGCAGGGCCCCTTTGAGATTAAGGAAAGAGTTGGTGAAGTAAACTACAAGGTATACCAGGCAGGTAAATGGAAACCGGAACAGGTTTATCATGTAAACCTGATAAAACCCTGGAAAGATCGGTCTGCCTTGTCAGCGGAGCTGGCCCGTCCCGTCTGCTCGCATACCGTACCGGAGGTACGGGTTGTAGAGACTCTCTCGGCGCGGCAAAAGACTGAGGTCAGGCAGTTTCTACTTCACAACCAAAAGTTTTTCTCAGAAAAACCCAGGCAGACTACACTAATGAAACATGACATTGTAACGGAACATGGTGTCACAGTTCACGTGAAACCCTCCAGCATTCCGGAAGCGTGCCGTGAAGTCGTTTCCCGAGAAGTGAAGGCAATGTTAGCATTAGGTGTCATTGAGGAATCGCACAGTGCTTGGTCCAGCCTGATTGTGTTAATTCCTAAACCGGACGGCATCATCCGGTTCTGCAATGACTTCAGGAAACAGAATGCGGTCTCAAAATTTGATGCCTACCCTATGCCCCAAGTCAACGAGTTAATAGATCGGTTAGGAAAAGCCCGGTATATTACGACCCTAGACCTAACAAAGGGGTATTGGCAGATCATTCTGGCGGAGGTGGCCAGAGAAAAGACGGCATTTGCTACGCCAGAAGGTTTATTTCAATATGTGTATATGCCGTTTGGACTGCACGGAGCACCGGCGACCTTCCAGAGACTGATGGATCGAGTCCTGAGGCCACATAGGCAGTACGCTTCGGACTATTTGGATGACATTGTCATTTACAGCTTGGACTGGGAGACTCATCTCCAGAAAGTACAAGCTGTGATTGACGACCTGTGAGAGGCAGGTCTAACCGCGAACCCCAAGAAATGTCACATCGGACTAGAAGAAGCCCGGTATTTGGGGTATGTAATTGGGAAGGGTATTGTTAAACCCCAGGTCAATAAGATTCAAGCGGTTCAGGACTGGCCGCAACCAGTCAACAAGAAGCAAGTGCAAGCCTTTCTGGGGATCGACGGCTATTATCGCCGGTTCATCCCCAATTTTGCAGCCATCGCTACCCCCTGACGGATCTTACCAAAGGGAAAGATTCCGTCATGATTAAATGGAATTTAGCGGCTGAAGCCTTCCATAGCCTAAAACGGGCACTTTGCTCACAACCCGTACTGGTGACTCCGGACTTCTGCAGCGAGTTTGTGGTACAAACGGATGCCTCTGATACCGGTATCGGGGCCGTACTGTCACAAGCGAGGGACAGAGTGGAACACCCAGTCCTCTATCTCAGCAGGAAGCTGAATAAGCATGAGCAAAAGTATGCGGTAGTGGAAAAAGAGTGCCTAGTCATTAAGTGGGCTCTAGAGGCCCTCAAATACTACCTGATGGGCCGAAAGTTCAGGCTGATCACTGACCACGCCCCTCTCAAGTGGATGCACTTGCACAAGGAACGGAATAGCCAGGTGACCCGGTGGTTCCTTGCCCTGCAGGCCTACACTTTTACGGTGGAGCACCGACCAGGGGTACAGATGGGGAATGCAGATGCCCTGTCCCGAGTGCATTGTTTGATGGGTGTCATTGCTCGACCGGAGTGGTCTGAGCAGAGGGGGGAGATATGTGAGAATCATGTGGGAATAGTGGATGAGGGCAGGTATATCCCGCCCAGATACCTTTCCTATGTGGCCTAGTCTGGTCAGTATCTCACCTGGTTACTAATGAATTATGGGAGGCGGATATAAAAGGATGCCAGGTGGTTGTGTGAGTGTCTCAGCCTGGGGACACAGAGAGCCTGTCTGTGTGAGAGACACACGTGAATGAAAGCAGTGCCCACGGTAACTGTGGTTTGGCTGGACGGGAGAAGCCCGCCAGTTGGTAGTTAGGTTGTACCTTGTCTAGTTAGTGCCGGACAGGCAAGGATTTGTTTTATGTTTTTTTTCCTTTAGGCATTGCTTTCACCTTTAATAAACCTGACCCAGTGTCAGTTATACCCGGACCCCGGCTGTGCGCCTGAGTTTCATGCTGAACGCACGTGACCTTTGACCCCAGCAAAGGCGATCCCGGAGTGTTTTATCACAGCCTCTACAGCTGGGTGTACACTTCCAGGCTTCAAAGGCGCACTGTGCACGACCGGAAGTACAGAAGAGTTACACAAGCCTTCCCCTCTTTACGCTGGAGCCCGCATCTTTTCAGACACATGTCAGCTGATCTGATCAGCTGTCATGTGCCCATTCAAAATAAGACAATAAAAAAATTCTAAAATACACATATTTGGTATTGCCACATTCAGAATCATCCAATCTATCAAACTATAAAAAGAATTAAGCTGATCAGTAAATGGCATAATGAGGAAATAGTCAAAACACCAAAATTACGTTTTTTGGTCACTAGAGCATTGCAATAAAATGCAATAATAGGTGATGAAAACATTATATCTACCCAAAAATGGTATCAATAAAAATGTCCACTGTGTGCGCAAACAATAAGCCCTCATTCAGCCCAAGATCCTGAAAAATGGAGGCGCTATGGGTCTTGAAAAATGGTGCCTTTTTTTTTTTTTTTTTACAAACTGGATTTTTTTTCACCACTTAAAGGGAATCTGTCACCTACTTTTGGCTGGCTATTTAAATGAGGTCTGCCCGCCCGATGGGCGGTGATTCCGATCTTTGCCTCCTCTCTATCCTTGGCCGTTGTCCACAGTTTTTTCGTGAATAGGAGTAGGTGTCCGCCATCTTTCGCGCATGCGCTAAGCATTCTTGGCTCGCACACGCGCAGTATGCTTTGCCCATCTGCGGGCAAAGCTGAAAAGCCTGACTGCGCATGCGCCAGTTAACTAGGCCCCATAACACAGGAAAATACTTCCGGGGCTTAGTTAACCGGCGCATGCTTCACAGAAGTTTATAATGTAGAGCTGGAAAAATAAAAAATCATTTTTTCATAAAAATGTTCTTTTCGCCCCCAATTTTTGTTTTTCCAAGGGTAGCAGGAGAAATTGCCCCCTAAAAGCTGTTGTGCAATTTGTCCTGAGTATGCTGATACCCTATATGTGGGGTTAAACCACTGTTTGGGAGTATGGCAGAGCTCGGAATGGAAGGAGCGCTGTTTGACGTTTCAATGCAAAATTGGCTAGAATTGAGATCAGATGCCATGTCGCGTTTGGAGAGCCCCTGATGTACCTAAACAGTAGAAGCCCCACAAGTCTAACTCCAATCCCAATCCCAACACACCCCTAACCCTAATCCCAACCCTAACCACAAACCTAACCCTAACACACCCCTAACCCTAATCCCAACCTTAATCCTAATCCCAACCGTAACCATAATCCTAACTTTAGCCCCAACCCTAACCCTAACTTTAACCACAACCCTAACCTTTTTATTGGAAAATGGAAATACTTTTTTTATTCCATTATTTTTCCCTAAATAATAAAGGGGGGGTTTATTTTACTATTTATAGTGGGTTTTTATGTTTGGCAGCTGTCACAGACTAAAAGACGCTTTTTATTGCAAAAAATAGTTTTTGCATCACCACATTTTGAGAGCTATAATTTTTCCATATTTTGACCCACAGAGTCATGTGAGCTCTTTTTTTCTGCAGGACGAGTTGACGTTTTGATTGGTACAATTTTTGCGCACATGACATTTTTTGATCGCTTTTTATTCTGATTTTTGGGACGCAGAATGAACAAAAAACAGCAATTCATGAATTTCTTTTGGGGGGTGCATTTACACCGTTCCGCGTGTGGTAAAATTGATAAAGCGGTTTTATTGTTCGGGTCAGTACGATTACAGAAAAACCTCATTTTTTTTTTATGTTTTGGCGCTTTTATACAATAAAAACTATTTTACACAAAAAAATTATTATTTTTGCATCGCTTTATTCTGAGAGCTATAACTTTTTTATTTTTCTGGTGATGGAGCTGTATGGACAAGATGACGTTTTCAGTGGTACCACGTTTATTTATATCCGTCTTTTTGATTGCGTGTTATTCCACTTTTTGTATGATGTTAAAGCATTGTTTTTTGCCTTGCTTTGTTTTTTTTATACATGGTGTTCACTAAAGGGGTTAACTAGTGGGACAGTTTTATAGGTTGGGTCGTTACAGATGCAGTGATACTAAATATGTGTACTTTTATTGTTTAGATTTTTAATTTAAATATTTATTTATTGATGGAATAAATGATGATTTATTATTTAAAAAAAATTTTTTTTACAATTATTTAATTTTTCTTACTTTTACACTGTGTCCCATTATGGGACACTCATTTTGTGAAGGCTGTTCACTTCTATAGCATGCAGATCTGTTGTATCACATCAGGACACAAGTTATGATGAAATCAGGCCTCCTGATGAGCCCAGATGGGGCGAAACGCTATGAGGCAGATGGCGGGTGATACGATGAGTATTTAAACCATATATATCTGAGCAGTTCACTGGTTGTATCTGCACATCATTGTCTGACCCCGAATGGGGTTCATTGTTTAATACAGTGGTTATAGGTTCAGTGGACATTGATCCCTGTTGGGATAAAATTCACTATGTATCTGAGGGTGACCCCCTATGCTGTCGATCTTGTGCCAAAACTATCTGATCAGAGGTATTGACCTTTTTGATGGGACAAGGTATACTGTATTTTTGAGGGCGATTCCTTTTACTGTCTATTTCTATTTTTGTGCTAAAATTATCTGAGTTGATGTATATGGTAATAATTTAAAATCTAGAACTGAAAATTTATATCTCTTATCATTCATCTACATGTTGAGTGGTGATTTAACTGACACCATATCCTCTGGCTATTCTTCCAAAGGAGGGTTTGGCATCTTTGTATTGATTTCTCACCTTAATACGCCATGATACTGCCGGTGTGTTCCTATATATTTTTTTAACTTTTTGGGGTGTAGGGTCCTCCTTATCACAGGAATACCTCTGTATAACGATAGAGGTCCCTTTCGCACTGGGAAAGGGATCCCCTAGTGGCTGCAGGGTGGAATAGGGTCCCTAGGGAAAGTCATCGTTGAGCGGGGGCGCCACAACGTCCCCCCTAGGGTGCCAAGCTCCGCGGCAAGGAAGGCGTGAGTGTTTAGCCCCCGTTACACACTGCGATATCGCTAGCAATATCGCTGTAAAGTCACCGATTTTGTGACGTTGCAGCGATATTGCTAGCGATATCGCTGCATGTGATACTTACCTCCGACCCGCTCCCCCGCTGGTTATCGCTGATCGCGCGAGAAGCTGCTGGACCATTCCTCGTCGGTCACTTCCTGCGGCGCTTCCTGCTGTGACGACGAGCGACGCGTGGACGCGGGCGGGAGGACGCAGGATCGCCGCGTCTGACAGGTAAGTAGCGACCCCCGTCCCCAGCGATGTCGCTGGTGAGATCTGCCTGAGTGGCAGCTCACTAGCGACCACCTAGCGATGCACCAGCGATCCTGACCGCGTCATATCGCTGGTCGGGATCGCTGGTGAGTCGCTAGGTGTAACGGTACCCTTAGATTGCATCAGGGACTCCTAGGAAATCCCCATTTTAATCATATTTCTTTGGGCACTTTGTTTGTTTTTTTTGTTGTTGTGTTCACTCTGTGGTGTGACCCCTTGTTGGGTTCTTTTATTAATAAAGAATAAAGTATAAAGTTTTAGGGTTTTTGATATGATTTTTGGCTAGAGACCCTGGTTATATCTTACATTCAGAGTTTTGCTATAGAAGCTATCAGCGCTGCAGCTTCTGTGGACTGACCTGAGAGACTTCTTGACATGCACTAGCATGATAGGAAGTCTCTCAGCTCTGGAGACCCAGATGTCATGATATCATCTCCTGAGGTAGACGTCTTGTACTTTGAAATGCGTTGAGAATGTGAATAAACCATCATCTCTTTTATGAATTAGTTGCTCCTTAATCATATACAGCAGCGCAGGAAAATAATCCGCGAAATCTCCAGTAATTTAATTATGGAATAGTAGCTGTCAAGCAGGAGGAGGCAGCGCTGGGCAGGGAATGGAGCTGGAGTGCCAGAGGCTTCAGATCTATAAATAGTTCTTCACCTTCATTTACATATCAATTCAAATGCTGAATTCTCAGTAATTGGGGAAGCAAACTGGCCTTGTAAAGGTTTTCTTGGACTTGTCTTTGAAAGAGCTACATATGCATGTAAGTTTTGGGTGTGAAATCCTGCTGACAGATTCCCACTAAGAAGCAGAGTATTGAGCACTGTCAACTGACATTAGCTCATTGCACCACTCTGCCTAAATACTATATTGATTATGTAGAATGACTCAGACAAGAACATGTTCTCTATTATGCCTTTGTATCACATGAATGAGGGGTCATAAGCCAGATAAGGGAGGACAAAGTACAGTTCACATTTGTGACAGCATGTGTTTGATATAATAGTGATGTACTTAGAGCAAAAAGCCACCAACATTTTGTAAATTTTGAAATAATATTACTGATAACAAGCATTTACTTGGCAGTAGTTAGAAAGTTATGCATCAGATTTAGCTATAAAATTATTATTAGCATGTATTTTTACTGTGTAAGAAATTCTAGGTGGAGCACACAGCATGCAGAATTATATGATTCCCATTTATCTCAGTGGAACCTGTCTAAATCTATAAATCCTGAGCTCCCCTTGTAAATAAACTCCCACATCAACTGCAAATGTTAAAAAAAGAAAAAATATCAACTCTGCAACAATGTAGTCTTCTTTTTGGGCAGTGTAAAGTGTTTTTTCCTATACACCATTTAGCCTAAATGACAAAATCCTTCTTGATGTTAGTTGGGCTATATCTCCATAGTAGATGATTGGCAGCTTAGACATTCATAAAAAGAAGGGCTATAATTTGCGTCCGTCAGCAACATGGATCTGAATTACTAATCAAGTAAAAAAACAAGACTTGCTGGATACAATATGACCGCCTGCTACTTCTCTACAACACAGTTAAGTTATTGCAGAATGCAAAATATAATATGAAGCATGTCTACTCTGTGATAGACCACTTTGGTACTATAGGTCCTAGGTGGGTACAATATGGCTTATTATATCTTGCTATTGTGTGGCAATCTGCACAATGCTGTTGACTTTCACTCTCTAAAAAATAATGGCAGCATCCTTTTGATTGTTAGAATAATCTCAGTACAACAGTGATCCCCAATCTTTCTTACCTCCTGCATCCTCCACAGTAGTGACACCCAAACCATAGCTCCTTTTATCGGTATAATGACAACCAAAGCTTCACCACAGAAATCACACCAAGGCATCCAAGATTTCCCACATTAAGCCCCCGTTACACACTGTGATATCGCTAGCAATATCGCTGTAAAGTCACCGATTTTGTGACGTTGCAGCGATATTGCTAGCGATATCGCTGCATGTGATACTTAACTCCGACCGGCTCCCCCGCTGGTTATCGCTGATCGCGCGAGAAGCTGCTGGACCATTCCTCGTCGGTCACTTCCTGCGGCGCTTCCTGCTGTGACGACGAGCGACGCGTGGACGCGGGCGGGAGGACGTCAGGATCGCCACGTCTGACAGGTAAGTAGTGACCCCCGTCCCCTGCGATGTCGCTGGTGAGATCTGCCTGAGTGGCAGCTCACTAGCGACCACCCAGCGATTCACCAGCGATCCTGACCGCGTCATATCGCTGGTCGGGATCGCTGGTGAGTCGCTAGGTGTAACGGTACCCTTACCCTTATTTGGTATTCTTGCCTCAATTGCTCCCACCACGTTATTGCATCCAGCCTCAATCACCTTCTCTATCTGGCAGTATCAGTTTAGCACTTACTTAAAGAAGCACTCCCATCAAAGTTTTTATCGTCTTAATGTATTGCAGTCTTCATATTATATAGCACTGTGTTCTTACAGTTGCTATTTTTTTCCTTTCTACCCAGTAAATTTGTCTCTGTTCTATTAGGTTTATGAAATCACGTGATTAAACTGACTAGCTGAATCCTTCTAAGCTCTATGTAGAAACAGGAAGTCTCTTTTTCCCGGTATGACTCATGAATCACTGCAAAAGTCCCTGGCAAGGGGAGGAGGAGGGTGGAGCAGCTGGGTCAGGTGTTGAAGAGGGGAATAGTAAATGCAGGGAAAAGAGAATTCCTGTTTTTGCATAAAGCAGAGAAAAGAAAAGAATTATCTGGGTAGAAGGGCAAAATGAGAAATTGTAAGTAAACAATGCTATATAATATGATTGCGATACTTTAAGAGGATAAAAACTTTGATGGGAGTGCTTCTTTAATATACCAGTATATGCACATCCAGATTTGCTGTTCATCTGGAGACCAGCTCTTAATAGCTGTTGCTAAATCTGGTGCTATTGCACCATGCTTGCAGGAAGCTGCAAGCCACACATCATGGTCCCGCAAGCCACATGTGGCTGAGGATCCCTGCAGTACAGTGTGCAATGAAATATTTGCTTATGAATAAGCTGATGCAGGCAGGAATACTCTAAGTCCATCCGATAACATTTGATTGCATATAGTCTAAAACAGGGGTGAGGAATCTTTTTTCTGCCAAGGGCCATTTGGATATTTATACCATCCTTCGGGGGCCGTACAAACTCCACCCACAAAGAACATCCTGACTCTGGCACTGGTGTCAGGACGTAATTTTTCATTGCATACCCTTCAGTGTTCAGTAGTGAACACTGCGTGTGTATGCTCACAGAGCAAGAAGAAATTAATGAGCTGGTGGCAGTCAAAATACAGCTCCCTGCCAAAGCACTGCAGTCACTGAGAATCTGCCCGGGGGCCGGTTAAAAGGTCATTAAGGGCTGTAAATGGCCCTGGGGCCTGAGGTTCCCCACCCCCGGTCTAAAAAGTACCCGTGGGAACATTTGATTACACCCACTAATTTGTTGCTGCATTTTATAGACTACTTTAAGTAACGGCTTCCAGCCAGCTCCTACTGTCTATAGCAGCAAAACACGTGACACGTTTAGAGCCGCCTGTTGTTACAATTTCAGCTGTGTCTGGATATTCAGGATGTGAATTCCATTGTGAACAGAATGGTACATCTACCATTCATCCTGACTGAGTGGCTGTGGAGGTATTGGGGTGGCCATCATACTGAGTGGGAGGCTGTAAGGAGCCTCCTACTGAGTGGGGGGCTGTGGAGAAATCATAGTGGGGGTATGTGGTAGCCATCATACTGAGTAGGGGATTTTAAGGACCCTCATACTGAGTGGTGGCAATCATACTAAATGGGGGATAGTGGAGGCCATGATACTGAGTAGGAGACTGTGGGGCCTTCAAACTGAGTGGTGGACTGTGGGGCCCATAATGTGTTAGGGGCTGTGAGGTTAATATAATGAGTGAGGGTTCTGAATAAGCCATAATACTGAATGTGGAACTGTGAGGGCCATCATACTGATTGGGGGGCTATGGGGGTTATCACACTGAGTGAGTGGCTGTGGAAGTCATCATACTCAGAAAGGAGCTGTGGAGGTCATCATACTGAAAGAGGAGCTGAGGGGGCCATTAAACTGAGTGGGGTGATTGGGTGATTGTTGGAGCATCATACTGAGTGGAGGCCATCATATGCTGTTTGGTAACCAATGATGTAATGTGGTCAAGTTGTTTGCTTTCAATAAAAAGTAGTGGAAACCACACCTATTTGCCATAAATACGTTTTGTGTTTTTTTTTTTATTTTAAGGGAGAGATGTAATTTGATGGTGTTAGTTATATAGAGGTAGCATATGAGCACCAAATACATATATAGTTTGCAGTGCAAATGACAACTAAATCCTAAATACCAATACCTACAAAGATAACTGCATAAACCCCTGGATTTACAATATGTAGCTACGTATAATACATCACCAAATAGTACAGTATATCTTTTCCTCTTTAGTTTTTAGAGAGAAAATGTAGTAGTAACTAAAAAGGATTACATGAAAAATAACAAATACCAAAAATAAAAATGGAAAATTAGCATTTTTTCCTGCCTTTAAATTATAGATTGATAGATGGTAATGTGCAGTATTAGATCAGATCAGTTTATTTTCTTAACATTTTTAATACATTTTCAGTTATTCATTGGACCGTGTAGTGTTATATAATAAGTATGACAAGCTGGATGCACAGCAGTAAGGAATAAGATTATGGTAAGTAGCCATGTACACAGACACGATTGCCAGCAGATCCCAATGACAGTGTGTGACAATTCATTCATCCATACACATATACACAAATTACATTGAAAATTGGCCGTTCTTCAGCAATAGCTCTGTAACTCATATTTACCTTGAAATCTCGGAGCAATTGGAAGCTTTGAGCAAGACAGTAAGAGTTGGCAGGAGCACAAGTTGCCTTTCTGTATGGGAAAGACAAGAGGGAAGCATGCAGTGACACCGGGAACAGGTTGTATGGGAGGTTTGATGGGTGTGACAGAGATAGTAAAGGGTTGGTATGTGTGTTGTCCCTTGTTGTGTGTCACAGGTCATACCGGCTTATACGTTTCCCAGAGCACACAAAACAATTGCTAGAGATGGCTTTGTGTGTCCCACTGATAAAGCAGACTGCCCATTCTGCTCTAGGTCTTGTGTTTCACCCCAGTGTGGTGTCATTTGCTGGAAAACACAGTCATGCTATCAGAATTGTGCATAATTAGCAACCACAAAAGTGGTCATGAGAGCCAACACTTTTTTTTACCCTGCTGACCAGAAGTATAATGTGCCTATAGTATATGTGCCTAAAATCAGGAAGTGGTGACTAGGCAACCCTTATCTTGTCTTATCATTCCCTTCAAGCTAGTCAATATATGGCAAACACTGCCCTGCTGACATGTAATATTCCCCCCTGATATTCGTTATGTCATAATATGAACATTAACATGATATAATTTAGTTATACGAGTATGTTAGGTGTCGTGCACATGCATTGGCTTCATATTAATACGGATTATTATATACTATTAGCAACGATATATTGTACATATCACACTGCCCTGTGTTACATTTAGCTCCATATCTATGTAAATATGGGGATTGGAAAAAATCTATCATAATCTACTTTGTCATCCTAAGGGTACGTTCACACGATCAGTGTTTGTTCAGGCTGAATTTCCGCATGAATCCCGCACCTCAGCTCACTTATGCTTTTCCTTGCGTTTTTACATGCATATTTCCATGCGTTTTTGTTTCTATGTGCTGTAGTGTGGCTAATGGTCACGTAGCCGATGGGAGGTATATGTCGCAGAGATGGCTCATCTGTGTGATGTAACCCGGAGTATTTTCTCTAGTGCATGAAAGAGCTAAGAGGTTCGTTTGATGTACCTATGACCGGGTTACGTCTAGCTATGAGAGAAGGGCGGGTCTGGCTACCCACATACCTCACATCTGGGTGTGGTTAACAGCCTATATAATGGAGGCTGTTGTTTGGCACATAATCTGTATGTTGGGAGGGAGAAGGCCTCCTGTGTGTGTTTGGCTCCAGACCGAGCCTGAATACTGGACGCTACCCCAGCCTATGTGCCCACAGGCCTGGCGGAGCAGAGCCCTGCTATGAACATTTGTATTCTGTTTGCCTGATCTGAAGGCTGTGTGTTTTCTGTTTGGCTTCTGGGTTTATGAAGCAGTGAACTTTTAATGGAACAAGCCTCGTGTCTTTCTCCTGACGCACCCAAGTGAGAACAACCCCTATAGTGCAAAGATATAGATAATATGGTACAAAGTTATGGATAGCATGGTACAATGGCTCACTTCAGCATCCAAATGAGGTAGTCACAGGAATGCTTATCTTCACCTGTTTCATTAAAATGTGCATCATAAACCAGGTCAATAGAAGAATAGCCTTATTCAGACTTGTTGGTATAAACAAACATCACCCTTTACAGTCCATATAAATGCGAGGATCCGCCCTCTCAGAAAACAGTGCTCAGCTCTCTTTAGCAAGAGCACAGCTCTGTAGGTCAGATTCACTTCCAAAGCACACACAGAACAATCATTAAGTCCAGAGGTTTCACCTTTACCTCCTGGACCACACCCTCAGGTGGAGTTATGGTGAACAGATGTTCCACCAAACTCTTTAGCTACTAAACAATAAAACTTGAACCTGTTATGCGCGATTAACTTCTCTCAGCACATAACATGCCAGAACAAACTTCCAGGTTCATAGCGCTGAAGCTAATAACCTCAGTGAAACATATCTCCCCTCCATCACATTAACAGTTATCCGCTTACATATCCACCCCACCACCCAAAGCCGGGGGAGTTTGGCACCTTCAGTCACTAGATATAGAAGCCTCGACAGGGCATCTGTGTTAGCCTGTAGTTTTCCTGGCCTATGTTCCATGTGGAAGCTGAAGTCCTGGAGCGCCAGAAACCATCTAGTTACCCAGGCATTCTTCCCATTCCTTTCCCTGATTCATCTCAGGGGCGCATGGTCTAACACTAACCTGAACTTTCGACTTAGCAGGAAGTACGGAAAAGTGTCAATCACCCATTTGATGGTCAAATATTCTTTTTCCACGATGGCGTAATTATTTTCACAGGAGGAGCGTTTCCTACTTAGGTATAGAAATGGATATTCCTCCCCATTTATTTCTTGTGACAACACGGCTCCCAACCCGACCTCTGATGCATACATCTGGACCACGAACTCCTTCTTGAAGTTTGGTGCGACCAAGACTAGCTGTTTAATCAAGACTAGCTTTAACTCCCTGAAAGCGGCCTCCGCTTTGGAAGTCCACTTGGCCATTGATATTGTGCCCTTAAGGAGGTCAGTCAGGGCTGCAGTTCTCATGGCAAAATTCAGGATGAATCGCCGATAGTATCCCACAATACCTAGAAACAGCCTACCTAATTGCTTGGAGACTGGTTCCAACCAGTTTTGGATCGTCTCCACCTTGTTTTCCTGCAGCTTGCTTTCTCCCTTACTGAAGATATAACCCAAGTATATGGCCTCTTCCCTCCCCTTGGCAAATTTATTCGGCTTATGGTACACCCCACCTTCCTCAGTGTGTTCATTACCACCTGGATCTTCTGCAGATGACTATCCCAATCCAGGCTGAAGATCACAATATCATCTAGGTAAGCTGCAACTTATTTCTTGTTAGGAGTTAGGACTTGATCTATGTCCCTCTGGAAGGTGGCTGGGGCTCCTTGCAGACCAAAAGGCATCCTGGTGTATTGAAAACACATATCAGGTGTCGATAAAGGTGTCTTTTCTTTGGCCATTTGAGACATGTAGATATGCTAGTACCCTGTTGTGAGTTCATTTTTCCCTTCACCATTGAGGTCTGATGAACTCCCTCCTCTTGTGAAGGAAGGTAGTGAGGCTGATTACCAAACACCTGGGCAGCTAGATGATGACTGGTTGGCTGGAATTGAGGACTGGATATAAGGCTGCCGACGCCCTTCTTCCTGGCTGGTGATTTTCCTGCTGGATTCTTGGAGACCAGTCTGATTCCTGCATCTCAAAGCTAAGTTTTTCTGCTCTTCGAAATGATACTTCTTGGATATCGGTCAGACGCCTCTCTCACAGCCAAACCAGATCTCCCACTTTGCACTGATGAGGGGCAGTACCCCGAAACACAGTGTCTGCAAATGGAGATTCTGGTTTGGCTTTTATCCTAAGTCATGTAACTAGGCTCGTTAAAGGGTCAACATTGACTTTTAGGATTGCTACCTCTAATAGGTGGCACTAGAGTTCTAGTCCTCTTCCTCTCTGAAGAGACAATTTGCATAATTAGCATATTTCCCAGAGGAGCATTGCGGCTTTAAGTCTCCTCACCTCGACATGCTTAGCATGTCATTCTCCGCAAGGAGAAATGATACTTCTTGGATATCGGTCAGACGCCTCTCTCACAGCCAAACCTGATCTCCCACTTTGCACTGATGAGGGGCAGTACCCCGAAACACAGTGTCTGCAAATGGAGATTCTGGTTTGGCTTTTATCCTAAGTCATGTAACTAGGCTCGTTAAAGGGTCAACATTGACTTTTAGGATTGCTACCTCTAATAGGTGGCACTAGGTTCTAGTACTCTTCCTCTCTGAAGAGACAATTTGCATAATTCTGGTCTTCTTTGTACTCTTCAGTTTTGTTTTTGTTTTGCCTTGTTTTTTGGGAGTTCTGCCATCCCCGGCCGGGGGTGAGCTGAACTCCATTTTTGTCTCTGGTCTGTTGATATTTTGCTCTGTCATCAGAATATACCTGAGTGCTGATATAGTCTTTTGAAGCCTAGCGTCTTCAGGGCCTGTTTTTCCTATCAGTCGGTTGGCTCATTTTGATAGGGTTTTTGCGGATGGCAGACAGCAGCTTTCCTATCCTGTCCTATGTAGTTAGCTTGGGCCCCATCATTTGCTCAACCTATCTTTCTATCTGTGTTAGTGTTTTCATCTTGCTTCACCGTCATTATATGTTGGGGGCTGCCTATTGCTTTGGGGTCTGCTCTGGGGCAGTTTAGTTTTTCCCCTTTCTGTCTTTAGGCTATATAGTTCTCTGGCTGTGATCGAGGGGTCTAGGGCACCGTAGGAACCCCCCACGGCTACTGCTAGTTGTTGTGGATAGGTTCAGGGGTCTGCAATCCGATAGCTGCCAACCTCTCTGTTTTTTCTGGACTTAGCTGGTATTTTGTTTTTCCCTCCTTCGGTGACTCATCATAACAGTACCCTTTCGTTAGGTCAAGGGTGGTGATGTATCTTGCCGACACCAACCTCTCAATGAGCTAATTGACTCGGGACATCAGATACGCATCAAACTTGAACACCTCGTTCAGCTTGCGATATTCATTATAAAACCACCATTCTCCATTTGACTTCGGCACAAGGACAATGGGAATGGACCGGTCACTCTTCGACTCTTCGATGACGCCCAGGCTTAACAATCTTCTCAACTCCTTTGAAACCACATCGCAGTGGGCTTCAGGGATTCGATAAGGCTGAACATTTACCCGAAAGCGTGGCTACATCAGAACTTTGTGTTACATGGTCTGAATACATCGTGGCAAAAATGAAAACCGATCTCGGTTTCGCTGGAAGAGTTCTTGACAATGTTGTTTCTGGGCCAATGATAGTGTATGCCACCTTGACATTGGCTCTGGCGTTACCCCCAGGCATGGAGCTTCCACTGGCTCACTATCACACCATGGCTTGAGCAGGTTGAAGTGGTATACCTACAATCCGCTCTTAGGTCTTGTCTACACCCAGATGACTACCCAAGACATGAGAACGAGCCAGGTCTAGCAGCCTACGCTTATAGGATCCTGGTACTACCAGTTGCTCTAATACCACTCCCCCTAGCTTAGTCACCCAACATAGAAAATCCTGTTTACTACAAAGTGTGGAAACCTGGTGTCGGCTCCCGCCTCTTAAGCGACCGCGTTTAACACGGTGACATTATTAAATGCCCCTTTTAGCATACGATACTTCAGTTGAGCAGTCCCAAAGTTCTCGCCGAAGGCCTCCTGTCACACACTTCTCAGTACGTTATCTCTTCTCATCTTACTCAATCCAGCTCTCAACCTCTGTTTTAGGCTATAAAGCGAGTATAAATCACACCCCTAAACATTCAGTACACCCCAGTTTCTTATCTCGCTGCCACCACTTATCAAACACATGGGGTGATGAGTCCCCAAAATATGTTACTGTCAGACAATCAAAAGGTCACAGACTCTTTGAAGGGCTATAGATTCTTTTAGAGCATATAAGGGTCAAGCTTATTAAAGAATTTAAGCTTTAATATAAAAATATAGTGCTTGCAATTATTATATAAAAAGGTAAAAATAAAATGACACACAAATATGCAAAACAGTTATAAAAAAAAGGGAGCAATACCACAAATACCTAAATGTTTGCATGTACACTTACCTTCTGTTTTTCTTGAGGGGAGGAGAAGTGGATTATGGAGCACATCAGCCTTTAAAGCTGCCCTCACATGTGAACAACAACTCTTCGGGTCCCCCAGCTTTTATAGTTCTGACCATAGGATCATATTACCAGGATGATCCAGTTTGCCCGTTTAACCCCTTTACTCCCAAGGGTGGTTTGCATGTTAGTGCCTGGGCCAATTTTTACAATTCTGACCACTGTCCCTTTATGAGGTAATAACTCTGGAACGCTTCCATGGATCCCAGTGATTCTGACAATATTTTCTCATGACATATTGTACTTCATGTTCGTGGTAAAATTTCATTCATATAACTTGTGTTTATTTGTGAAAGAAAAACAGAAATTTGGCAAAAATTTAGAAAATTTCGCAATTTTCCAACTTTGAATTTTTATGCTCTTAAATCACAGAGATATGGCACTCAAAAAACTTAATAAGTAACATTTCCCACATGTTTACTTTACATCAGCACAATTTGGGAACCAAAATTTTTTTTTGTTAGGAAGTTAAAGGGTTAGAAGTTGACCAGCGATTTCTCATTTTTACAACACCATTTTATTTTTACGGACATCACATTTGAAGTCACTTTGAGGGGTCTATATGATAGACAATACCCAAAAGTGACACCATTCTAAAAACTGTACCCCTCAAGGTGCTCAAAACCAGATTCATGAAGTTTATTACCCATTCAGGTGCTTCACAGGAATTTTTTGAATGTTTAAAAGAAATGAACATTTAACTTTTTTTCACAAAAAAAAATTACTTCAGGTTCAATTTTTTTTATTTTACCAAGGGTAACAGGAGAAATTGAACTGGAAAAGTTATTGTGCAATTTGTCCTGAGTACGCCGATACCTGATATGTGGGGGGGAACCACTGTTTGGGCGCATGGCAGAGCTCGGAAGTGAAGGAGCGCCGTTTGACTTTTTCACTGCAAAATTGGCTGGAAGTCACATCGGATGCCATGTCAAGTTTTAAGAGCTCCTGATGTGCCTAAACAGTGGAAACCACCCACAAGTGACCCCATTTTGGAAACTAGACCCCCCATGTAACTTATCTAGATATGTGGTGAGCACTTTGAACCCCCAAGGGCTTCACAGACGTTTATAACGTACAGCCGTACATTTAAAAAATCATATTATTTCCACAAAAATGATCTTTTCACCCCCAACTGTTATTTTCCCAAAAGAAACAGGACCCAAAAGTTATTGTGCAATTTGTCCTGAGTACGCTGATACCCCATACGTGGGGGTAAACCACTATTTGGGCGCATGGCAGAGCTTGGAAGGGAAGCAGCGCCATTTGACTTTTTTGGCTGGAATTGAGATCGGATGCCATGTCGCGTTTGGAAACCCCCTGATGTGCCAAAACAGTGGAAACCCCCCAATTCTAACTCCAACCCTAACCTCAACACACCCCTAGCCCTAACCTTAGCCCTAACCCTAGCCCTAACACTAACCCTAATGGGAAAATGGAAATAAATACATTTTTTTTAATTTTATTATTTTTCCCTAACTAAGGGGGTGATAACGGGGGGTTTGATTTACTATTTATGGCGGGTTTTTATTTTTGGCAGCTGTCGCACGCTAAAAGACGCTTTTTGAGACATTTTGAGAGCTATAATTTTTCCATATTTTGACCCACCGAGTTATGTGAGGTCTTATTTTTTGCGGGACGAATTGATGTTTTCATTGGTACCATTTTCGGACATGTGACATTTTTTGATTGCTTTTTATTCCGATTTTTGGGACGCAGAGTGAACAAAAACCAGCGTTTCATGAATTTCTTTTGGGGGGTGCGTTTACACCGTTCCGCGTGTGGTAAAATTGATAAAGCGGATTTATTCTTCGGGTCAGTACGGTTACAGCGATACCTCATTTATGTCTTTTTTTATGTTTTGGTGCTTTTATGCAATGAAAACAATTTTATATAAAAAAAATTATTTTTGCATCGCTTTATTCTGCGAACTTTTTTATTTTTTCTCTGATGACGCTGTGTGGTGGCTCGTTTTTTGTGGGACAAGATGACATTTTCAGCTGTACCATAGTTATTTATATCAGTCTTTTTGATCGTGCGTTATTGCACTTTTTGTTCGGCGGTATGATGATAAAGCTTTATTTTTTGCTTCGTTTTTTATTTTTATTTTTTAAGGGGTTCAATAAAGGGGTTATCTAGTGGGACAGTTTTTAAGGGCGGGTCTTACGGACGAGGTGATACCAAATATGTGTACTTTTATTGTTTTTTATATTTTCAAAAAATGAATTTATTAGGGAATATTTTTTTTTTTTAATTTATTTAGCGATTTTTTATAAATTATTTTTACACTTTTTTTTTAACTTTATTACAATGTCCCGGGGGGACATCACTGTAATGTGACAGATCGCTGATCTGTCACATCACAGATCGCTGTGACAGATCAGCGATCTGTCACAGGCAGTGCTGCAGGCTTCCTCATGCCGGCACTTTGCAGGCCCCCGAAGGTCCCCGCCGCCATTTTGGATTCGGGGACCTGCAGGGAAGGAGAACCCCGCAGCGGCACTGCACATCGCACTGCTGTGGGGGTCTCAGGGAAGTTTCCCTAAACCCTCAGTACACTGCGATCGTGTTTGATCGCAGTGTGCCAGGGTTTAACGTGTCGGGGGCGGTCCGTGACTGCCCCTGACACATAGTGCTGGGTGTCAGCTGCGATAATCAGCTGACACCCGGCCGCGATCAGCTTCGCTCCCCCCGTGAGCACAGCTGATCGTGCTAGATATACTATTCCGTCCTTGGGACTTAGGTCCCAGGTCACATGGACGGAATAGTACGTCTAATGTAGTAAAGGGGTTAAAAGATGCTGTTTGTGGGTTTACGACTGGCATTTCAAATATTCTGTGTCTGGTACAGACCACTTGGTAACCCCTTTGAAGCTCATTGTCCAGGAGCCAAGGTGCCATGATTGACACATCCAGCAAAAGCCCCTTTGCGTTTGCAATACTGGTATATCCAGTTTCACCCTTTTGAAAGCTAAATGTAACTCTAATACTGTTAAACTTTTCCCTTATTGATTATATATTTCCTTAACCCCCCTTTTGAACGTGCATGGGCGTTTGACTAAGGCCTCTTTCACACTTCAGTTTTTAACATCAGTTCAAATCCGCCAAAAAGTCAGACAAGCGGATCCGTTCTCAACTGATGTGAACGGATGCCACAGGATCCATTTTCAGACGGATCCTGAAAATGAGGAAATTTAAAGGAAACGTTGGCCGGGAAGGAGAGAGAGAGAGAGAGAGAGAGAGAGAGAGAGAGAGAGAGAGATGTCTGGAGGATCCGCCAGAGAAAAAAACGTTGCAAGCTCCGTTTTGAAATCTTTGAGGATGGTGACGGACAGAAACTTTTGTCGGATCCTCAAAAAAAACGGATACAACGGACAGCAATCCGTCACAATCCGCCATTAATGAAAGTCAATGGGGAAAAAAACGGATCCTCAAAAGAAAATTGAGGATCCGTTTTTTTTCAAAACCTGGCGGATTGTGACTGATTGTAAAAAACTGAAGTGTGAAAGAGGCCTTAGCTCCCTAGCACGAATTCAGTTCCGAACCCCATTGGCGAGATAAACCATCAGCATTGCCATGGTCCATTCCTTTCTTATGTTGAATTGTAAAATTCATATTGCTACAAAATCTGGCTCCATCTGTGCAATTTCCCATTATCCCCTACTACTCTGTTGAGCTAACTCAGTGGGTTATGATCTGCAATCACAGTGAAGTTGCATCCATAGAGGTATAGCTGTAGTTTCTGCAGAGAAAACACAATTGCTAAACACTCCTTTTCTATAGTGCCATGAGCAACCTCTCTGGGCAGGAGTTTCCTGCTTAGGTAGAGAATTGGTGCTCTTCACCTTGCTGGTTTACCTGGCTGAGAACCGCACTTAGACCATCACTGGTCACTGAAGGAGAGCTTACTCATCTTCTTTCCAAATCACATCTCACCACCTGTGCACTTGACCCCATCTCTTCCCACCTGCTCCCCAACCTCACTAACATGATCATTCCAGCCCTAACCCATCTCTTCAACCTATCCCTAACTTCTGGTACCTTCCCCTCTGCCTTCAAACATGCCACCATAACACCCATCCTCAAAAAAATCAAACCTTGACCCAACTGCTATGCCCAGTTATCGCCCCATATCACTGCTCCCGTTTGCTTCCAAACTCCTTGAACAGCATGTCCACGCTCAACTTTCCTCCAACCTCTCATCTAACTCCCTCCTTGACATCCTGCAATCTTGCTTCCGCCCCCACCACTCCACTGAAACTGCCCTGACAAAAATTACTAATGACTTACTCACAGTCAAATCTAACATACAGTTCTCCATCCTCCTCCTTCTCAACCTGTCTTCTGCCTTTAACACAGTTGACCACTGCCTACTGCTACAGATTCTTTCTTCCCTTGGCATCAAAGACCTTGCCCTGTTCTGGATTTCCTCATACCTTTCTGACCGCACATTCAGCGTTTCCCACTCTCACACTACCTCCTCATCCCGCCCCCTCTCTGTTGAAGTCCCCCAAGGCTCTGTCTTGGGGCCCCTACTTTTTTCCATCTATACTCTTGGCCTAGGACAACTCATAAAGTCCCATGGCTTCCAGTACCATCTGTATGCAGATGACACTCAGATCTACCTCTCTGGCCCAGATGTCACCTCTCTGCTGTCCAGAATCCCGGAGTGTCTATCAGCCATTGGCTCCCAATTCCCCAACGAATCCAGTTCAAACTACTAACACTGACCTACAAAGCTATCCACAACCTTTCCCCTCCCTATATCTCTGTACTAATCTCCCAATATCTTCCCTCACATAATCTTCGATCCTCCCAAGACCTCCTACTCTCCTCCACACTTATTCGTTCCACACACAACCGCCTCCAAGATTTCTCCCGAATATCTGGAATGCCATGCCTCAACACGTCCGATTATCCACCACCCTCGGATCCTTCAAATGGAACCTGAAAACTCATCTTTTCAGGAAAGCTTACAGCCTGGAATGACCATTCTGCTGCCTCACCACCGCCTGAGCTGCCGCCTCATCACCATCAGAGCTGCTGCACCCCCGACCTTCTGTCTCTTCCCCCCTATCCCGTAGAATGTAAGTCTGCAAGGACAGGGTCCCCTCCCCTCTGTACCAGTTTGTCATTGTAAATTTGTTTACTGTTAACGATATCTATAACTTTGTATGTAACCACCCTTCTCATGTACAGCACCATGGAATTAATGGCGCTATATAAATAAATAATAATAGACCATAAGTACTGGCATCAGTCTGTACGACAAACCTGCAAGTGAAACCTGGGGCCTGAAGAATGGATGAACTAGTCAATGTTGATTTTAGGGCACCAAACATAATTTTGGGAAGCTTCTTCTTTATCAGTACGGTTAACGCTTAGCCAGACCACTGTAATTTGGCACAAACTTCTTATAATAGCCGGTTGCACCCAGGAAATACATTACTTGCCTCACCGTGATGGTTTCTACCTTTCCTTGTTTGGGTTTTAGCATGCCTCCCCCAACATGTTTTCAAGCTATTGTACTTCCAAAATGGCTATCTCACACTTCCCTGACTTAACAGTCAGACCTGCTGTGTTAAGTCTCTGAGGCAACTGAGAAAGATGCACAAGGGGTTCCACCCAGGAATTACTAAAAATGGCTATAGCATCCAGATAAGCATCTGCAAGACCATCAAATCCCTCCAGTAGCTGATTAACCAACCACTGGAAAGTGGCAGGTGCATTTTTCATACCAAATGGCATCACCAGAAACTCAAAAAGACAAAACAATATGATAAAAGGCAGACCTCTTTTGTGCCTCCTTTGTCATGGTTATCTGCCAATATCCACTACTTAAGTCTTAATTGTCAGGTAAGACGCATGAGCCAGCTGTTGTAACAGCTTGTCAAGCCAAGGCAGGCGGAATAAGATTAGTGAAGCCACTCGACCACAGAGGACTCTGTGAAAGCGCAACCCTGTGAACCAGCTGGACAAGGACATAAGATAAATTGCAAGGCTTTATTTGAGATACCAAGTGGGATAATCCACAGGGAGAACCCCCTGGACTGTAACACCAAATTCCTCCAGGGGAGTACCAGTGAGTGAACCCCTTAACAGGGATTGTCCCGACACAACCTAGGTGGCTCAAGAGAAACCGCTCCAAGACCAGAGGGTCAGACCCGAGAGGAAAGGTGACACTCCGGGGAAGGAAGCGAGAGGTCCTGGGAACCTGAAGAGAACCGAGAGATCTAGAGGGTACGCCGGAGTCTGCAGGCAGATGGTAGGTGGGCAGGACGTGGCACAGGGAAAGGAGCGAGAGGCCAGAGAACTGGAGGAGAGCCAGGTGGCCCAGAAGGTACGCCAGAGTCTGTGGGCAGATGGAAGGTGGGCAGGACACGGCACTAGAAAAAAATACTGAGTGTTAATACACGGCACGATAAGAGTAGCACAAGCAAGAGCTGGTTCGACTGCTGAGGACGGCAACTGAGAACAAAGTACTAAATTGCCCAAGTGTGATGGTTACGTGTGACTGGACACACCGCCTCCAGCAGAGCGAATTTCTCTGACACACGTGACCCTGGATACACCGCCTCCAGTTGGGCGAATTTAATTAATATAGCGTGCAGCCGGATACATCGCCTCCAACAGGCGAATTTCAGAATTACACGTGTATCTGGATACACCGCCTCCAGCAGGGCGAATTTAAATAATAAAGGGAAACACCAGGGAAACCGATACAATGGAGGGCCCTGCAATAGGGAGCGGGGATGTGGAGACCTCCTGCACTCCCCTGAGTCAGTGTCTCTACACTCCTGACAGTCCCTATGCAGGTTCTGCACCTGGCGCCGAGCAGGATACCTAAAAAACCTAGCTCGCCCTGCACCTAGCCCTTTCTAGTGAAATGGACTGTGCACAAACTAATCCCACCACTGCACTGAAACACACAAAAGGAAAGGTACAAACAGGGATAACACCACTTAGCTTTGCTCTGTTGCTCTTGCTCCCAGCAACAGAGTCCAGCACCAGAATGCAGCTTTCCTCCTGAATAGCTGCTGCTTCACCAAGCTTTGTGAGAGCTGCAAGTGACTCCTCTCTGTGGCTCCTTCCACACCAGGACTCTGACTGAGCTGCAAGGAACTCTCTCTAGCTCCTTCCTCCACCAAAAATGGTTGAAATGACCAATATCACCAACAGCGAGTGAGAGAAAAAGACACTCCTATATAGTTAAGCCAGAGCAATCACACCTGTTAGTGATTCCCGTGTAATAACGCTAACCACCAGTGGGGGCAAACTAGAACAAAAGACACCACTGTGTAATGACCCTAATGGCCACCAGGGGCAAAACTAACTTTAAGCAACCAGCTTAAAGAAAAAAAAAGGTTACAAGTGCTTTTATCTGTCACAATCCAGCATGGGTCATGACAGTACCCTCCCTTAATGAGGGGCCTCTGGACCCTCAAGACCGCTACTCATCAGGGAACCACCTACAGAGGGGAAGCCCAGATCCAGAGTTCACCCCTGCAACTACCTGCACATCAGGTTGATGACAAACGAGCACCGCTGGTATTGGCAACGTATGTTCTGGAGGCACCACACATCTCCGAAGCGCCGACCTGGGGAACGAGTTGAGTATGTGCATGTTTGTGGTTAACTCGAGCTGGTAAGACTCCACAACACACTTCCACTGGACGTTTTTTGGTGGCCACCCATACATGCTCGTTCACACACAGGTCCGGACCTGAACGTTTATTGCCACACATTCGTTTGTCACAATTCGGTGAACTCTTACTGGAACTGACAACAGAGGCGTCCCCCTGTGTCACCACACTCACACCCCTGCAATTCACCAAGGGGTACACCACCCTCCAACCCTTTCCACCACGAGGTCTGCGCCTCCCAGGGTTGGCTAATGGCGAGTGTTGAGACTTGCCCCCACTCTCCTGCAGCACATCTGCTGCTTCCGCAGGAGAGGAAGGGGACGCTTGTAGAGAGATGGCAGAGACAGTAGCCCCTAGGCAGCAGCCCTCACAATACTGCCCCCAGCTGACTACTTGCCTAGCCCGCCAATCTATTACCGGGTTGTGTTTTTTCAGCCAAGGGAGGCCTAAAGCGATAGGTACTGGCATTCCCTCCAAGGCTTAGCATGACAAGGACTCATCATGATGTCCTATACGTAGATGGATATTTTGTACAACTTGGGTCAAGCTCCCCTGGCTCAGTGGAACAGAGTTTATGGCCTGGACTCTTATAGTTGGGCTAGCGTCCTACACCTCAGGCCATGAGTCTGGACAAAGCGAGCATCCACCAGACTGACTCCTTCTCCGCTGTCCACAAGCACCGGTATCACCTCTGGTACCCCGCCAGCCAACACCTCTGCTGACATAGTACCTTGGGAGGGCAAAATGGAGGAAATATACACTCCCTGGTCGTCTCCCTCCAAACGACCAGGGGAATGCGGCTTCTGAGATGACACAGATAATTTGGCGGGCATTGGGCAAGCCTTAAGGACATGACCAGTCTGCCCACAGTAAAAACATGCCTCCACCACTCCCTGAACCGTAGGCAGGCCTGAACACAAACTAGCTCCTCCTACTTGCATAGGTTCATCTGGAGACTTGGCACGCACTGGGTAGGCTCTCATGAAATGGTCCGGCTTCCCACAGGAAAAGCATACCCCCCCACCATGGCGAACCGCAGACAACCCCTTTTTTGTACCAACAACACCGGGCTGCTTGGGTTCCTCCATCCGCACTCGTGGGTCCTCCTCCCTAGCAAGGCCTACAGGGGGCACATTTTGTGTATGTCTCTCCCTAAGGCGTCTATCCACCCTGATGGCAAGGGACATGGTGGCCTCCAGCTACCAGGGGGCAGCGTACTGCACCAGAGTATCCTACAACTTTGGAGACAGATGTGAAAACCTCAAAAAGAGGAAAAAAAAAAAATCCTCCAAAAAATTCAGTTACAAACCAGACAGGCCCAAATGCATCTGCACTAATCCAGGGTGCAGCGGACCCAAGTAAAATGGCAGCTGCACAGGTGCATAAATACCAAATGAAACAGCCAGCCTACAATCAGGGAATGGCCGTGTGGTACACCAGTGCAGAAAAAATAATCCGCATGTGGCAGTGTTCACACAGGGAATGCAGGGCTTCTGGCTCACAACCTCTTAGTAACACCAAATAGGGGGGCTGCCCAGTGCCAACTAGAATGCATCCCGTGTGAACAGAGGCCACAAGTTTGCAGAACCATTTAGGCCCAACTGCACCCTGGAAAAAATATAAAAAGTGCACAAAAAACATAGCAATATATGTAAGGTATTGGTTGATATTAAGGCCTTAATACGGAATCTGACAAACTGCGTCAAAGTTCCTTACACTTGTCAGTCCCTACTCTAACATGAAAACCTCAAAAAGAGGAAAAAAAAATCCTCCAAAAAATTCAGTTACAAACCAGACAGGCCCAAATGCATCTGCACTAATCCAGGGTGCAGCGGACCCAAGTAAAATGGCAGCTGCACAGGTGCATAAATACCAAATGAAACAGCCAGCCTACAATCAGGGATTGGCCGTGTGGTACACCAGTGCAGAAAAAATAATCCGCATTTGGCAGTGTTCACAAAAGGAATGCAGGGCTTCTGGCTCACAACCTCTTAGTAACACCATATAGGGGGGCTGCCCAGTGCCATTTAATGCATCCCGTGTGAACAGAAGTCACAAGTTTGCAGAACCATTTGGGCCCAACTGCACCCTGGAAAAAATTTAAAAAGTGCACAAAAAACATAGCAATATATGTAAGGTATTGGTTGATATTAAGGCCTTAATACGGAAGCTGACAAACTGCATCAAAGTTCCTTACACTTGTCAGTCCCTACTCTAACATGAAAACCACAAAAAGAGGAAAAAAAAAATCCTCCAAAAAATTTTACTTGGGTCCGCTGCACCCTGGATTAGTGCAGATGCAATTGGGCCTGTCTGGTTTGTAACTTTGGAGACAGACCCTGCACAAATTGACTCCTAAGTGCAGGGTCATTCCACTGAGTGTCAGTGGCCCACCTCCTAAACTCTGAGCAGTACTCCTCAGCAACCAGGGCTCCCTGTTTACACCTACAGAGTCGGGATTCCGCCTGGGAGACGTCATTAGGATCCCCATACACTAGTTCCAAAGTTGCAAAAAACTCGTCCATGGACTCTAACAATGGTGAATTGTCAGGTAGGGAGAAGGCCCAGGATTGGGGATCACCCTTATGAAGGGACATAATGATTCCCACCCATTGCTCTTTACTCCCTGATGAACGAGGGCGCAGCCTAAAGTATAGTTTACAGGCTTGCTGAAATACCAAGAATTGATCTCTCCCTCCAGAAAACCTGTCAGGGAGGGATATCTTGGGTTCTGGCTGAGCCTGTCTCTGAACCAAGCCCCCAAAGCCCACCAACAGCTGCAGTTACTGCACCAACTCACTGCGCAGCCCCCTAATCTCATCTGTAAAGATTTGCAGCATTTGGGCAAAGGTCTGCATTGGGTCCATGGCTCAGCAGAACAAAAATGTGTGGTTGGTGATAATGTGATGGTTACGTGTGACTGGACACACCGCCTCCAGCAGGGTGAATGTCTCTGACACACGTGACCCTGGATACACCGCCTCCAGCAGGCGAATTTCAGAATTACGAGTGTATCTGGATACACCGCCTCCAGCAGGGCGAATTTAAATAATAAAGGGAAACACCAGGGAAACCGATACAATGGAGGGCCCTGCCATAGGGAACGGGGACGTGGAGACCTTCTGCACTCCCCTGAGTCAGTGTCTCTACACTCCTGACAGTCCCTATGCAGGTTCCGCACCTGGCGCCGAGCAGGATAACTGAAAACCCTAGCTCGCCCTGCACCTAGCCCTTTCTAGTGAAATGGACGGTGCACAAACTAATCCCACCACTGCACTGAAACACACAAAAGGAAAGGTACAAACAGGGATAACACCACTTAGCTTTGCTCTGTCGCTCTTGCTCCCAGCAACAGAGTCCAGCACCAGAATGCAGCTTTCCTCCTGAATAGCTGCTGCTTCACCAAGCTTTGTCAGAGCTGCAAGGAACTCCTCTCTGTGGCTCCTTCCACACCAGGACTCTGACTGAGCTGCAAGGAACTCTCTCTAGCTCCTTCCTCCACCAAGGATGGTTGAAATGACCAATATCACCAACAGTGAGTGAGAGAACAAGACACTCCTATATAGTTAAGCCAGAGCAATCACACCTGTTAGTGATTCCCGTGTAATAACGCTAACTAGAGTTGAGCGAAACGGGTCGAAAAAATTCAAAAGTCGCCGACTTTTGGCAAAGTCGGGTTTCATGAAACGAAACCCGACCCTAGGATGAGGTCGGCCACGAGGTCGGCGACTTACGCGCCAAAGTCGCGTTTCAAAAGTTTGTTTTGCGCTCTTTTTCAGCCAATCAGGATCCACGGACACTGTGGGCAACGTGATGACATAGGCACGGGTCACCACCATCTTTCAGAAGGGCATGCAAGTGATTGGCTTGCTTTGGTGGGCGTCACAGGGGGTATAAAAGGGCGTGCACGCCGACCGCCATCTTACTTCTGCCGATCTTAGTATAGGGAGAGGTTGCTGCTGATTCTGTAGGGAGAGCGTTAGGCAGGGAAGAAGACAAAAAAACTGCTTCTGCTGCTAGCGATTTGGCCTGCACAACACACAAGTCACTGTGTGTGCAGTGCAAGGGGAGGCTATATTGTGGTGTATCAGTGGTGTTGGTTGTTGGGCTGCCTTCTAAGGCTTCCTGACATGCTGGCATTGCTGTTTACCCACTGCTCCGCAAACTGCTTTTTTAAAAGCAATCCAATCTCCCTTATCCTCTCGTCACTTTGGTCACAGGCAGCTGTGCCATCGAGCGTGTCACATAGCGCTCAGCTATCAGTGGGCCGCACACAATCCACAAGTGTCCACTGTCCACAAGTGTACGCAGAGATTCAAAATCTCCATTATCCTCTCGTCACTTTGGTCACAGGCAGCTGTGCCATCGAGCGTGTCACATAGCGCTCAGATATCAGTGGGCCTCACACAATCCACAAGTGTCCAGTGTCCAAAAGTGTACGCAGAGATTCAAAATCTCCATTATCCTCTCGTCACTTTGGTCACAGGCAGCTGTGCCATCGAGCGTGTCACATAGCGCTCAGATATCAGTGGGCCGCACACAATCCACAAGTGTCCAGTGTCCAAAAGTGTACGCAGAGATTCAAAATCTCCATTATCCTCTCGTCACTTTGGTCACAGGCAGCTGTGCCATCGAGCGTGTCACATAGCGCTCAGATAACAGTGGGCCGCACACAATCCACAAGTGTCCACTGTCCAAAAGTGTACGCAGAGATTCAAAATCTCCATTATCCTCTCGTCACTTTGGTCACAGGCAGCTGTGCCATCGAGCGTGTCACATAGCGCTCAGATATCAGTGGGCCGCACACAATCCACAAGTGTCCAGTGTCCAAAAGTGTACGCAGAGATTCAAAATCTCCATTATCCTCTCGTCACTTTGGTCACAGGCAGCTGTGCCATCGAGCGTGTCACATAGCGCTCAGATATCAGTGGGCCGCACACAATCCACAAGTGTCCAGTGTCCAAAAGTGTACGCAGAGATTCAAAATCTCCATTATCCTCTCGTCACTTTGGTCACAGGCAGCTGTGCCATCGAGAGTGTCACATAGCGCTCAGATATCAGTGGGCCGCACACAATCCACAAGTGTCCACTGTCCACAAGTGTACGCAGAGATTCAAAATCTCCATTATCCTCTCGTCACTTTGGTCACAGGCAGCTGTGCCATCGAGCGTGTCACATAGCGCTCAGATATCAGTGGGCCGCACACAATCCACAAGTGTCCACTGTCCAAAAGTGTACGCAGAGATTCAAAATCTCCATTATCCTCTAGTCACTTTGGTCACAGGCAGCTGTGCCATCGAGCGTGTCACATAGCGCTCAGATATCAGTGGGCCGCACACAATCCACAAGTGTCCAGTGTCCAAAAGTGTACGCAGAGATTCAAAATCTCCATTATCCTCTCGTCACTTTGGTCACAGGCAGCTGTGCCATCGAGCGTGTCACATAGCGCTCAGATATCAGTGGGCCGCACACAATCCACAAGTGTCCAGTGTCCAAAAGTGTACGCAGAGATTCAAAATCTCCATTATCCTCTCGTCACTTTGGTCACAGGCAGCTGTGCCATCGAGCGTGTCACATAGCGCTCAGATATCAGTGGGCCGCACACAATCCACAAGTGTCCAGTGTCCAAAAGTGTACGCAGAGATTCAAAATCTCCATTATCCTCTCGTCACTTTGGTCACAGGCAGCTGTGCCATCGAGCGTGTCACATAGCGCTCAGATATCAGTGGGCCGCACACAATCCACAAGTGTCCACTGTCCACAAGTGTACGCAGAGATTCAAAATCTCCATTATCCTCTCGTCACTTTGGTCACAGGCAGCTGTGCCATCGAGCGTGTCACATAGCGCTCAGATATCAGTGGGCCGCACACAATCCACAAGTGTCCACTGTCCACAAGTGTACGCAGAGATTCAAAATCTCCATTATCCTCTCGTCACTTTGGTCACAGGCAGCTGTGCCATCGAGCGTGTCACATAGCGCTCAGATATCAGTGGGCCGCACACAATCCACAAGTGTCCAGTGTCCAAAAGTGTACGCAGAGATTCAAAATCTCCATTATCCTCTCGTCACTTTGGTCACAGGCAGCTGTGCCATCGAGCGTGTCACATAGCGCTCAGATATCAGTGGGCCGCACACAATCCACAAGTGTCCAGTGTCCAAAAGTGTACGCAGAGATTCAAAATCTCCATTATCCTCTCGTCACTTTGGTCACAGGCAGCTGTGCCATCGAGCGTGTCACATAGCGCTCAGATATCAGTGGGCCGCACACAATCCACAAGTGTCCACTGTCCACAAGTGTACGCAGAGGTTCAAAATCTCCATTATCCTCTCGTCACTTTGGTCACAGGCAGCTGTGCCATCGAGCGTGTCACATAGCGCTCAGATATCAGTGGGCCGCACACAATCCACAAGTGTCCACTGTCCAAAAGTGTACGCAGAGATTCAAAATCTCCATTATCCTCTAGTCACTTTGGTCACAGGCAGCTGTGCCATCGAGCGTGTCACATAGCGCTCAGATATCAGTGGGCCGCACACAATCCACAAGTGTCCAGTGTCCAAAAGTGTACGCAGATTCAAAATCTCCATTATCCTCTCGTCACTTTGGTCACAGGCAGCTGTGCCATCGAGCGTGTCACATAGCGCTCAGATATCAGTGGGCCGCACACAATCCACAAGTGTCCAGTGTCCAAAAGTGTACGCAGAGATTCAAAATCTCCATTATCCTCTCGTCACTTTGGTCACAGGCAGCTGTGCCATCGAGCGTGTCACATAGCGCTCAGATATCAGTGGGCCGCACACAATCCACAAGTGTCCAGTGTCCAAAAGTGTACGCAGAGATTCAAAATCTCCATTATCCTCTCGTCACTTTGGTCACAGGCAGCTGTGCCATCGAGCGTGTCACATAGCGCTCAGATATCAGTGGGCCGCACACAATCCACAAGTGTCCAGTGTCCAAAAGTGTACGCAGAGATTCAAAATCTCCATTATCCTCTCGTCACTTTGGTCACAGGCAGCTGTGCCATCGAGCGTGTCACATAGCGCTCAGATATCAGTGGGCCGCACACAATCCACAAGTGTCCACTGTCCACAAGTGTACGCAGAGATTCAAAATCTCCATTATCCTCTCGTCACTTTGGTCACAGGCAGCTGTGCCATCGAGCGTGTCACATAGCGCTCAGATATCAGTGGGCCGCACACAATCCACAAGTGTCCACTGTCCAAAAGTGTACGCAGAGATTCAAAATCTCCATTATCCTCTCGTCACTTTGGTCACAGGCAGCTGTGCCATCGAGCGTGTCACATAGCACTCAGATATCAGTGGGCCGCACACAATCCACAAGTGTCCAGTGTCCAAAAGTGTACGCAGAGATTCAAAATCTCCATTATCCTCTCGTCACTTTGGTCACAGGCAGCTGTGCCATCGAGCGTGTCACATAGCGCTCAGATATCAGTGGGCCGCACACAATCCACAAGTGTCCACTGTCCACAAGTGTACGCAGAGATTCAAAATCTCCATTATCCTCTCGTCACTTTGGTCACAGGCAGCTGTGCCATCGAGCGTGTCACATAGCGCTCAGATATCAGTGGGCCGCACACAATCCACAAGTGTCCACTGTCCAAAAGTGTACGCAGAGATTCAAAATCTCCATTATCCTCTCGTCACTTTGGTCACAGGCAGCTGTGCCATCGAGCGTGTCACATAGCGCTCAGATATCAGTGGGCCGCACACAATCCACAAGTGTCCAGTGTCCAAAAGTGTACGCAGAGATTCAAAATCTCCATTATCCTCTCGTCACTTTGGTCACAGGCAGCTGTGCCATCGAGCGTGTCACATAGCGCTCAGATATCAGTGGGCCGCACACAATCCACAAGTGTCCACTGTCCACAAGTGTACGCAGAGATTCAAAATCTCCATTATCCTCTCGTCACTTTGGTCACAGGCAGCTGTGCCATCGAGCGTGTCACATAGCGCTCAGATATCAGTGGGCCGCACACAATCCACAAGTGTCCACTGTCCACAAGTGTGTGCAGAAATTCTAAAACTCCCCTGTCCTATAGACACCTTGTACCTTGTTTTACATTACTATATAGTTTGTTGGATTTTGTCTACATTTCTACCAAAAATGAGGAAGGCTGGTGGAAGAGGCCGTGGAATTGGGCGGGGGTTGGCAGCTGGTAATGATGGTGTTGGTGGTGGATCTGATGGTAGTGGCAAGAGCAAAATAGGACCGAATGCAGGAGGTGCTGACCCTGCGTCATCGTCTGGCTACATAAGGCCTCGAACGCTTAGTTTTCTAGGAGTTGGCAAACCGCTTTTAAAGGCAGAGCATCAGGAAAAAGTTTTGTCTTACATTGCTGACTCAGTCTCCAGCTCTATCGCCTCCTCTTCTTCAGTTGTAAAAAGTAAAAGCACTGAGTCGTCATTGGAGGCTCATGTTCATGAACCACACCTTTCCTTGTGTCCTTCACCCCAACCAAGATTGAAGGATGACGCAGGCCATACTACTGATTACTCCATGGAGCTGTTTTCACATACCATGCCTGGATTATCAAGTCAAATGGTGAATTATCCAGGCCAAGATGAATCTGACATGGAGTGCACTGATGCACAGCCGCTGATGGATGATTCTGCTGGTACATTCACTCAGAGCACTACATTGTCCTCGCAGTGTACAGAGCCAGATTTTGACCCTGATGAGACTCAGGTGCCCCTTCCCGCACACTATACCACCATACACGGTGACACAGAGAAAGGTGCACATGACATAGAAGAGGAGGTGATGGATGACCCAGTTGTTGACCCAGATTGGCATCCATTGGGGGAAGAGGGTGCTGCTTCCAATACCTCAGATGAGGAGCATCCACAGCAGACATCGACATCGCAACAGCTGTTATCTGGCAGGCCCGGAGCACTCCAAAGACAGGTTCCAAACATCAAAAGAGTTGCTGGACAGCTTGTCCAGAGGGTCAAAAGATCACAGCGTGCTAGGCCGCAAAATGTCTGCCAAAGTAGGAAGAGTGCAGTGTGGCACTTTTTTGAACAAAATCCTCATGATCAGGCCAAGGTTATCTGTAAGAAGTGCGCAAAGACCTTTAGCCGAGGGAAAAATCTGAAAAATTTGAATGCCAGTTGCATGCTTAGACATTTAACCAGCATGCACTTGCAAGCGTGGACACAACACCAAACCTCAAGTGCCACATGTGCAACTGATCACAACGAAGGTAGTCAGCAACGCTACATTGTTTCCCCCACTGTAAGCCCACCGGTTAGCACAGCAGCAAATGTTGAGGTGTCGTTGCAAGGCCACAGCAGTCAGGGAATCCCACTGTTATATCAACGAAAGACTGATTCTAGGCCATCAGAAAGAACACCAACTCCATCACCATCATCAACCCTCTCTCAGTCCGCCCTGTCCACCGCTACTTCCACCATATGCAGCTCTCAAGTCCAGCTCACCCTCCCAGACACTATGAGTAGGTCAAGAAAGTACTCAGTCTCTCATCCGCGTACACTGGGTTTGAACGCCCACATTGCCAAACTAATCTCGTTTGAGATGATGCCCTTTCGGTTGGTGGAAAGCACAGCTTTCCGCGAACTCATGGCCTATGCAGTACCACGCTATGACCTACCCAGTCGCCACTTCTTCTCTCGCAAAGCCATCCCAGCCCTCCACCATCATGTGAAAGACCGCATTGTCCATGCACTCAAGCAGTCAGTGAGCGGAAAGGTGCACCTCACAACTGATGCATGGTCCAGTCGGCATGGCCAGGGCCGTTACGTGTCCATCACTGCGCACTGGGTTAATGTGGTGGATGCAGGGTCCACAGGGGACAGCGGTGGTGGGACAGTGCTGCCTAGCCCACGGTATAGGAAACAGTTGGCTGTATGCGTTCGACCCTCCTCCTCCTCCTCCAGAAGCGACAGCTTGTCCACAGAGCGCAGTCGTACAAGCACTCCATCTGCAGCTGCCACTGTTGCACACGATGTGTCCCCCTATCGAGCAGCTAGTGGAAAGCGTCAGCAGGCTGTGTTGCAGATGATGTGTTTGGGCGACAGACACACCGCCGAGGTGCTGGCCGAGTACTTGAAGCGACAAACTGAGTCATGGCTGGGCAGTGTACATCTTGAGGCAGGCAAGGTAGTTAGTGATAACGGCCGTAATTTTGTGGCAGCCATAGCCCTTTCAAAACTCAGCCACATACCTTGCTTGGCTCACACCTTGAACCTGGTGGTGCAGTGCTTCCTCAAAAATTATCCGGAGTTAACAGCCCTGCTCCAGAAGGTGTGAAGACTGTGCGCGCACATCCGCCGGTCGCCTGTACACTCCGTTCGTATGCAGAAGCTGCAGCGATTGCTCCACCTTCCCAACCACCGCCTCATTATCGACATTGCAACAAGGTGGAACTCCACCCTGCACATGGTGGAGCGGCTGTGCGAGCAGAGGCAGGCCATAATGCATTTGTGGGAGGATACACGGCCAGGCACTTTGAGAGCAGACATGGAGTTGACAGGCGTGCAGTGGTCGAAGCTGAAAGACCTTTGTAAAGTCCTTCAGTGTTTTGAGGAATGCACACGGCTGGTAAGCGCAGACGACGCCATCCTAAGCATGAGCATCCCACTTATGCGTCTGCTCATGCAAACTTTGATGCACCTTAAGGAGCAGGCGTCTGCAGCCAATGTTGATGAGGAGGAAGAGGAGGAGGGAATCCTTGATGACATTCAGCCATTGTCTGCTCAGGGACCTCTCCTGGACGAGGTGGAGGAAGAAGAGGAGGAGGAGGAGGAGGATGATGGGGATGATTACTTAGGGGAGGAGGATGCATCTCGTGGGGCAAGTGAAAATGTTGGCGTGGCAAGGTCTGGTACAGGGTTTGTGCGTGACTGGAGGGATGTGGATTTGCCAGAAAGTGCTCCTCCACCCAGCACTCGCAGTGTATCATTGACACCGGGAACATTGGCCCACATGTCAGATTATGCCTTGCGGATCCTAAAAAGGGACCCCCGCATTGCCAAAATGATGAACGATGACGACTACTGGTTGGCCAGCATCCTGGATCCACGCTCTAAAGGCAAATTACAAAACATCATGCCACAGTAGATCTTTGACCTAATATTGGCTAATAAACAAGCAACTCTGGTAAATCGGTTGCTTGAGGCATTCCCAGCACACAGCAGCGGTGATGGTTCTCACACGAGCCGTACGGGCCGGGGGCAGCTTGGCAGAGGTGTTCGTGGTGCACACAGCAGAAGTGGCGTTGGAGACAGGGGTTTCATGACAATGTTGTGGACTGATTTTTCAAATACCGCTTACACAACTGGTAATACTGCATCGATGGAAAGTGACAGGAGACAGCAGTTGTCAACTATGGTTACAAACTACTTTTCCTCCCATATCGATGTTCTCCCACACAGGTCATTCCCCTTTGACTATTGGGCCGCTAAACTGGACACCTGGCCTGAATTGGCCCAATATGCCTTACAGGAGCTCGCTTGCCCAGCTGCAAGTGTGCTATCGGAAAGAGTCTTCAGTGCAGCTGGATCAATCCTGACAGAAAAAAGGACCCGTCTGTCAACCCAAAATGTGGATGATCTAACCTCCATTAAAATGAACCACGCATGGGTTTCCAAGGATTTTGTCCCACCTTCCCCTGATGACACATAGGGTGACAGAAAAATGGCTTGCTTTGGTCCACCTCTTCCTGGTACTTCACCTATTTCGCCTTTTGCATCAGTTGAATGTCCAACATCAACATATGCCACTTTCTAAAACTCCCTAACTGTGCTGCCTCCCCCCCCATGGCCGGGGTCACCACCTAGCGCATGACACCGTGCGAGTGCCGTTGCCCTGGACAGGTGGGTAGGCCGACTCTTGGGCGCGGGCACTGGCACAGGGTCCCTCATAGTGCAATCAAGTGTCTCTGACGGCGGTGGTGCACACCCGCCGTCAGACACACCGCTGTACTATGAGGGGCCCAGTGCCAGTACCGACGCCCACGAGTGGGCCCCCCTTGCTTGGCCAGGGCCCCAGCATTTGCAATCTTTACCTCTCCCTGCTCCTCTGCTGTGTAATCTGGGCCGTCAAATCCATACTGTGCCTGACACCGTCTGAGCCTGCCTCCTGAGACATATATTTTGAATGTGTACGCTATCCATACATGTTATCCGGGGATACGGTACCCCTTCTAACCTTTGTGCAATGACGTGCAATCCATACTGGGCCTAACACCGTCTGAGCCTGCCTCATGCTGTATAGACATATATTTTGAATGTGTACGCTATCCATACATGTTATCCGGGGATACGGTACCCTTTCTAACCTTTGTGCAATGACGTGCAATCCATACTGGGCCTAACACTGTCTGAGCCTGCCTCATGCTGTATAGACATATATTTTGAATGTGTACGCTATCCATACATGTTATCCGGGGATACGGTACCCTTTCTAACCTTTGTGCAATGACGTGCAATCCATACTGGGCCTAACACCGTCTGAGCCTGCCTCATGCTGTATAGACATATATTTTGAATGTGTACGCTATCCATACATGTTATCCGGGGATACGGTACCCCTTCTAACCTTTGTGCAATGACGTGCAATCCATACTGGGCCTAACACCGTCTGAGCCTGCCTCATGCTGTATAGACATATATTTTGAATGTGTACGCCATCCATACATGTTATCCAGGGATACGGTACCCTTTCTAACCTTTGTGCAATGACGTGCAATCCATACTGGGCCTAACACCGTCTGAGCCTGCCTCATGCTGTATAGACATATATTTTGAATGTGTACGCTATCCATACATGTTATCCGGGGATACGGTACCCTTTCTAACCTTTGTGCAATGACGTGCAATCCATACTGGGCCTAACACCGTCTGAGCCTGCCTCATGCTGTATAGACATATATTTTTAATGTGTACGCTATCCATACATGTTATCCGGGGATACGGTACCCCTTCTAACCTTTGTGCAATGACGTGCAATCCATACTGGGCCTAACACCGTCTGAGCCTGCCTCATGCTGTATAGACATATTTTGAATGTGTACGCTATCCATACATGTTATCCAGGGATACGGTACCCTTTCTAACCTTTGTGCAATGACGTGCAATCCATACTGGGCCTAACACCGTCTGAGCCTGCCTCATGCTGTATAGACATATATTTTGAATGTGTACGCTATCCATACATGTTATCCGGGGATACGGTACCCCTTCTAACCTTTGTGCAATGATGTGCAGTCCATACTGGGCCTAACACCGTCTGAGCTTGCCTCATGCTGTATAGACATATATTTTGAATGTGTACGCTATCCATACATGTTATCCGGGGATACGGTACCCCTTCTAACCTTTGTGCAATGACGTGCAATCCATACTGGGCCTAACACCGTCTGAGCCTGCCTCATGCTGTATAGACATATATTTTGAATGTGTACGCTATCCATACATGTTATCCGGGGATACGGTACCCCTTCTAACCTTTGTGCAATGACGTGCAATCCATACTGGGCCTAACACCGTCTGAGCCTGCCTCATGCTGTATAGACATATATTTTGAATGTGTACGCTATCCATACATGTTATCCAGGGATACGGTACCCTTTCTAACCTTTGTGCAATGACGTGCAATCCATACTGGGCCTAACACCGTCTGAGCCTGCCTCATGCTGTATAGACATATATTTTGAATGTGTACGCTATCCATACATGTTATCCGGGGATACGGTACCCCTTCTAACCTTTGTGCAATGACGTGCAATCCATACTGGGCCTAACACCGTCTGAGCCTGCCTCATGCTGTCTAGACATATATTTTGAATGTGTACGCTATCCATACATGTTATCCGGGGATACGGTACCCCTTCTAACCTTTGTGCAATGACGTGCAATCCATACTGGGCCTAACACCGTCTGAGCCTGCCTCATGCTGTCTAGACATATATTTTGAATGTGTACGCTATCCATACATGTTATCCGGGGATACGGTACCCCTTCTAACCTTTGTGCAATGACGTGCAATCCATACTGGGCCTAACACCGTCTGAGCCTGCCTCATGCTGTATAGACATATATTTTGAATGTGTACGCTATCCATACATGTTATCCAGGGATACGGTACCCTTTCTAACCTTTGTGCAATGACGTGCAATCCATACTGGGCCTAACACCGTCTGAGCCTGCCTCATGCTGTATAGACATATATTTTGAATGTGTACGCTATCCATACATGTTATCCGGGGATACGGTACCCCTTCTAACCTTTGTGCAATGACGTGCAATCCATACTGGGCCTAACACCGTCTGAGCCTGCCTCATGCTGTATAGACATATATTTTGAATGTGTACGCTATCCATACATGTTATCCGGGGATACGGTACCCCTTCTAACCTTTGTGCAATGACGTGCAATCCATACTGGGCCTAACACCGTCTGAGCCTGCCTCATGCTGTATAGACATATATTTTGAATGTGTACGCTATCCATACATGTTATCCAGGGATACGGTACCCTTTCTAACCTTTGTGCAATGACGTGCAATCCATACTGGGCCTAACACCGTCTGAGCCTGCCTCATGCTGTATAGACATATATTTTGAATGTGTACGCTATCCATACATGTTATCCGGGGATACGGTACCCCTTCTAACCTTTGTGCAATGACGTGCAATCCATACTGGGCCTAACACCGTCTGAGCCTGCCTCATGCTGTATAGACATATATTTTGAATGTGTACGCTATCCATACATGTTATCCGGGGATACGGTACCCCTTCTAACCTTTGTGCAATGACGTGCAATCCATACTGGGCCTAACACCGTCTGAGCCTGCCTCATGCTGTATAGACATATATTTTGAATGTGTACGCTATCCATACATGTTATCCGGGGATACGGTACCCCTTCTAACCTTTGTGCAATGACGTGCAATCCATACTGGGCCTAACACCGTCTGAGCCTGCCTCATGCTGTATAGACATATATTTTGAATGTGTACGCTATCCATACATGTTATCCGGGGATACGGTACCCCTTCTAACCTTTGTGCAATGACGTGCAATCCATACTGGGCCTAACACCGTCTGAGCCTGCCTCATGCTGTATAGACGTATATTTTGAATGTGTACGCTATCCATACATGTTATCCAGGGATACGGTACCCTTTCTAACCTTTGTGCAATGACGTGCAATCCATACTGGGCCTAACACCGTCTGAGCCTGCCTCATGCTGTATAGACGTATATTTTGAATGTGTATGCTATCCATACATGTTATCCAGGGATACGGTACCCTTTCTAACCTTTGTGCAATGACGTGCAATCCATACTGGGCCTAACACCGTCTGAGCCTGCCTCATGCTGTATAGACATATATTTTGAATGTGTACACTATCCATACATGTTATCCGGGGATACGGTACCCCTTCTAACCTTTGTGCAATGACGTGCAATCCATACTGGGCCTAACACCGTCTGAGCCTGCCTCATGCTGTATAGACATATATTTTGAATGTGTACGCTATCCATACATGTTATCCGGGGATACGGTACCCCTTCTAACCTTTGTGCAATGACGTGCAATCCATACTGGGCCTAACACCGTCTGAGCCTGCCTCATGCTGTATAGACATATATTTTGAATGTGTACGCTATCCATACATGTTATCCGGGGATACGGTACCCCTTCTAACCTTTGTGCAATGACGTGCAATCCATACTGGGCCTAACACCGTCTGAGCCTGCCTCATGCTGTATAGACATATATTTTGAATGTGTACGCTATCCATACATGTTATCCAGGGATACGGTACCCTTTCTAACCTTTGTGCAATGACGTGCAATCCATACTGGGCCTAACACCGTCTGAGCCTGCCTCATGCTGTATAGACATATATTTTGAATGTGTACGCTATCCATACATGTTATCCGGGGATACGGTACCCCTTCTAACCTTTGTGCAATGACGTGCAATCCATACTGGGCCTAACACTGTCTGAGCCTGCCTCATGCTGTATAGACATATATTTTGAATGTGTACGCTATCCATACATGTTATCCAGGGATACGGTACCCTTTCTAACCTTTGTGCAATCACGTGCAATCCATACTGGGCGTGAGAACGGCTGGCGAGCTGTTAAGCAAGCTATAGCACCTGTCCAGACAAGTACAGGGATTCCCTAGCGAGGAGACTTATTTGATTGTTTTCTATGTTGGGACAGCAATTTTTGGGGAGCACTATACTCTGGAGAATGATAGATGGGGCCCACCATACACTGGAACATTCCAAAGGTGGACATCAGACTCTGGAGCAGCATTTACAGGGCCCATTATACACTAGAGCAGTAGAAATGGGGCCCATTATGTTTGGAGCATTATTTGGGCCCATAAGACAGTGGAGCTTCATCCATGGGGACCAACATATACTGTAGCATTATGTGGAGCTCATAATATACTGTTTCAAACATTATATGGGACCAATGATTTTGTATGGAGAAATAGATGGGCCTCGTCATGAGATGTAAAAAGTGAGGTATTTTTCATTGTACTATACCGCTATTTCTCTGCCGTATCGGAGCATGATGAGTTGTGGTATGTGTTAAAGGGGCGCTCTTTCGCCCAGGGCACATGAAAACCTGCAGCCAGCCCTCCCCCCCCACAAATTTAGCCAAATAACCCCCATTTTTCAGTGCGTAACTTGTATTATGAAGTTAATTAAGGTTGACAAGCTTAAGTAAGAAGAATTGATGCTTTTGGCATTCAAATGGGCACTGTAGGTGTGTTTCCTGTCCTCCTCTCACTGCCGACTTTTATTCCCCATTGACTTACATTGGGTTTCGTGTTTCGGGACGACCCCGACTTTTCCCTATAATCGGATGATCTTGCTCGACCCGACTTTTGGAAAAGTCGGGTTTCACGAAACGAAACGCGACCCTAAAAAAGCAAAAGTCGCTCAACTCTAACGCTAACCACCAGTGGGGGAAAACTAGAACAAAAGACACCACTGTGTAATGACCCTAATGGCCACTGGGGCAAAACTAACTTTAAGCAACCAGCTTAAAGAAAAAAAAGGTTACAATTGCTTTTATCTGTCACAATCCAGCATGGATCATGACACCAGGCACCTCACAAAGGAAGTGAGGACCTTAAATATACACAGACCTCTCAGTGACTGGCTGAGAGGAGATTCAGGAAAAAAGGGTGTGCTGGCCCTGTAAATGATTAGACAGTGGCACGCGTGCGCTGCCCTATGCTTGCTCCCCCACAACCAGGAAGTGAGGGAGCGGAGGAGACATGCCGGACAGACGCAGCAGCCTGGGAGGACGCCAAGGCAGCGTGGACTGGGTGAGGATTACGGGGACCAGATGAATACCTGCAGGCAGATGGAACCCGGTCTCCCTGTACATTGGAGATGGGACCGGCCGGCCGAGATGCTACACAGCTCCTCTATCCTCAGCATGCGATAGGCATCAAATGTTGTAAGAAAATGTAATTTACGTTAATCTACGCAAAACCGGGTGCTACGGTCTTTTTTTGGGACAAGTACTACAGGTGAGGGCCAGGCCATAATCAGGGCCTGTTTTAGACAAAGTGGGGCCCTAGGCAAAAGTTTAAAGAGGAGCCCCAAATGCTAACATTGCAAAATCACACACACATTTAGGTTATATTACATGAGCAGGATGCAGATACAGTTGGCGGAGGGGCCTGGAGCCAGTGCTGGCACTGTGGCCTCCATATTCAGGGGCCTCGTATCAGCCAAGTGGTCTGCCACTATTAGCGGTATGCAGGCATGGTGCTAGGGTCAGAAAAGATTGAGGTGCCAAACCCCAAGACAAAAAGTAGGAGTGGTGCCCCAATGATTGCCGCCAGGAGCTCAGCTTGTGATAACCGAGACCCAGCTGTCACTGCCAGGATCAATGCTTGCACCATCTCGGGCTGTTCAACTCCCTAATGCTCCCGTCAGATTGGCTCACCAGCAACATCATCGCAGGGGCCCAATGTTTTGCCATGACAGGAGGCCTGCTCTATCAGCTACGTAGGCTAAAGCCCCCGTTACACACTGCGATATCGCTAGCAATATCGCTGTAAAGTCACCGATTTTGTGACGTTGCAGCGATATTGCTAGCGATATCGCTGCATGTGATACTTACCTCCGACCGGCTCCCCCGCTGCTCATCGTTGGTCGCGCGAGAAGCTCCTGGATCATTTCTCGTCGGGCGCTTCCTGCTGGGCTTCCTGTGGCGCCGATGAGCGACGCGTGGACGCGGGCGGGAGGACGTCAGGATCGCCGCGTCTGACAGGTAAGTAGCGACCCCCGACCTCTGCTATGTCACTGGTGAGATCTGCCTGTGTGGCAGCTCACTAGCGACCACTTAGCGATGCACCAGCGATCCATATCGTTGTCGGGATCGCTGGTGCATCGCTATGTGTAACGGTACCCTTATGTAGCATGGTCTAAGAGGCTTCTGTCAGTGTAAAACTGACAAGTATAATGCATTGCAATGCATTATACCAGCAATCAGGTAAATAAAAGTTCAATTTCCATAGAGAAACTAAGTGAAAAAGTGAAAAAAAATTTTTTTTAAATATTAGAAAAATATTTAAAAAAAAACAAATTAAAGAAAAATATACCAATAAAAACATTTATGTAAAGACAAAAATAAACCAAAAAAGTACATATATTTGGTAATGCCACGTCCAGAGCGACCATATATCTATAGAATTTTTACACTAGTTGACAATGGAAAAAATAAAGAACATGGCAAAAAACTATGCTTTTTCATCATGCCAACAAACAAATAATGGAATAAAATGATCAAAAACACAAGTGTAAATAAAATTGGTATATTTGAAAACGACATCTTTTCCCGCCAAAAACAAACCATGATACAGCGCCATCAGTGTAGAATTAAAACACTTATAGCTCTGAGAATCAGCTTGAGAATCATTGGGATATGTTGAAGAGTTCCAGAGCTTTTACCACGTAAAGTGACACTGATCAGAATTTTAACATTTGTACTGGTCAGGAAGATAAAATAGGCTTGGGTCTGAAGGGGTTAAAAATGAAATTTGTGAATACACATGGAACAGAAAAGGCTAAACTGCAAAGATCTAAGCTAGCCCTGTCTGTAGGAGAAGCCTGGATGTATATCATAGACGTGCTGCTGAGTTCTTGTGAAGGCATTGGGCAGTATCCACATGCTGAATATGATGGATATACCGGTAATCATCAAGATGTGCACACTAGTATATATAAAAAGTGGTTTCATTGGGGAATTCAGTACTCCACAAAGTAACTGGATAGTTCTCTTGTGCCATACATATATAATTGTTTCAAAACCTGACATAGTTACAATACCCAACAACAAAGACTGGTAATTACATTTTAGGAATACTAGACTCAATATGAGTCTTGTGTTCAGCGATCAGATGTCACAGAAAGATCTATAGGCACAGTAGCCACTGGGTTCCAGATACAGTTTAAACATTTTGCGAAATGAACTTGTCTCTTGTCTGTAACCTACAACTAAATGCTAAATTAATCACGTAAATTGTGTCAGTTAGTTTAATAATAATAATTTTATTTCTATAGCGCCGACATATTCCGCAGCACTTTACATTATAGAGGGGACTTGTACAGACAAGGACGGACACGGGAACAGGTACAGGACGAATAATAATAATAAAAATTTTATTTGTATAGTGCCGACATATTCCGCAGCACTTTACATTTCAGAGGGGACTTGTACAGAGAATAGACATTACAGCATATCAATAATCACATAGATCATAACAGATACCAAGAGGAATGAGGGCCCTGCTCGCAAGCTTACAATCTACGAGGGAAAAAGGGGAGAAACAGAAGGTGGGTGGTAACAATTGCTTTCGTTGTTCAGACCAGCCATAGTGTAAGAATCGGGTGTTCATGTAATGCTGCATGAACCGTTTATCAGCCTAAGTATGTAACAATACAGACACAGAGGGCTATTAAATGCATAAAGCATGTGGGAACATGATACGAGTAACCTGGATATGGTAAAAATTTTGAATGGGGCACACAGGGATAGTTAGGTTAATGCGTTGAGGCGGTAGGCCAGTCTGAACAATTGCGTTTTTAGGGCATGCTTAAAATTGTTGGAATTGGGGATTAAGCGTACTAAGCTGGGTAGTGCATTCCAAAGAACTGGTGCAGCGCAGCATGTGAAAAGTCTTGGAGACGGGAGTTGGAGGTAGTTTAGCCCTTTCTTATTGTAGACAGTTTTCTTTCACCTTCCTGGCCAGGCTAGATTTTTCATATCTGACATGTGCCACTTTTTGTGCTATCTGTAGAATGATTCTTGAAATCCCAGTGTTTCTGAGTTTAACTATTTGTGACACATTTTACTTTATGTCAGTGGAAAACTTAGGTTGAGATGTTTTGCGCTTATTTATGAAAATACCTGATTTTTTATTAAAAAAATTTGAAGCGTTTTGAATTTTTACAATTTTATTTTTTATTCTGTTAAATCAGATAGTCATAACACCCAAAAAATAGTAAAATAGTAGATTTACCATATTTCTAGTTTACATCAGCATCACTTTTTAAACATCCTTGTAGTTTGTGAGTGTTAGAAGACTTAAAAGGGTGGTCCTATATTGAAAATGTCCTTTCTAAATATCTATCTTACACTCTAAGCACTTTTGTAATTCGCTTTATTATAAGACACCCTACAATTCTCACTATCCTGCTATGTGCACATGTTGAGTATTTGGATGCAGAGATTTTTGCACCATTTCTGCATCTCTTGGAAGGAAAAACAGCAGCAAAAAAGCACGGTTTTGCTGTGTTTTCTATGGACTTTTGCATTCATTTTTCACCTTTGTTTTCGGACCACAATGAAAGCTATACAGATAGATAATAGATATAGATAGCAGATATGATATATACAGACAGACATAAACAGACAGACATGTAGACATACAGACATATAGACTGAGTGACAGAAACATATAATTCCATAACTCCTCAACATACTATAAAATTGAACCCTGTACATCTCACTAGACAGATTTTTATGAATAAATAAATAAATGAATGAATGAATGAATGCATGAATGAATGAAAAAACTATGTGGGGTCCCTCCTTTTTTGATAACCAGCAAAGGTAAAGCAGACATCTGTGGGCTAATATTATCAGGCTGGAAAGGTCCATGGTTATTGGGCCTTTCCCAGCCTAAGAACACCAGCTCGCTGCAGCCCCAGAAGTGGCACATCACATTAGGTGCACCAATTCTGGTGCAGTGGCTATCAGAGTAAAGGTAGTTGGGGTTGAGATCAGCTGTGAATTGTCAAAAATCACAGCTGACATCAATCCTTGGTGTTAGTAGAGGGGAGGTGTTTATCAGACACCCCCATTACTAACCTATTCATTAAAAATAAAAAACAAGCATACAAAAAAGTACTTTATTTGAAAAAAAACATTCCCTAATTCACCAATTTATTAAAAAAGCCATACAGCTCCGACAAAGTCCAGGGAATCCGTTATAGTTCAATGAATCCGCCATAGTCCACAATGGATATCTGAAAAACATAAAAAGAAAAAAAAAAACAAGACACTGTCACTCGTTCCCCAATTTATTGGACAAATCACAGCTGACATCAGCCCCAAGCCCCGTTGCTTTGATTGCCACAGCACCATAGCAATCGGGAACAGTGGGGCAAAGCACCAGAATTGGCGCATCTCACGTGAAGCGTCAATTCTGGGGCAACTGCCTGCTTGTATTTTTAGAATGGACCTTCACAGCCTGATAATATCAGCTCTCAGCTGTCTGCTTTATTTTTGCTGGTTATCAAAAATAGGGGGGAATAAAAAGCTGTCCAATAAGCTCCACAGAGAGCAATTTTATAATATCTCAGGGGGTTGTGCAATTATATATATATAAGTCTGTCACTCTGTCTATATATCTATATGTCTATATGTCTGTCGCCCTCTCTGTCTGTCTACATCTATTATCTATCTCTATAGAACAGAAAAAAAGACTCTCTTCTACAATGATTAATGTAAAAATCATTAATTTGTACACCAGTTCAAAGGAATACACATGTTAAACCATTTAAAAAGAGAAAATAGGGGAAAGTGTAGGTTGCAAAAACAGACCCAGGGCACAATACAAAAACACTATGTTGGTTGTAAATATAAGATGGATCGGTGTACACAGAATATAATTGATAGGTAAATAATGGATGGTGGTGTGATGCATAGAGTAAATAGATATACCTGCATATGTAAAAACAAAATGTAAATAGGGTGTGTGCAAATAATGCTCCAAGGTGTGACAGTCTGGGAATCTCACAAAGAGAGAAATTAGGGCCCCGTCACACATAGCGACTCACCAGCGATCCCGAGAACGATAACAATTTGTCAGGAATGCTGGTGAGTCGCTACATGATCGCTGGTGAGCTGTCAAACAGACAACTTCACCAGCGATCAGCACCAGTGACACCGAGCACGCGGCGTTGCTTTGTACTTTAGTTACCAGCGCGCTGATGCAGGGCGCTGGTAACTAAGGTACACATCGGGTTTCTAAGGGGCGTGCGTCACTTAGAAACCCGATGTGTACCTTGGTTACCAGCTCCCTGCATCAACGCGCTGGTAACTAAGGTACACATCGGGTTTCTAAGCAACAACCGGTCTGATCGCTGGTCTCCTGCCTGTCACATGCAGCGATGCGTGCTGGCCAGCGGGAGACCAGCGATCAAAAAAATGTCCTGGGTATTCCAGGACGATCAGCGATAACCGGCAGGGGGGCCGGTCGCTGGTAAGTGTCACTGTGGGAGGAACGGCCCCCGTCGAGTGCCCGGGCCGGAACCATGGGAGCCGTAATCTGGGTTCTGGGGGAGACTGTCCCCGGGGGACAGGATTCAGGGACGGACCACTGTGACAGATAGATGGGCTGTGGGAGGGAGCAATATAAAGAAGGTGGGGAATCCCCGGGGCGATGAGTAAGGCCTCTTTCACACTTCAGTTTTTTGCATCAGTTCAAATCCGCCAAAAAGTCAGACAAGCGGATTCGTTCTCAACTGATGTGAACGGATGGCACAGGATCCATTTTCAGACAGATCCTGAAAATGAGGAAATTTAAAGGAACTGCTGGCCGGGAAGGGGGAGGGAGGGAGAGAGAGAGAGAATTTTTTTTTTTTTATCCAGCACCCAGAAAGAATTTCGGGTTAAATCAGTGTCTGGAGGATCCGCCAGAGAAAAAAACGTTGCAAGCTCCGTTTTGAAATCTTTGAGGATGGTGACAGGCAGCAACTTTTAGCGGATCCTCAAAAAAAAACGGATGCAACGGACGGCAATCCGTCACAATCCGCTATTAATGGAAGTCAATGGGGAAAAAAAACGGATCCTCAAAAGAAAATTGAGGATCCGTTTTTTTCAAAACCTGGCGGATTGTGGCTGATTGTAAAAAACTGAAGTGTGAAAGAGGCCTTAGCAGACTGACACAAAGAGAGCAGGAGACAGTGGAAGCTGCTGCAAGGGAGAGCGACTCACCAGTGCCAGGGAGGATGCTCACCGAGGAATCCAGAGGGATGGTACCGAGGCAACTATCTGGGACTTGCTGCCCCGCACCAGCCCGCGGCCACTGCTGCCCCAGTCCAACCCCCCCGGCCGCTGCGGCCTGTTCGCGGTCACCCGCGGCAGCTGCCGTCCTGCCTGAACCCGTGTCAGCGGCCTGTTCCCCACCGCTGGCAGCCACCCTGTCCTCACGAGTGGCCGCGGCAAGTACAGCACCACCGGCGGCCATCACTGTCCCACTCCAGTCCCTCTGCTGACCGCGGACTCCCCGTCGCAGCCGTTAGCTGCGCAGGTGGCCTGTCACCCGCCACCACCCTTCGCTGCCACTTGCCCCAAGCCGGGTGCTGCGGCCCAATCGTCCAAGGACCCCGCCGGAGCCTGTGGGGCTCCAGTGTCATCAGTGCGCCGCAGCGAGCGAAGACTTCGCCATCGTCTCAGCAACTGGGCCCAGCAACTACTACGCCGAAAGACCACCAACCCGAACGGCAAGGGACATCTGAACGGCTAAGTTGACTTTATGATTAAGGACCCGTAGTCGGCTGTTGTGAGTTCATTTTCCCCTTCGTCACTGAGGTCTGGTGAACTCCCTATTCTGGTAAAGGAAGGTAATGAGCCTGATTATCAGGCACCTGAGCTTAATGAGGATGACTGGCTGAGTGGAGTCACTGACTGGATATAAGGCTGCCGACGCCCTTCTGCCCTGCGGGTGATTTCTCTGTGGACTTCTAGGACACCAGTCTGATTCCTGCTTCCCTAAAGCTAAGTTTTCTGCTTTGCCTGTTTGCATTTATGTTTTGTTTTTGTTTTCCTTGCTTTTCTGGATTCTGCCATTCCCTGCTGGGATGAGCTGAATCTCCTTTTGCCGGTTGCTCTGTCTTCAGAATATTCCTGAGTACTGACATAGCTTTTTTGAAGCCTAGCGTCTTCAGGGCATTTTTCACTGTCAGTCTGTTGGCTCTTATTTTCATAGGGTTTTTCACGGATTGCAGACAGCAGCCTTCCTGTCCTTTCCTATCTAGGTAGTTTGGGCCCCGTCTTTGCTCAGTCGATCTTTCTGTCTGTATTAGTGTTTTCATCTTGCTTCACCGTCATTATATGTTGGGGGCTGCCTATTGCTTTGGGGTCTGCTCTGGGGCAGTTTAGATTTCCCCTTTCTTTCTTTAGGCCTATTTAATTCTCCGGCTGTGATCGAGGGGTCTAGGGCATCGTAGGAACCCCCCACGGCTACTGTTAGTTGTTGTGATAGGATCAGGGGTCTGCAATCCGATATCTGCCAACCTCTCTGGTTTTCTGGACTTAGCTAGCATTTCTGTTTTTGCCTCTTACGGTGACTCAATCATAACAGAATCACCCGCCATACCGCAGATCCTAGGGTACTCAATAGCAGGAAAGAATTGTGTTTAAAAAAAAAAAGTGTGTGTATATTCTTTCCTCTATATCTCTGAGGCCGTAGGGGGAATTTTTTTTTTCTCTCAATGGAGATTAAGCAATTGTCTGATCGTGTGGAGCAGCTCGCTGCGGAAGTGCGGGGAATTTCCGCCTACCTTGCTCATTCGCATGCTGTTGAACCAAAGATCCCTACACCTGATGTATTTTTTGGGGATCGATCTAAATTTTTGAGTTTCAAAAATAATTGTAAATTATTTTTTGCCTTGAAGCCTAACTCGTCAGGGAGCTCCGCGCAGCAGGTTAAAATTGTCATCTCTTTGCTGAGTGGCGATCCCCAGGATTGGGCGTTTTATTTGAAACCAGATGATCCTATTCTGACTAATGTGAACGCATTCTTTCAAGCTTTGGGGTTGTTGTATGATGAACCTAATGCTATTGATCAGGCTGAAAAGACCCTGTTGGCATTAAACCAGGGTCGAGATTCTGCAGAGTTGTACTGTCAAAAGTTCCGAAAGTGGGCGGTCCTTACTACCTGGAATGATAATGCCTTGGCTGCTCTCTTTCGGAAGGGTTTGTCAGAAGCCGTAAAAGATACTATGGTGGGATTTCCTGTTCCCTCTGGTTGGACGATTTTATGTCATTAGCCATTCAGGTTGATCGGCGTTTACGTGAACGCAGGATTGCATGAGAGGTGTTGCCACCGGTTGAACAGACGTCTGAACCTATGCAATGTGATAGAGTTTTGTCTAAGACGCAACGTCAGGAGTTCAGAAGGCGTAATAAGCTGTGTTTTTTCTGTGGAGATGCCTCGCATATTATTTCTGTTTGTCCTAAACGAGAGAAACGCTTTGCACACACATTTTCTGTTGGTGGTGTTCAACCTAAGTTTCTTCTGGCAATTACTCTGATCTGCTCCCTGTCCACATTTTCTGCCAAGGCTTTTGTGGATTCGGGAGCAGCGCTAAACCTAATGGACTTGGATTTTGCTAAACGTTGTGGATTTCTGATGACACCTCTGCAGACACCTATCCCTTTGAGGGGGATTGATGCTACTCCTTTGGCTAAAAATAAACCTCAGTTTTGGACCCAGGTGGTCATGCGGGTCGCCCCAGACCATCAAGAAAATTGCAGATTTTTGGTGTTGCATGGTCTGCATGATGCCGTTGTTCTGGGGGTTTCCCTGGTTGCAAATTCATAATCCAGTTTTGGATTGGAAGTCTGTGTCTGTGGTGAGTTGGGGTTGTCGGTGTGCCTTTAGTGAGGCTCCGGTTTTTTCCACCTCTCCTCAGTCGCATGATGTTCCTGACTATTTGGCGGACTTTTATTATGTATTTAGTGAGAATGAGTCTACGTCCTTGCCTCCTCATAGGAGTTATGACTGTGCAATTGAACTAAGCCCGGGGTGTAAATTTCCCAAGGGTCGGCTCTTCAATTTATCTGTACCCGAGCACGAGGCTATGCGGTCCTATATTAAGGAGGCGTTGGAGAAGGGTCATATTAGACCATCCTCTTCACCCTTAGGTGCCGGTTTTTTTTTTGTGGCCAAAAAGGATGGTTCTTTAAGGCCTTGTAATGATTATCGTGCCCTCAATAAAATTACTATTAAATATCAGTATCTGTTACCCCTGATTTCGGATCTATTCTCTAGAGTTAGAGGTGCTTGCTGGTTTACCAAGCTTGACCTCAGGGGGGCGTATAATCTTATCCGCATTAAGCAGGGGGATGAATGGAAGACGGTGTTTAATACTCCGGAGGAACATTTTGAGTACCTGGTGATGCCTTTTGGGCTCACTAATGCCCCTTCTGTCTTCCAGTGCTTCATGAATGATATTTTCCGAGACTTTGTTGATAAATTTTTGATTATCTATCTGGATGATATTTTGATCTTCTCCAAGGATTGGGATTCTCATGTGGAACATATTCGGACTGTGTTCCGGATCTTGAGGGAGAATTCCCTGTATGTCAAAGGATCGAAATGCCTTTTTGGAGTACAGAGGATTTCATTTTTGGGATTTATTTTGTCTCCGTCAACTAATGAAATGGACCCGGCCAAGGTACAGGCCATTTATGATCCAGAAGTTTTTGGGTTTTGCTAATTTTTATCGGAAATTTATAGCAAAATTTTCTAGTATTGCCAAGCCATTGACTGATCTGACTAAGAAGGGTGCTGATGTGTTGAATTGGTCTCCGGAGGCTGTTGCTTCCTTTCAGGAGCTGAAGCGAAGATTTACCTCCGCCCCGGTTTTGCGGCAACCTGATGTCTCACTCCCATTCCAGGTGGAGGTGGATGCTTCTGAGATTGGTGCAGGAGCTGTTTTGTCCCAAAAGGATCCTGTAACATCTAAAATGAATCCCTGTGCTTTCTTTTCCCGAAAGTTCTCTCCATCTGAACGTAACTATGATGTGGGGAATCGGGAACTGTTGGCCATGAAATGGGCATTTGAGGAGTGGAGACATTGGTTGGAGGGAGCTAAACATCAAGTTGTGGTCTTCACTGACCACAAGAATTTGATTTACCTAGAGTCGGCTAAACGCTTGAACCCTAGACAGGCTAGGTGGGCCATGTTTTTTACACGTTTTGATTTTGTGGTCTCTTTTCTTCCTGGAACTAAGAATGTCAAGGCAGACGCCCTCTCTAGGAGTTTCTTTGCTGATTCTCCTGTGGTGACCAAGCCTGCTACCATCTTAGGCGAAGGGGTAGTTCTTTCTGCCATCTCGCCCGATTTGAGACTTGCTCTGCAAGAGTTCCAGGAGGACAAACCTGAGCACTGTCCCAGTGGAAAGTTGTATGTTCCTGACCAGTGGAAGAAGAGAGTGATGTCTGAAGTTCATTGCTCTGCATTGGCTGGTCATCCAGGTATTTTTGGTACTAGAGATCTGGTGAGTCACTCGTTTTGGTGGCCCACCTTGTCTCATGATGTCAGGAATTTTGTGCAGTCCTGTGGGACTTGCTCCCGGTCTAAATCTTGTTCTCGCTCTAGTGGGTTGTTGATGCCTTTGCCGGTCCCCAGGAGGCCATGGACCCATATTTCAATGGATTTCATCTCTGATATGCCGGTCTCTCAAAGAATGACTGTTATTTGGGTGATTTGTGATAGGTTCTCTAAGATGGTTCATCTTGTACCACTCCCTAAGTTGCCATCTTCCTCTGAGTTGGTGCCCCTGTTTTTGCAACAGGTGGTTCGCTTGCACGGGATTCCTGAGAACATTGTATCTGACAGAGGAGTTCAGTTTGTGTCTAGATTTTGGAGGACTTTCTGTTCCAAGCTGGGAATTCAGTTGTCCTTCTGCTCTGCTTTTCACCCTCAGACCAATGGGCAGACAGAGAGAACAAACCAGACCTTGGAGTCGTATTTGAGATGTTTTATTTCCGCTGATCAGGATGATTGGGTTTCATTTTTGCCCTTGGCCGAATTTGCTTTAAATAATAGAGCTAGTTCTGCCACTTTGATGTCACCTTTTTTTTGTAACTTTGGGTTTCATCCTCGATTTTCTTCAGGGCAGGTGGAGCCTTCTGCCTGCCCAGGTGTTGACACTGTTGTGAGTTCATTTTCCCCTTC